>NC_092702.1:27801432-28173932 GCF_964275005.1 Diadema setosum | reverse complement strand
TTCAAAATTGTAGAAGGAGTTTGCGACGCAAGATTTTGCAACAGACCGACCGACCCACCGCCCGCCCGACCAACATCACGGTGATTCCTATATACCCCCTTCACACTACGTGTGGCGGGGGTATAATAATCATCTCATATCATTGTATTATCATTCTCGTTGATGTCATCACCTACAGGACTATATAACTACTATGCCTACAATTTCTACAAACTAATTTTGTTGTTGTTGTTAATGTTATAGAACCTGTAGCACAACATAAATAATACACTCTAACAAAACAGATTGTTACTGTGCGAGCTTTACCCCAAGCTAAAATATAATTTTTTGCAGATACACTTACAAAATTGCACATTCCACTCAAATTTATCAAACCTATCACACCTATGAAAGACAAACTGCATACTGGTTTCTTTGAAAACTGCCATATGGGCAAAGTGGAGACATACAGTTTACAAGGTTTATGTAGGTATGTACCGGTAATATGTAAATGTATATTATATACACATACATTGATACAATGTACATGTACATAGCACACACACTTCACAAACACAAATACACACTGGCACACACACATACACACAGATGTACTTGCAGAATTCACAAACATATTCGGGTTCCTTCTGGAATCGGAAGCTTGTTGATATGCTATCACTCGACACGTGATATTCTTGTCTTGGGCATGACTCAGAGCAGAGTTGACTGCTGATCATTTGCAGATTCCACCACATGCAGCCTAGTGTCTGGGGTAACAGCTAGGGGGAAATTGGAGAATCAAAGTATGACACTACTGACCCTCCTTACAAAGTACCAAGCAGTCTACACCACGACTTGAAATGCACTGTTAGCACACTCGTTACACTTTGCATACTGTGCACAGATTTACAGTCACAGCGTGTGTGTACTACATCTGACTAGTCATGAGCGTATGCATCCAAGCCATATACATGTAGTCTCCTTTCAGTGCATCAACATTATTTTTTTTTTTTTCTTTTCAAAAGATTTTCTAGTATTTAATGTTCATAGACAGGGAAGTACAAGCATTCATTATCATAATTTCTGCATATATTGCAAGCACCATAAGAGCTACTTGAGATGAAAATGCCTTTATAGTATGTAGTGTTTTGATATGATATGGTACCATTCACCTGTGCCAAAACATTATTATTTTTTAACTTGTCAAGTGTGGTCTTGGAATGCTCTTTGATCATTCAATATTCCCACACACAGCATCAGTAAACATTGAGCACAGTGTGTACACCTCCCTTGCTATTGCATAGTGCAAGTATGTTTTCCCCGTAACTGGACGCAAAGGCCGTTTCTGAGGCAGATCTACAGTGTATGTAATAATTTGGAGGAAAATTTAATCATGATAGCAAAAGCATTGGCTGAGTACTATTCAGAGTTCCCATATTCACTTCCCTATTGCCTTGCATGATGATACAGCTTGCATGTTACTGCAGGTTCAGTTTCCTCTGTTTGCTGATATCATACAACTTCAATTTTCTGTGGAGTCCTCTGCTATTTTTCTCCAACCCCGAGACTGTGCATTGCACAATTCTTGTTGACTTCTCATAGCTTGTCTGTTTGCATGAACAAGCACATCGTTTGTAAACAAACAACATTTCTACATATAGCACAACATCTGTTTGAAATAATTGAAAAAGGCACAAATTGCTCTGCAATTTGGGCCCTGTTGCATAAAAGTTGAGATCAAACATATTTACAAAAGAGAAAATCAAATGTAAGCATCTAACTACTCAATTCTTTTGGCTGATACCTGACTTCTGATTTTCTGACTTATGTTTGATAGCATTGGTTTATTTCCTTACATGATAGAGCTGTAATACCAGGAAGTCCTCTACCTTCTGTTTAGTGCCAGGGTGTTTTTGCATGCACACCTTGCATAACATGACTTGAATGCGTTTGTTTTGGATGCAAATAAGATTTTTTTTTTTTAAAATCCCTTTAACAACAGAGACTATGTTCTCAAAAGGTACTTAGAATCTTGTAGTTTTTGTACGAAATTAACTCCAGCCACCTGAAAACAATCCTGACAGGTATCTGTAGTTGATGTTTTTTGTCTGTTAATATATACTGTATGCACACAACGCGGTACATTATGGAGATACAAGCATGACAGCATTTTTTTTTTTTTTTTTTGAAGCTCCTTGAAAATTGCGACTAATTGTATCTCTAGTACTGCGCTTCTCATTGATTTCTGTATGAGCCAAAATAGGACTGCTGAAAATTACCAGTGTTTGAACATGTACTTTGAGTGTACAGAAACAACAATCCTTGCAGTACTGGTGAGTTTAGCTGACATGCATCACAACCTTATAAACTGCCTAGTATCTATTACTGTATGTACAACAACATAAAGAACCTCAAAAACATGTGACCTTTGCAGCTGTTGTGAGATACTGCCATCATTCAAATGATTCTGTTCTACATGTCCTTCTGCTTTCCTTTCAATCTTCAGAGCTATTCCTTTATTAAAAAGGTGGACAATTTTCATGGTGTGAAAGTTTTCACACATTTTGTGCAACTTGAAACTAATGCATAAATGCAAGCATATAGAATTGAATACAGTTAAACTCGCCTAAGTCGACATCGCATATGTCGAATAATCGCGCAAGTCGATGATTTTAAAAAGTCCCGATTTTTCCCCATTGACTTACATGTGCGTGTATTAATTCACTCACAAGTCGAATTTTGTAAGTCGAATACTCGCCTAAGTCGATGAAATTCCAAGAACACTTTCACGGAAAAACCCTTAAATTCACTGTGCCTAAGTCGAATAAGATTTCATTGTGCAATAAATCACTGTCAAAATCACGAGACGCCAGTTTTTGTTTACTAGCCCGACCAGACAGGTGACAAAAAAATTATCTAAAGTATCAAAATTCAAAGCGATCGCATGCGATTGTTGAACTCTCGTGTTTGGAGGTCCGCTGGTACAGCCCTGTCGCGCTAGCGCTACGTACGTACAGCGACTGGGCTGTATACAGTTGTGCGTACAGCGACTGGGCTGTGTATACTGGTAGTCTGTGTATGTTTGCAGTCTGCGCTGTGCAGTGGATGGATGAAGCTGCTGAGTTTTCAAAGCGGAAAGTAGGGGAAAAGTTACGGGCACGGGTAAATCAGAATTACACCTCTACACGCATTTCAAGCCACGGTATGGTAAACTGGAATCAATCACTGCTCAAATATCGTTCATATTCACTTCCCCAAGGTTTAACAAGGGTGTAAAGTAATCGGACCTGTGCCAATACTAATGCACTGTCCATGCAAAGTTAGCCGCGGCCTTGCCGGGCGACCCGTGCTGCGGCACACCTCCCTGACAGCTCTCGGCTCCAGAGTAGACAACATACATGTACATTTATACATAATGTACGTGTGGTGTAACTGTTGTTAAGTCAATTTTTTTCGACTTACGCACAAGTCGAAAATCGCCTAAGTCGATGTGTTTTGCTCAGTCCCGAGAAGATCGACTTATGCGAGTTTAACTGTACTGTAAAACATGATATATTCGCGGCATGAATTTTTCGCGAATTGGCAGCGACGGCCTTTTTTGCGGCATGAAATTTTCGCGAACTGCCACTGGCATTCAATGCATACAGTGTAGACAAGAACTTTCGCCTGCATTTTAATTTCGCGAATCTTGGCGCTTGCAAGATTCGCGCAGAATTAAAATGCACGCGAACATTTCTCGTTTTACAGTACTTACATCATCACAGACCACTGAACACAAAAATTGAAGCATCTGAATCAAGATTTTAAGTATTTACAAGACTCAAAATGTTTGTATTAATTAATACAAGGTATTTTTTGATATATTTTTGTTTTGTGCGTAGAATGAGCGCCAAGGTTTACATATGGGGGGGGGGGGGGGTCTAATAATGTAGTAGGCTAGTGTTGAAGGCACAATGCTAGTTCAACTTTTGTTGTTCATTGAAGTGATTTTTGCGATAAAACAACCAACCCTGAATTACAGAAGTTCCCAAGTGAGTTTGGTTGGGCTACTACATCCTCATGTCATCAAATCTTGAGGCAAATTCCTCATCAGCTCACAGAGTTGAAAAGACTGTCAATACTGTATGTCATTAAAAAAAAGAAGAAAAAGACTAAAATGATTATAGATCTCTACCTGAAGCTACCTTGGTATGCTATCGCTGGTGAGTTCAGTGATATGATTGAAGCAAATACACATTGTAGCTGGTCAAATCAAACAATCATGCTCCTGATGCAACATCAGTTACATATGGTCCACATGTGTATTGTAACAAGCAAAGCAGAAGTCTATCCAAAGATTGTATTTGTTGCAAGAATTTTATTGTCACCAGCAGTGATTGTGCTTTGTACAGATATCAGAAAAATGACTCTAGATATCAAGTATAAATCATGAATCTCTTCGACCGGCACATGACCAACCCATTTTGCACCCAAAACTACATACAGATTGTCTAATTCTATTTCATGATAAAACTTAATTAATAAATGTGTGTTTGGGTTAATGTAAGTAGTCGTAATTGGGTATGGTTATTAGAAACCTAAGCATGCTATTACTAAGGTTTGGGTGCAGTGTCATTCTTTATAGTAAAGGGGGAGAGACTTCCTTATGTCCCCCCCCCCCCACTAATTTTTCCATACCCCACTACCGTTGCAATCTTACACACAGATGCACACACTCTCAGTCCCACACACATTAGCAAGTACAATGTGTAGGGCATACGTAAGTGGGTATACAAGTATAAGGAAGTCTTGCTCTTTCACATCACATAACATACTGTATGAGCTGAAATTTTCGCGTACAGATATTTTCGCGATTTGCTACTTGGAGGACATTTTCGCGTGTTGTTAATTTCGCGGTTACGAGGGTCTAACTGAACGTAGTTAATCGCGTGTTGTTATTTTCGCATGTTGTTATTTTCACGGTTCGAAGGCGATTCGCGAAATTCGCGAAAATAAAACCACCGCAAAAATTTCAGCTCGTACAGTACATTGTATCTGCTACCTGTTGATCTGCACTTTCCTATCCACAAAATACCAACTCAAGTTTACTGTTACAGTGGTGGGTCGGCCTACAGATTACTGTACTCGGCCCTGCATTTTTGTGCATTTACACTGCCTTGCTGAGCTGCATGTGGCGAGTCAAGTTTCCTTTCACATGTTCTTTTCTTCTTCTTTTTTTTTTTTGTCGTAGTGGCGCTCTTACATGTAATTTTTTTTTTTTTCCTCAGCTATCTCCACAGTACAGCTGAGTGGGGGGGTTGAGCACCCATTTGGGTCTGCTTGCATTTACATTTGTTCAACTAAAGGTGGGCCTCAGTCGGCCCAAGACTACCTTCTGGTTGTAGTCTTGGGCTGGCGTCGCTTTTGGTACCTCATTTCAATTTTCGTGCATTACATCAAAATAAAGGCCGGGCTTTTTGTCAACTGTCCATAGGGTCTAAATGTGTGATGCTCTGTAGAGCTGCGCCTGTACTTAGTTGTGGACTAGAATTTCCTTATGAGATCTTGGTGGTGCTTTTCATGTGAACAGAGATGACAAGCTTCTCAACTGGCTGGAAGTGAGAAACTGCGATAGTACAGCAAAGCAACCAAAGAGGGCTGGGGATGGGCGTGGGGGTTGGGGTGGAATCGATGTCCCCTGAATGAGTCTAACATCTTATACAGTATATGAGTTGTTGACATGACTTAGTGGTTGGCAGAATTTGGATCATCATTGGTAGGATTTAAAATCATCTAGAAAGTAGCAGTAAGATACACTCACTTACAGTATCATCATAGGTTTCCGCTTCTAGGTATCATCCAGCGCAGCGCGCAAGCCATGTAATAAAACACTATTTATACAGAAATCTCCTCCCCTGCATGCACAAGCTCGCTCTGAAAATCAGACATCCATACAGCTTGCATGGCTTGGGCACTGTCTGCGCCAGATGCCACAGGACACTTGCACTAAAGGCGCCCAAAGGCTGGTGGATGGCGGAATTCATGAAGAAAGCGAACTCGTAATACAGTATTCATCGCATAATCGGGCATCTGATAATCGGGGACCTCGCTTAAATGACATACGCTTCCCAGAAACATTTCCAATGCATGTTATTTTCACTGGATAATCGGGCGGGGACCTCTGATAAACGGGACAATCTTTCTTCCAGCGATCTTTGATTTTGTTGATATTTTACACAAAAAATCTACCAAAATACCACAACAATATTTCAAAGATTCCCTATCAGTTGTCGTTTACATCGAACTTACAAAGCAAGCTTCGGACTGGTGTGTTTTGACCTCCGTCCATCCAGTACACGTACATTTCAGCTCGCTGCCCGCCTTTGCTTTTCTGTACATGTGTATATGGCGAGCTAGATCGCTACATATTGACAACACATGTACAGTGCAGTGATCGCGGCATGTAAACAATCAAGCCGTGATGACTGAATGATTGAAGGACTTTTCATTGACGTTCCCAAATCAGTTCTGGGTAATCATTTTCCATGGTTGTGGATATGTATTTACTAGTATACGGAACGCCCTACGTGTCCAAGAATTCTACGAATGTTTAAGAAAGTGCTAGCTTTTTATCCACATATTTTGTATTCGAAGAAAGGTGACAGAAGAAGAACCCGGTTGCGATTACTCTACATCATTGCGAGAATGCAGGGAGAGCTAGAGGGTCGCGCCGAGGGGTAGCGTGGTTGTGTATTTGTGTACATGTACAGTACGTCAGTATGCATGTGTGTGTGTGTGTGTGTGTGTGTGTGTGCACTACATGTACATGTCGTATGCCGTTAGTGTATGGTGAGTGCTCATCGCGAAATTGGGCACCCCGCTTAAAGGGGCCGTGTTTGCTACTCCCAACCTGTCCCGATTATGTGATGAATACTGTGCCTACAAAGTGATAAGTTTGCTGACAAATTTGAGTACCCATCTACTCTATGTTAGCAGTTTGGAATAGAGCCCATAGGTCTACATGCACAAGATCAGGTTAGTTCTGATTTTATTTTTCTCTTTACGAATATTTGTAGAATGATGTCAGACTTCAGCTTTATGGGGCTGATCTGTGCATGGAGAGGTGAGAGCCGCAGAAAAATGCACCCAAAATTTCAAGTCAGATCAGGCCAATCTATAGGTGCAGCAGCCCTGCACTGATTGAACCCGCTGCTCGGCACTGGGAGCTGGCGTCCATGGTTCGGTGGGTCCCTGCACACTGGTTCTAATGTTAGTGGTTGATTAAAACTTGACTTTTGTCAAAACGAAAAGACAAATTGTTTTCTTCTCATATGGACAGTGGGGAGTGGATATGTGTGTGTGTGTGTGTCATGTGTGTATAACAAAAAAATCACTGAGCGAACTTGCGACAATTCTATGTCAGATGTGAGATGGCCGATGGATGAGAAGTGCAGAGGAGGCATCAAGCATCTCAGGCTGGCTGAGGGCCTCATGAGCACTCCACAGCCCAGGTATTCATGAGGGGGAAAGAGTACCTTTTATGACAAGATCAATGAGCAGGAGCCCCCCTCAGCTCATCACTGCTCATGAGCAGATTTCCAAGACTAACCCGTGTGTGTAAATATGAGCCCTCTAACGTTAAACAGCCATATTTCTTGAGTAGTTGAGCTAAATTAAGAACCCTATTATTCATTGATTCATTCCACAAGGGCATATTTCCCAGGAGTCCCCACCAACATACCTAGGGTCCTACAATGTAACTGTTAATCCCACCAAGCACGTAACTTGCAAGTTGTAATGTTAGCTAGGTAAAATATGAGTTTTATGATGCTACACTGCAGCACTGGTCTGGTCACATTATCATTAACTTCTATTAGGCCCTACTAGACTAGGCCTAGGCCCTATAGAGTCAATGACAGGTGGCCACTGCACTGTTCCAACACCCGCCCGGATAGTCCTTGATTTAAATCTAAACATGGTAAAGTCAATTCAAGACAATGAGTCATTGAGTGTTATCATACTGTGCATTGTTAGCATGCCGCTGCTCGAGTCCTAGTCCTGATCCTCACTTCATTCAACTTACCCTCCACTACGCCGCATAAAAAGTCTGCTGAGAACATAGTCCGAGGACAACTCCGACCTCGTCACTGTTGTCTCGTCTGGATGAACGAAATGTTTTGCAAAACAGTTAACAAACTGCACCCAAACGTTCAGTCTCGTTTCTACACCTCCACATCAACCGATCGCTGTCAGATCAAGGAGTCCATTCTTGATGGCTTGCGAAATTCACTAGAATCTGTATGGTGTTGAATTCTTGTGCTACTCACTCTGAAGCACTTAATTACACCTACAATTCATGGGTTGCTTTGGCAAGCTCAGAAAATATGATGTTAACATATGACCAGCTAATATTTTGTGTAGCTTGATATCGTTCATTCAGGACATGTTTTCCGATTTCACCGTCCGAGATTCCGTGAGCATGCAGTCAATTCGCTGTTTACTTAAATTGGCTGTAGGATCAGGAGCCTACTCTACGTCGCTTCAGTACATACACACAATACAGGTTGTACGTATCAGATACACAGTACGAATTTTACTGAGCATGCAGATCACAACCCGTTTTGTGTGTTGTTCAGTGATACGCAGCCACGTAGAAATAGACACCATTATAGCGTGATGCATTCGAAGAGCGGCTCGTGCGTTGTGTGCAATCTGCGATACACGTTCAGGGGCATTTTGTGTTACACAGTAGGCTGAGAGAAATCTTGCGCACTGCCGAACATCCACAGAACTGGATTGAACTAGCATACAGCAGCTTACAATGCGATGATACCCTTGGTGCCATGAGGTTTCGTTTCTCATAGTTCTTCTGTTTCATAAGTATACAGGTATTTGTACCAATACATAATATGGAAATGGAGATCATTTCATAGGGATCAAGGAGATAGACTGACTTGGCCAGATTTTTGTTTTTGTACATGTACATGTATCTCTGATTGTTGTTTTCATAGTTTCCACTATACAATCTGGAAACATTTCTTGTAATCACGTGAAAACTGCTCTATCTAATCTTGTAAATATTTTGATTCTGTATGATTGATTTGTTGATTTGATCAATAAAGACTTAAAGGGAAAAAAAAAGCTTACAATGCGATGTACCTGTACTCCGCTAGAATGGATGAACCAGGAGCGGTAGGAACACCTTCCTTGAGCGGGGGTACATGTACTTCGGTCCGTTTCTGGAGAGACTTTTCGCTCATAAAGACACACTTATGAGAGACTACATGAGATGGATTTGAAACTTTAAAGTTTTCATTTATATACATTTTTTTAATAGTTTGTTACATACGAGCGTCTTTAATTTGGTCATTCTGAGATTTTTTTCAATTCAATTCAATCTTTATTTCCGATTCAATATATAAATGTATAAAAATACACGTGAATGATATGAGCAAATTGTACAAAAAGTTACTTTAAAAACAATGGAAACGTCAACAAAACAAGGCAAGATTATGATGAAGACAAAAGAATAAAAACATATGGGGAAAACAGATATCACAGATACATAAAAAACAGAACTCATTAACATTGTGTGTTTGGTTGATCGGAAAATGGTATGCGCGTAGAAAGCCAGAATAGGCTTGTTATGTTGCACATATCCCGCGTAATGATCATTTTACAATTGCTTTAAAAAAATGAAACACCATAATACAAGTAAAAGAAAGACCAGTTATACCCATTTAAAATATATATGTATATATCAATACTTACTAATCAATGTTTTCTTGTACTGTCTTTTGAAAATATTATTAAACTGTATATTAAATGAACAAATATTTAGATTTGTCGGTTAAAAAACGCCATCGATGAAAATGATTTGACGATCTTGTATAATAATTATGTACATCTGAGTTCACAGAAAACACATTTTGTAAACAACATGAAAGCGTTGCATAAATGAACATATCTGCATTTTATTTAAATCTTGCAATTTAAGAGTGTGTAATAATTTAAAAAGTTTAGTTGCTGATGCTCTATAATCTGACTTTGTACAAATTCGAATTGCTTTCTTTTGTAGTATATAAAGTTTTTGAGTTTGGCAAGAATACGTGTTTCCCCATATAGAATTGCAGTAAGGTAAAACAGATAAAATATAAGCATTATAAAGAGCGAACAAAATGTAACTTCGCAAATCATATTTCAGTCGATTCAGAATACCAATAAAACGGGAAATCAATATGATCATTCCAATTCAGCTTACTGTTTAATACAACACCTAAAAAATTGACAGATTCATAAAATTTCAAACGTATATCACCAATTTTCAAAATCATATTATCAGTATTATACTGCACACCTCCGCGTTTAAAAAATACACATTGCATTTTGCTTATATTCAAAGTAAGCATATTGCACTTAAACCAATTATATACTTGAAGAAGATTTTTGTTTAAAAGTTCGATCAAAACATTGATATCGTTATGAGAGGCAAGAAGTGAGGTGTCATCGGCATATAGAATAAAATGAGATTCATGGCAAGAATTGACAATGTCGTTTATATAAATAAAAAACAATAAAGGTCCAAGAATAGATCCCTGAGGCACACCCGTAATTAATATTTATCATTATCATTATTATTATTTTTTTATTGTGATGACTTCATGAAACGGACCCCATGACCGCGTGGTGTATGCATTCCTGTTGAGCCCCGTCGATCCTTTAATACATAGGGAAAAGAACCCAAAGTCATGATATTGTAGGAAGCATTAAAAATTTACAGAAAAGCTCAGCAGTAAACATAACATTCTTTGTTGCGAATATGAAGCGTCGATTTGAGAAGCCCGGGTACTGACGCTGACAGTATTGAGGTTAGATAATTAGGCAGCGATGGTGATTTGAACACATGATATGTAATATTTGTATTATACTGATGGGGGGGGGGGATGTTTGATAATGAAATGAATAAAACATAAACAGAAGAACTACTCGCGTTCATCACAAGAATTTTCATAGTTTCCTCCACTACACACTTCCGCTGTTACTGGAGCGAAGTCGCTCATACTCCCGGCAATTTTGTGACAGCAGTATATCTTGAGAGATAGACCTGCTCGACTATACGCACAGCTAAGCAGTGCATTATTTATTTCCATTTATAGATCTTGTAATAAAGGTAAACTATTTGAAGGTACGTAAAAGATAATCATCCTCGTAGGGCCCTATATCAGTCGGTTTCCCCATGGTATATTGAACTATAAAGTTCGGTCGATCGGATTAAACGGCTGGGTCTTATACCTTTTCTTTAAAGAGCTCATCCTGCTTTGACCAATATCTTTATTTTTATCTTTGGGGGAGTCCAATTCATAATCCTAAGGCTTTTTTTTTTTGGGGGGGGGGCGCAGGAGGAGGCCGGTTGTCGATGTTACCAACGGATACCCACGGATGTTTCTAAACGCAGGCTCTAAGCCTCTGTATTTAGTTGATTTTGATGCAAGTTTTTATATAGCGTACTGTATTTCAGACTTGAAAATAATTTTATGCTATTTACAACTAAATTATAACATAAATGAAAATGTTTTAAGCATTACCAAGAACAATATGTCACTCTGCAATAATTATTTTACATATACCCCGACGCGTCATTTGCTCCTGCGACAATTGCTCCCCGGTCTTATTTCTCCAAGGCCCCTGAGGGTTTACTTTAGTGTGATGGTTTTAGCATGGAGCTACTAACTTAGTAGCTCGATCCATTGTTTTAGCAGGGAGGTGGAAGCGATCTTTCAATGTGAGGATTAGAATTAAGGGTTAGGGTTATATTTGTGGGTAGAATTTATGTTTGGCTTATGCCTATAGTATGGGAACAGGAGCAATTGTCATGAAACCACCCCGACAAGGTTTCGTTTATGCAACCGGGCAAAATACCATACAGACGGTTTCACTGGTTCTCAAGCTCTAACTACTAGTATATGTATACAAAATACTTTACCGTGAGAGTTTCTGGTATGGGCAGCTATCAGTGACTCCACACAGCGATACCCACCTCTGATCCCTGCTCCAAACTAATTATTCACTGATGGGCGCAACCCTGAAGTGAATATATATTTTGGGAGCACCATGGCCTGTAGTTTTAACCAGCAACTCCAAATTAGGAGAAGCATTTTTTTTATAGTATTTTGGATCAAAATTTTAAACAAAAGAAGGGGAAATGGCGGAAAATGCGAGGCAAGAAGTCATGCGATGTTGGATCATACACTGACCCTAAGGCGGACTCACACTGTGCGATTTTTACTGCGATTTACCCTTTGCGATGTCGCACGACGAGAAATCGCACAGTGTGAGGATGTCTGCGATACGACAACCGGCGATTTGGGGGCTATCGCAGCCATCGCAGCCCCATCGCAGAACTTTGAACATGTTCAAAATTCTGCGACAATCGCTTGCGACGATGATCGAAAACTTTCAGTGAAGCAAGGTGGTAGAAGAAGTACTAATCAAGATTTGGCTGGATATGCTTCCTTTATTCCACAATTGCTTATCTATCTCAACATGATGACGAAGATGAGATGGGGAGGGAGTTTTACAACGACTTAGAGTGCAATCGTGAGTAATTCTACCATGAATATGGGCTTCTCGCGTCCATTGCAGCCGTTTTGTCCATACGTAGTCCCATGTATAGAGTTTGAACGAGGGCAGATTAAACAGTCTGTGGGTTGGTTAAAATTTTGTTTGCGTACCGCCGGACCGGTACTGTATGCATAGCCTTGGACTTTAAACTTATTAAAGCCTAGGCCCTATTGAGTATGCTATAAACTAGACCCATATCTAGCTAGGCCTAAATACGTGTGTGGGCCTAGAAGTGGTTCTAGGCCTAGTCTGCCCTAGATCTATGTTTGACATACATGTTCCATTCGAATTTTATGAATTAAATCGACATAGGCCTACACGTTGTATAAACTACTAGGGCTAGGCCCCTGGTCTGGACAGGCCCTAGATCTAAGTAAGTGGTTAGACCAGAATGGCTTAGTATTGCACTGCTACTGGATCGACTGACGTGGACGTGAACACTAACAGTAAGACTACAGTAAACACATAACGTTTAGGGCCTAACGTTAGACGTGGTTTCTGTCTAACGACATAACGTTGAAAAAGAGTAACCAACAGTTAGAGATCTACCCTCCTAACTTAGTAGTCTAGTCTAGAGGCTTCAAATGTGAAACATTCTTCCTGCCCTGCACACACGACCATACTAACACACAGTTACAAAACGTTGGTGGAGTAGGGGGCCTACAGTTAATTCTGAGTAGACCTCTATACCGACGGAACCGGAACAGAAACAGAAACAGATCCAGATATTTTTTTACACGTTGATAGGAAAGGATATTGATAATTGAAAGTCTAGCCCATCAAGATGTAGGCCTAACTGATACTATTAGTGATAAGATTTCTAGAAATCTACATTTTCTTACTAAAGTCTTTATATATATAGATTAACTAAACTAGTCTGTCTAGACCCTAAGCACTAGATCTAACAGTTAATTAGTCTAGCACTAGCAGTCGTAGCATGCACTAACGTTAGCACTACTCGCAGTCAGCAGGCTTCTTCTTAATCTTAGTTTTAGACCCGTTCTACAACATTAAACGATAGTGATGTTTGATAGTCCCTTACGGTGATCTAACGTAAGGGTACTAACGTTAGATGGGTCTACATTTTTTTTTTTTTTTTTTTTTTTTTTTTGCCAAAATGTGCTCATGGATTTCAAAATCATACGGTAGGCCTACTCTGGTTAAGCTAGTGTCGTGATGGCTACAGAAATACAGTGTCGATTATTACTTAGGCGCAGGCACCTACTACTGGATCTAGATTGTCAGTAGCTGTGCTAGCCTTTCCTGCCCTTGGCTGTGGTCTAACGCTAGAACCGTAGGCTTATACCTATTTTGTATTAAACGTTAGAGGAATTAGAACTCTAACCGTTGGAGTTAGACCTACACTGTAATTGAGATCCATTGCTATAGTTACAAGCAGTATGAATCCAGATCCTAGACAAAAAATAAACAAACTGTTCCCAAACTTTTTTTTTTTAGAGTAGACGTAGTGTCTAGTCTCATGGAAATTACCTAACTAAGCCAGGAGTATAGCACTCTAGATTTTTAACAATAAGGCCTAAGTGGAGCTGAGGTAACTTAGATTGATCAGTTGTTCTTGGAGATTTGTACAGAAATTGTAGTCTAGAAACACACACACACACACCAAACAAATGCAATGCATTGAAGTGACCCTCTCTACATGTAGGTTACTAGTTGATTAACATTTTACAGGGCTGCCAACTCTCACTCATTGAGAGTGAGACTCACTCATTTTGGTCCTTTCTCACTCTAAAACTTTATTTCATTTGCATGCATTTCTATTGATCTCACTCATTTTGACTCCGAAATTATAGCATTGGCCTATGGGAGTCTCACTCTCAAGTAGTTTCCAATGTTGGCAGCCCTGATTTTATCCATGTTTGTCCGAGTTTTTATGTGATGATCGATCATGCACTCCAAACTGAAAGTTGTTACTGTATGAGGCTGTAACATGTTCATGCTCAGGGCTGCAGACTAGTGCCACAAAGTATTTGATTATCCGGCAGTATGTCATTTGTTAATCTGTGTCGATAATAAACACAGCCTTGTCGTTGCTGCCTCAGCAAGTCACAAACGTGCTGTGCACAGCACTTGGTAAGGCTATTACACCAGTATACAGTACAGTACCTGTGTACATGTCATACTCTTTGTTAACTTTAATTGCCCTTTAATTTCATAACAAAGTATATCAAAATGAACTCTCAGTCTGAAATCATCAAAGACCCTGCCCCAAACTGTTGTACGTGTACTTGCAGTTTGATTGCAGAATGTAAAACATCATTCAAGGGCAATCATGAATTATCCAAAATTGCAGACTGTAGGAAACAATGCTGTGTGCGTCATGTGTTACACATGTATGTATATTGACATACTTGTACTAAAAGTACCTGGTACACTATGTAATGCATAGTGTAATTTAGTTAAGCTTTCGAGCCCGTAGACCTTAGTAAATGAATGAAATAATTATGATTATGATATACATGTATGAATTTACAAAGCACTTATGTAGAGGCCTCTATGATGTATTCTTGTCTCTCCTCCCTGGTTACATGCAAGTGCTTCTGCTATGTCCAATGATCAACAAAGGTGAATAGTTGAATAAATTTGTTTATCACTATGGTGTTTGTTAACTCTAGATTCATTCCCAAATGTTGTCCTTTTTACCCAAATGGTAAATCTAGAGTCTACTGTAATTATCATAAATGCCTAAAAATAGTTGTCCCTTTGTGTCACCCTAAACAGGTCTGAATAAAAATGAAATCTCTAAGGAATTCATACTGGAGGCTTGTCTCAATGTTGAAAAGGAAGAGCAGAAAAGGAGCAGCTGGCAACTGGTTGTTCTGCAGAAGTACATCAATCCCTCTCTTACCTGCAATTTCTGAGGACAAACATGCCAAGAGGATCACTAACCAATTTGGGAGATTGAGGTACAGTATATATGTTAGAAGATAAAATAAACACTTTTTCATACTTTCCAAAATGTTTATGTGACTGCATGTGTGAATACATCAGTTTCTTTTTCTTTGTATGGTGGCTTGACAATTAAAAAAAACAAAACATTACGTTGAGAGCAAGAAAGAAATTATTTCAAAAAGTGTAATTTAATTGTCTTTTACAGTATTTTGAAGAAAATAAAACTTTCATTCATGCTAGCCTAAAAGTGATGAATAGTTTATTCATAGAACTTCAAATACAGTCATTGTAAGTAATTTCCAGAAATAAATGAAAACATCATTTCTTTGAAAGAATGAATCCATTGTAAGACATAGGGGGAATGCATCCCTCTTCATCATTCTAATTCAATACAATATGTAATCATGTTTGTGTGTTTTTTTTTTCTTTTTCTTTTTCTCCTATTTACTAGGAATTACAAGATGATAAAGACTCTACCAGCAAGGCGTCAAAGGCTGAAATGCTACACATAAGGAGCAGGAGAAGGAGAAGCAGGACCTGTAAAACCTAAGAAGATAAGGAGGAGTCAAGAAGCAAAGGAAACCAAGATTTTATCAGCAGTAGGTACCCTGCTGATGCACTAATGGAAAATGTTTACTTTACCTCTAAAATAGGGAGAGAAAGAAAAACAGAAACATGCTTCTTGTTGTTGTTCTTTTCTCTCTACAGACAAGTGCAACATATTTATGTATTTGGGGTGTACCTGAAAATCCCAAATTTGATTTACATACTTCAAAGAACATTGTTGAGTAGACTTTATTCAAAGAATTATCATCCAGGGATACTTCTTTTTGTCAGGGGGTTCAAATCTATGATCACTGTCGAAAGGATTATTCAGGCGTAAGTTCTCTAAGTATGAAATAAAAACATGCCACATTGTTCTTTTACTTTTTCAAGAAAATAAAATTCCACAGTCAATTCCATGGTCGAGGAACTTCATAAAAACTCAACTCGATAACTCAACTGTGGTTGTCAGTTGCTAATGTGTGTAGTTCAAGTGCTGTAAACACTGTAAGCAAATGGGCGGAAAGTTGGAGGCATCCTAAACTACAAACATTTGCTTCACAGGGAACCTTATGCATTTTTGTAACAATTAATATTTCCCCTATTTTCTCCATTTTGCTCTCTTTTTTGTGTTTGTTTAGCCCTTGTCATGTAGTTCACCTCAACACCTACACCTGTAACTGCAAGATCGATGTGGGATGACATTGCTGTCTCTCTGGGACTTACTGGAAACAAAATGTGACTTTTCAAAGCAGGAAAGTGGTAGCTACTACAGCAGGCAGTCCGGAAGGTGGAACTTGAAGAAACTGACATATTGACTTGTTTCTTTCATTTATGTTGGACCAGTGCAAGTTTCCATGAACTTTACATGCATTTGATGTTAACTTACAATGGTTTGATTTCTGTTTTCCCACCAACTACAAACACAGCTACTCTCGAAAAACTCAAATTTACAGTACATGCACTCACCGTTAGTCTTTTTTTTTCCTGAAATACCAACAAACAGCTGAAGAATTTCAATGTGCAAGGTTTTGTCATGATTTTAAGGCGATTATGCACTGTTACTCCGACAATGCACTTTCCCTTTCTCTTTAAAATGTATCCTGCAACTTTAAATCATGTACAACAAATGTACCATGTTTTGTTTGTATCACTGAAAAACTGGAGAGGGAAAAATTCCACAAGCTTTTTGTTTGATTTGTGAGGGCCACTACAATGTTCAGAGACAATAGCAACACTCTTTCCACTACTGTTTAAAAATGTATCTTTTGTGCAACTTTACATTAACTTCAACATGTGTGCCAAACATTGTTTTAATGGCTCGAAAACTGGGGAAGAAAGCTGTTCTTAAAGCCGTTAAATAATTTTGAGGGCAATTAGTGCTGTTACCACGGCAACACACTTTGCAGTGAGCTGAACATGTAAGCAAAACTTCTTTTGAATCGATGGAAAACTTCAGAAGTTCAAGAGATGTTTTACCTTGAAGTTGTTGTATATGACTTGCACTGTTGCAAAAGTGGTAGTGACATGACATCATATTTCTTCGTCACTCACAGGACTGCGCAGAGTAAAAACACCTTAGGCCTTTGTGGAAGTGAGAGCTTATTGCAAGTTTTCTAATATTAGTTTAACTTGACCATTGAACAACTTAGTTTTGTAAACTTATTAATCACCCTAATAATGCCAGTCTACATCAACAAGGCTTTAATCATTGCACAATGATGGAATTGCACAGTGTGTTTTCATCGCCCTTGTCTAAGCGTATTGAAATGTGAGTCTGACAATGATACATGTATTGCCAGAAATGTTTGAGCTAGAAAAATGGAGAATGGCACATGTATCATTGCAATAAGTTGTACTATAGCTGCAAACAAGAAATCATGTTACTGTGCAATTCTGAATTTAGAGCAATGTGAATGCAGCAGTCAGCGTTCTGAGATAGCTATTTTTTCCTATGCAGTCATATATACGCTACCGTATTTAGTGCTGCATGGTATTTTAATGATACATATTTTAACTGCTGATCTCCCCCCTCTGCACAAAATTGTGTTTGTTTGCTTGTTTTTTATCATACCTCTATCTGTATCGATGGATAACATTTATTACTGGACTCAACATCTGAGAGTTTGAGTCAGCAAATTGTTATAGTTGTATTTGCTACATTGTAGGCTACAATTTGCCACTTTCCCTTATCAGTCAAAGCAATTCAATGTCCATTCATTTGTATCTTCCTGATTTATTGGTAACACAATTGTATATTTCTTGCTTATAAGTCAATACTGGAAAGTAAAACGTGTAACCAAAATTACATGTACTCTAGCCTTGAACCTTTTATTTCATTTTCTTCTGCACATTTTAACCAGCACATCTTCTTCTTGCAAAGAATGCCTAAGGTAGGCACCAACATAATCTGGGATGGACAGAAAATGGACAATGTTGAAGATGAGATCTCCTGTAATGATATTACATTATTAAGGTATACAATTGACAAGGTTCACACACAGTTGGAATTTCAATTCAAATGACTGCTTTGCCACAGTATTTTGCAGTGTATCAGTGTTTGATTAATCTGGATTGGGACCAGTAGCACATTTAGTGCATCTTAGAGCACCCCTTCGGATGCTGGTATGATCATTTCAATTTGGCATTTTTCAAAATACACTGTATGTTTACAGTAAGTGTTTATGTACCTTTGTACACAAAGTCTAACTGTAAACATTGCTTGTAGAGTATGTTAGATTGCAGCAATTTCCTCTCCGAGGTTTGTTTGTTTGTTTGTTTGTTTTTGCAACATTATTTGGGAAATTGTAGTGGCATAGGTAGTTGTCTCATGCAAATTGTAATGGTAACTCGTTGAGCTGAACTTCTTGTAGATGTTCAAGTTGACTGAATTTATTCATTGTTTATGTGGAAAAGAAATGGAAGTTGATTTTTTTGTCACTGTGTGATACTTTTAAGAACTATGACATCCATACTGCAGTATGTATATATGAATTGTACAGCACAATTATGGTATTGCTTTTCCTACTAGTTTTGCCTGTTTTTGGCCTTTTTTTGACAGTACAATTGTATTGAACTAATTGAAGCATACAGCTGTAGTCATGATATAGAAAGACAAATCGACAACTTGAACCGCTTTGTACCATCTTATCTTTTTCTTTTTTGATGATGGAAATAAATTACCTATTGAATTGACTTTAATCGTGATCAATGTGTCTATATTTTAGATTTAATTCAATGACTTGAATATATCATTATCTTTATTCTTGTCACATTTTTATTTGTGAATCAATATATATTGTAAATAAGTGTGATTCCCTTACATCTGGATGGTAATTACATACACAAAACAATAGTGAATTTTTCAAGGGCCAACCAGAAAAAATATGTCAGCACAATATTTTATGTGTTTGAGAAACCACAATGTTAGAATTCCATTATCAAAGCCTTAGAAAAGCACTCAGAGAATACAGACCTCCGCCAAGCAGTACTTTTTCACCCTTACTGTGAATTCTACCCATTGTAATAATTACATAAATATGCGCAATATGCTGTAAATGACTACACGTGTATTTCCAATGATCAAGAATCCTACAACCACGTAACCCTCCCCCCTCCCCCCCAAAAAAAAGGGGGGGGGACTTTGATCCAGGCAGTGATCCAAAGTAATACCAAAATATGGCATTTCTTTTTACTATCGTTATTAACTTTATTTCTTAGAATAAACTGTGTTATTCGATTCATATCTATTAATTTCTATAGTTACTTTAGAATAAAAAAAAAACAAGCTTGAACATACATGTACTTTTCAAACCAACGTCGCCAAAAAAAAAAAAAAACAGTCACGAGTGACTTCGTGACTTCATTCATGGTGACCGTTCTTTATGATGAACAGGTGCCATAATGTACGATGTACGCATGCGCACGGTGTAAATCGTAGGCCACAAATCGCACAGTGTGCGGTATACATCGCAGCACCTGCGACAGAGTGCAACAGGCTGCGATATCGCACATTGTCGCAGCGCAGCGCATCGCAGTAAAAATCGCACAGTGTGAGTCCGCCCTAAGCAGCGCACGATGTCAGAATTGCTCTATGATGTCACAATGGACATATTTGTTAGAAATTGCTACATTTCACAGATTGACGGTACCAGTGCGCAATGTCAAAATTGCTTTGTGGCGTCACAATAGTCGACCTTGCTAAAAAATTGTTATATCACAAAGTGACCTTACGAAGCAGTGCGCGACGTCAGAATTGCTTTGTGATGTCACAATTGTTTTGTTAAAATTGTTACATTAATTTTCACAAAGTGACGGTACGACACAGTGCGCGATGTCAAAATTGCTTTGTGATATCACAATTGTTTTGTTAGAAATTGTTACATTTCACAGATTGACGGTACGAAGCTGCACACAATTTTGGAATTGCTTTATTTTAACATCATTTTGCAAATACATGTGCGTATGTAGTATACTACTAGTATTTGCAAAAAAAAAAAATAATAACAATAATGTTGTCATGCAAGTGACGTCATTTTGCAAATAGTACTCGGTACTTCATGGAGTGTCAAACATGCCAACATTCTGAAATAGACATACTAGTAGCTGAAATACCTATAAACACGTGAATCTCTTTTTAACCAGTCACTGGAGGATAATTTTTATGATCCAAAGTAATGTACATACAGTGTATATAACAATAGCCGCGTTTTCTATGGGCCCTGGTGGCGCTGTTCACTGCCAAGAGAGTCTTCAATGCATCATGCGCATAATGCGTCATGCATGCAAGCTCCAAAAGTGAACGGGGTAATCCCACAGAACTCTAGAGTTCTGTGGGTAATCCCCCACCTCCCCGTTGATCCCGTCCGTTTTGGTTCAAAACTAGGGGATCCGGAACGTGACTGGCCTGTGAAGCTGCCCTTTTTGCCTAGCTGCGCCTGCATGTAAACTATCTGGGCTCCCCGCTGCTGCTAATTCCTCATACGTGGACATCACAACTCATCTTGACTCAAGACGAGGTTATAAAATCCGAGTTTCACAGGCTTATACGATCGACCAGTTTGAAATTTCGATTCCCCGTGCATGCCATGCCATTGCCCCATGCCATGGTCGTCCGCGTCCCCCCGGGCCGGATACCCGGGGTCGGCCCGCACGTCCATCATGGCATGGTGCAATGACTATGTTACCGTATTTCCCGTCGCACTGACTGGACTGGCTGGTTCTTACTTTTGGAAATGTATCGGATATTGGCTAGTTTGAAGGATACTGAAAGTCTGAAAGATGAGTCAAGGGTCGCTGTCGTCCAGTCTTGCTCGTCTGAATGGACTCTTTGCTGTGGTAAAACCAGCAGGAATTACTTCAGCCAATGTGGTGGACAGGCTGAAGACAGTTCTTCTCAGAGATATTGGGTATCGTGAAGAACATGGAGAACAGCTTCTACATGGAGAGTGCAGAGAGAGCATTGAAGCTGGAGAAAAAGGTTGCTATTTTTAACAGCGGGACACCTCGGGTTTGAACACTGACGTGCCCTCCCCCTCCCCCCCCCCCCCAATTCATTTTATCTCATAATTGCTTAGTCTGTGTAATGTAAGATGAGGTAAATTTATATATTTAATGATTGTTTTCTGTGTTTGACACATTGTTAGTGCTGCATTGACTGACGATATCATATCATAGCCGGTGCCACGTTTTCGAAAAGGGGGGGGGGGGGGGGGGGGCACTTCCATCAGCTAACAAGCAAAGAAAAAAAAAGCCTTCAGCGCAATTTCTGGTGCCACTTCCAAGTTTCTTCAGCTGACAAGCAAAAGAAAAAATAAAATGGGGGGGGGCAAAGTGATGGTGACACCGTATGTATTCCCCACATATGGTGCAAAAGAGTGGGGGAGGGGGGTCTGAGCTGAGCCCTCCCACCCCCCCACCACACCACATTGCTTGTTTCTGTTTTATTATTATTTTAGAAAGAGAATTGGGATTAATAATAGAGTCTATAGCAAATGGTGGTCAGAGCATCGTTTCGAACTAGAACTTGATAACGAATCAGCATTCCATTGTGTCCATTGTGCGTCTGAATGCATGGCGACCATAGAAAGGTATAACTGGGCGGGGCTTAACCCTAACTTACCTGGGGGGGGGGCCATAATGGCCCCCCCCCCCCCCTCGATGAATTCCGCGACCATTCCGGCGCGCAAAATTTTTTGACCGCGCCGTTCGCTGACTTTTTTATTTCAAGTCTCGCGCAACTTTTGAGACCAAATTTGTCGCGCCCGGGCATACCGTTCCGAAGCCACGCCCCTTCAAAAAACTTTCGTCAACCCCAAAATTGCTCAAAAACCTGATTTTGTGTACAAAGTCAATACAAATTGTTTTTTCAATTAATTCATGTAAAGATTCATATTTTTAATTCTAATGGCTGAAATCAGTTTATTTTAGTAAAATTATGCTTCAAAAAATGTGTGTGACAAATTCTGCTGAAAAGACAAAAACAAAAGTTCGAAAAAACAAGGAAATACATAAAGAATTGATAAAACAATAAAAAAAACAAATTAATTTTGATACTGAAATTTTTTTTATGCACAAATGTTCAGAATGTCATTAGGAATATTTACACCAAAAATCAGCATTCCGTAAGCTTTTATAAGCCAATTACAGATGGAAATGAGTTTTTTGCATATATTTGCATAATTAATTGATTTAAGATAGAAAATGCAAATTTTTTGAAAATTTAACATAACAGTCTGGTAGATTACATCTGGCTTTATGTTCATGCAAAATTTTGCGGCGATCGCGCTATCAACGGCTGAGATCTGAAGGGGGGGCCATAATGGCCCCCCCCCCCCCCCCAGGAATTCAAGCTCGCTATATAGCCCAGGTAAGTTAGGGTTAATGGCAGCGAGCACAAAAGGTGACCTGTCGCTCATGACCGTAACAACATGCGTAGTGAGAAACTGCACATATATACACTGTACGACATTTTTCCGGAATGGTCGAAATTAGCGTCTGAACGGTCTGTCAGCTACACGATTCTGTATACGTCGTTTCTTTATGGAGTTTTGGTATAAAATGACTTGCGTCTGAACAGGGGGAGAGACTCTGCTCTCTCTTCCCATCTTTCCTTTCACTTTCATTCTCCCTCCAGATTATTTTTGGGACTTTCCACACAATGGTGAACCACAAACCTCACCTTATGTTATTCTCACCACCATGCAGTCATTCAAAGATTGCATTTGATAACTGATATACCGGTATTTTAAAACTGTGAATGTCAGTTGAGTGGATTGGATATTACATTTTACCTGTACTGAATACATGGAAATGGACTTCAGCACACTATATTTAAACACAGATTGTGTTTAAATATAGTGTGCAGAAGTCCATTTCCATGTGGTCAATTAACACTCCAGGAATTTTGTGTGTGTGTGTGCAAAACTGCTACTGTGCTGGTAGAATCTACTTGTTCAAAGTTGGCCACTTGAATTTGAGATACTGCGCTGACTCAATCCTCACTCAAGCCATTTGAGAATTGTGTGAATGTGTGTGTGTTTGTGTGTGCATTGCTGTTGCTTCTAGTTCAATGTTGCAGCATGCAGTACATATGCTATGTGAATGGGCCAGTTACCTGCAGTATTTATTTTTCACTCAAATATTTTCCCCTTTTTACTGCTTATCTCCACTCACAGGCTGTTTTTTTACAGCAGACCTGAGAAGGAAAACCAAATCTTAGTTCATTTTTTTTTGTTGATTCGATTAAAGCAGGTGGCTCCCCAAACTGTGCGATGTATAAAACTGGATGGACAAACAAGAAATGTTACAAGCTGCCAAAGATTGGACATGGTGGTACCCTTGATATGCATGCCACTGGGGTGCTTGTGATTGGCATTGGAAGGGGTACTAAGCAGCTGGCATCATACCTTCAAGGTGGAAAGGTAGGAATGGGTTTATCAAATCCAGACTTAAAGGCATAATTTATCATTTGTAGATGAAACAAAAACCCAGCATTGTCGTGCTTTAAAATAGTTTTAAAATGTGAGTTAGGGATAGAAACAACCACTGTAAAAAATTGAATCAGTAGAATTGATGTTAAGTATTGTTACATATACAAAATGTGAACAATAAATCATGGAAAAAAATTTCCAGACTAAAACATATTTATACAGTTATGGTTTTATTGAGAAAAATACATACAGTGTATTTATCTCTTTGTATTTCAGGCTTTAAGATCACGAAAATTTTATATGATCTAGGATGTTTTGTGGCACAACAGACCTACACATGTATGCATTAAATGTCATAAAGATCTAGTATTTTTTAAAATCACTGTTCCCAAAGGTAAACAAGACCTTTAAACAGTTGTCCTTTCTTTCTCGGAGATATCTCCTGTATATATATATATTAAACCAAAAAAAATCTTTCCAATCCATTACCTTTGGTTTGATGGGTGGCCCGCTACACAGTAGCTCATTCCTATGTCTACATTTATAATAAGGAGGACTTGACCTTTTAAAAAGGCGGGTGGGACACATTTTTTTTTATTTCTGATAGTCGACATTGTATATTGTCATACATCCCGTCTATTAAGAGGCAAAATTCTGTCCCCCTGAGGAAAGCAAATGAAATGAAGGTCTTGCTTGGAAGAATGCTACAACCCACCCCACTGAGCGCAAAGAGCAGGGATAGATAAAGACCCTGTAAATTGGTCTCTTTTCCTGACGCTTTTGGATGCATAAGAGCACCCATTTCATGGTACAATAAATCAACTCCTGTAGGGTCAACCAGTACCAGTGGTCATGGGAATTAATACATGCAGTATCATGTCTTCATAAAGTGCACTCCTGTTTAAAAAAAAAAAAAAAATAAAATCTTGTTCCAATGAAGTAAAGATTCAGGTTCCAAAATTATCATCTTGTATACTGTCGGCTATAACAAAATTTCGATCGACATAACAAAAAAACAATCAAAACCATTTTTTACTGTTCCATTCCTGAAAACGTTTCTGGTCCAACAGTGATTTTTCCTGGTCAGGGACCGTCGGACCAGTGCCAGTATGCAGCGTTGATTACAGGTACAACTCCAGTGATTATTTTCAAATGCAATAAGAACATGGCATGGATGATATTTGAGTCATACAAGTATCAATATTGCTCTATCTTAGTATTCATATCATAGACTCGTGTCTTAAGCTGATAGTTGAATTCTTTGCTTAGAAATGTCCATAATTTTCATTTCAGACGTATGTGGCCCATGGCTGTTTGGGAAAAGCTACAGACACCATGGATGCTTCAGGAGAAGTAACAGAGTCTTCGGAGTTTGGTGAGTAATCTACTCGGCATTGACCCCCATTATGCTTCTCATGCATAAAATGTCACATATTCAATAAATCTGTCAGCCAAATAATGTTTGAGAAGACAGAGACTATCTCTCCATTATTGCTGTAGTTTGGCAGGAGTAATTGTTACAGGAAATATTTTAACCCGCTGAAGACAAGTCCCGAGAATACTCGGGCACATGTCTATGGGAAATGCATGTTACAGCAAAATTAGTCTGTCTTCAGTGGGTTAATAGACAGTACAAACAGGCTTCCTGTCAACAAAGAATGCGCTCTCTCTCTCTCTCTCTCTCTCTCTCTCTCTCTCTTGAAAAGTCATAATCTGGGTCAGTATGGGTATGATGAATATGAGGAAATCATAGTGCATGTATACATTTTGGTGTATCTGCATAGTTGAATATCATTTGTGTTTTGGCCTTTTTCATGTTTGAGTGAGTGATTAATTTGTTTCAGATTCTGTCATAATAGGCTCTTGCTAAATACACTTTGTTTTTGGAGTAAATGCAATGTTCTGACAGAATCATGTATAGGTCTGCTGGCATAATAACTTTACTTTTGACTGTTCAATTTGTTTGTGTTCATCCAGGTCATATTTCTGAATGTGATTTCAAGGGGGCTTTAAATAACTTTGTTGGGAACATCATGCAAGCACCTCCACTGTAAGTATTGAGTGTGTTTATTTGCAGCAATCTGCATCTTTGTTTTTACAGTAATAAGCTGCTCCATCAAAATTCAGACAAATGGATTAGCAGGAAGTTCACTGAAGTATACAGCTGTAGATCCTTATGAAGTTTTTTATAGATCTCCAATATATGTCACAAAATGTACTCTTTTTTTGTGTGTGTGTTGATTTCATTCCAAAATAAGAAATGTAGTAGAAAATTGTGTGCATGATTTTCATAGCTGTGATAACAGGACATTCTTGATTTTTTTTTTCTGTTTTGAACATCAGTAATTTCATGTCCTGTCAAAGAAGCATTCCTTTATCAATTGTGCTGAAAAGATGTCTGCATTGTCATATATATGAAAACTAATTACTGAGAAGAATCTACACTGTATATTTTTACTTATAAAATACAAGAGAAGTCACATGTGGCCACAGTGCCTACGTTGTGTACTTTGATTGGCTCATAGAGTACACTGTTGTTTAGAACACTAACATTTAAAGGGATTGTACAGTACTGGGTGAGGTGAGGATTCAGGTTTATAACATTTTTGGGTGAGATATTGAGAAACCTCTGAAATATGAAAGAGCATGTAATTTCAAGAAGGATTCAACGTTTATTTGATGAAAATTGGCCTTGAAATGGCTGAGGTATCCAAAAATGCAATCGAACATTGACAGGCTACAACTTTTATTAAGATCTCTTTGTTTTACCTTTGTTTTTAGATATCTCAGTCATTTCACGACAAATTTTCATCAAATAAACTTTTGCTTCCCCTTGTATGCTCTGTAAAGGGAAGATAAACCCCAAGAGCAATGTGGATTGAGTGAAAGCAGCAACATTAGTAGAACACATCAGTGAAAGTTTGAGGAAAATCGGACAATCGATGCAAAAGTTATGAATTTTTAAAGTTTTGGTGTTGGAACCGCTGGATGAGGAGACTACTAGAGGATATGACGTATGAGTGGACAACAATACAAAGAAAATATAAAGGAAATTCAGCAAAAATTCACTTTTCTAGAATCATGAAAGAGCAATGGACCAACCTCTTTCAGAAAGCAGGGGGAATAATTGCTACCCTTAACATATGTCAATATCAAGTTGATGGAATTTGTAATTTTCATGAAAAATGGATTTTTGTAGAATTTTCTTTATATTTTCTTGGTATTGTTGTCCACTCATACGTCATAACCTCTAGTAGTCTCCTCATCCAGCGGTTCCAACACCAAAACTTTAAAAATTCATAACTTTTGCATCGATTGTCTGATTTTCTTCAAACTTTCACTGATGTGTTCTACTAATGTTGCTGCTTTCACTCAATCCACATTGCTCTTGGGGTTTATCTTCCCTTTAACATTTCATGCAGAAGTTTCTAAATATCTCGCAAAACGTTACAAGCTGAATCCTCACCTCAACCAATACTGTACAGTACCTTTAAAGGACAAATTCACCTTCATAAACATAAGGATTGAGAGAAAGTAGCAATATTAGTAGAACACATCATTGAAAGTTTGAGGAAAATCGGACAATCCGTTCAAAAGTTATGAATTTTTGATGTTTTTATGCAGTAACTGCTGGATGAGAAGACTGCTGCAGTGTATGATATCACATGCGTACAACAATATAAGGAAAATATGAAGAGAATTTAACAAAATTTCATCTTTTGAAGAAAGTACACATTCCCTTGACTTGTTACCAACGTATGTTATGGGTAATATTATTCCCCCAGCCTTTAGAAAGAGGCAAGTCAAGTGCTCTTTTATTATGCGAAAAAAGTGAAAATATGTTGAATTTTCTTTACATTTTCTTTCTACTGTTGTACGCATATGACATCACAAGCTGTAGTAGTCTCCTCATCCAGCAGTTCCAACACAAAGATTTTAAAAATTCATAACTTTTGCATCGATTGTCCAATTTTCCTCAAACTTTCACTGATGTGTTCTACTAATATTGCTGCATTCTCTCAATCCTTATGTTTATGAAGGTGAACTTGTCCTTTAAAAGGTCACAACTCTATCATCATTGTTGAATATACACACCATATCGCATGAAATGATAACATTGAAACAGCCAAGACTATGTCATCATTTTCCAACTTTGCTGGTACTTTTTTAACTGTGCTTTTTGAATTTTGAATAAAATATTTTTTCTTTCAAACTGTGTTCACTTTGGGGGAAATTCTATATGGCTGTGTTGATTGAGTCATCATTTAGTTTGTAATGTCTTTGCGGATCCAGGTACTCCGCCCTTAAAGTGCAGGGGGAGAGGATGTCTGATCTGGTAAAGAGGGGTGTAGAGGTTGCACCAAAGCCAGAGAGACCTGTGCAAGTATACAGTCTTCGATGCCTGACTTTCAATCCCCCAGATTTTACTTTTGGTTAGTCTAACTGAGATCTGGCAACTGAAACTTAACCATTTCATACTTTGCTACATTATACAATTCACACCTTGGAGTAAGTGTAACTTCAAGAATTTCGGTTAAAAACAATGGAAGATTTGTATCAGTTCAAAGAATTGAATTTTGGTTGTCAGCATTGCCTCCAGCTGTATGCCAACAGACACAAAAGTATTAGTGTTTTATAATGTGTCTGTGTGCTTGCCTCTTGATAACTGTTTCATGAAGTACAGGTATTCATGCAGTTTTTGATAATCCTGTCCATAGAAATTGATGAATATGCATTGTTATAGGCTCAGTATTTTATTTATTTATTTATTTTTTGGTCGATATTTTAGCATGATATAATGGCAATGAAGAGATGTATTGCTGAGAGTTTTTCTTCAGGTTCTTATGAATTATGCAGCATGCAGTAAATATTGATATCACATACAGTTTAGAACTTAGGTGATCACTTTATCTATGAAGGCACTTGTAGAATGACCTTATACTCTTTGAATATACTTATTCTCTTCATGCTGACTGTGGGTTAAGGTTTAAGGAATTGGAACCATTTTCTGCTTTGTTTTGCTTTGCCATGTTTTCTGCCCGAAAAGATGTTATCGTTATGAATGATCAACTCCAGAGACATGAATGCATAGCTGTATACTGTAATTCCATGTTAGATGACTGACCCATTTATTTCTACTGTAATATTTTCCTGCTGGTTAACTGTTTACTCCAATCTTCAGTGATCCCTTGCTCCTATATTTAACTAGTATAGAAAACTTCAGAAGGTACATTTGTGATTCAAAGTAAGTACCGGTATACAATTTCCAGACATAACTGTCAAGTACTTTAAATGCTATTTCCCCCTTCCTTCCCCTGACACACAAATGCACACTCACACACACAAATTTAAACATACACATATAATGTAAATAATGTACAGGATCCAAACAATGCCTTTATGCTTCCACTTCTATGATTTTTATCTTATTTTCTCTGAAAGAGGTCAACTGTGGAGGTGGCTTCTATGTCAGAAAGCTCATACATGACCTTGGGAAAAGTGAGTATTCCTCTCAAATCTCCCCTTTAATGAACGTACAGTGCACTCCCATTATCGCAAACACGGTTATTGTCCCCGCCGAACGAGTTCGAGCAGGGGACTATGAAACGGGCTCCGTACGTGTGTGTGTCCGTGTGTGCGTCCGTGTGTGATCAAAATGTTCAATTTGCTACTTCTCTGTCATTTATGAGCCAATTTTGATTCTGTTTGCTTTATATGATAGCACTACATGGGAGTTTTGAAACTTCTACACAGAATTTCAATTGTGACCTTTGACCTTGACCTTTGACCTATATTGTACATTTTGTTACAAAATGCTACTCCTTCGCCATTTCTAACCCAATTTCGATTCCGTTTGCTTTATGTGATGGCACTAGGTGAGGGCTTCAAAACTTCTACACAGAATTTTGACCTTTGACTTCTTTGGCCTTTGACCTTGATTTTTTACCTATATTGTACATTTTGCTACAAAATGGTACTCCTTCGCCATTTCTAACCCGATTTCGATTCTGTTTGCTTTATGTGATGGCACTAGGTGAGGGCTTACACAGAATTTTGACCTTTGACTTCTTTGACCTTTGGCCTTGATTTTTGACCTGTATTGTACATTTTGCTACAAAATGCTACTCCGCCATTTCTAACCCGATTTCGATTCCGTTTGCCTTATGTGATGGCACTAGGTGAGGGCTTCAAAACTTCTACACAGAATTTAGACCCTTGACTTCTTTGACCTTTGACCTTGATTTTTGACCTATATTGTACATTTTGCTACAAAATGCTACTTCCGGCGGGGACATATATTACGCACCGCGTAATTTCTACTTTTCCTTGTATCAAAATTCATACATGTTATGACCAAATAAAGATTCAGGTCCCAAAATTATCATCTTTATATTATCTTCATATGCTTTTCTGTTTGGTTTTGTTATAATTTGATTCATGTGTAATGAAAGAAAACCGCCAGTCCCGAAGACTTCATAATAATGGGAGTGCACTGTAATTACTACAGACTAATATTCACATGTATATACCTAGGTGTAATTTATGTAACTCTTTTTTCTTTCTCTTTTTTTTTAATGGGTACTAGGTATTGATATTCAGAGATATGGTAATGATAATGCAAGTTTTAATTTTGCCATGTATACAGGGGAACCTTGTTTCAGCGAGCTGCTTGGAACCACTTTAATTTCCTCTTTTATCAGGAATAAAAGGAATGAGCCCTGCAAAATTACCTTTTTATATCTGGCATCTTTCTGTATCCTACCTTGTTATATCAAGGTTCCAAAATGTCAACTTAGAATCCATGGTGCTGTCACTTTCTGAATGTAGACAAATTTACATGAGTGAATTTCCTGTCAGCAGAATATTCAGATATATGTTACATTGTATAGCACTTTTACACAGTCTTTTATATGGCCATAACATGCACAAATCATGATTTGTTGATAACAATCATCTTTTGGTCTTTGATAAACTTGACATTTGACTAATCTGAAGTGTTCTTTTTTGCTTTTATTTAATGGTTTTCCCCGTACTGCATTATGTTTCATCAAGACACATTGAAATAGAAACTATTTAAGTGTTGTTGACCCATGAAATACCACAAGATGTTCAGGGAATTGTGTATTTATATGAATACATGTTCATTGATGTCAAATTCCTCTAGGTAGTAATTGAATCATTTCAAAGACCATTCAGAAAGAAGCTGTGTGTTTTTGTTTTTGTTTTTCTCACAATAGGCTTTGATTGTCGCTTTAGTTTCTGTATTTGTCAGAAAAAACAATTTAAATACAACATGTGAAGACTACTACTGTATTGCAAGTGTCTCTCGTAGTGAAGTTCACGTAAGCTTCCATGTGAACATGCAATGATTCATTGTAATACTATAGTACATGTAGTAATATTAAATGGGTTAGTCAAATACCGGTTAGTGATTGGCTAAACACAGTCACGTGATGGAGGCACATTGGTTATGTTCGCCCATGGGCAGAACATTCATGTGATGTTCTCCCATGGGAAAACATTTTCACGTAACAAATGACAAACAATACCAAACGATTGAACGATCATATTTTTCCTGCAATTGATAGGATAAATTTGCCTATTCCATACAATGTGAAAAAGCAGATGACCGATTATTGTAATGCGTACGAAAGTGTGATAATTTGACTAACCCATTTAATATAGCAGATGATGACTTTTGTTGTTGGGAACATGTACCAAACGTTCCACCCTCAGGGTTTGAAATGCTATTTCGGGAGGCTATAAGTCCCTCGACTTTGTCTCTGGACTTATAACCTCCCTCAATAGCATTTCAAACACTTTGGGTGGAACATTCGGTATGTTCCCTCCCCCGCCAGTCGTCGACTATACATGTATAATATTTACTCATGACTTCACATAATCATGTTCTTGTATGTTGAGAGCAGGTCTGGGCTCATGCGCCCATATGATGGCTCTGTGCAGAACCAAGCAAGGGTACTTCATGCTGGACAAGCACGCCTTGCCAGAAGACAGGTGGACACTCCAGGACATCCTGCAAGCAGTGGAGGAATTCCAGGGGGATGTTGGCAGATGACAGTAGCAAAGACTTTGGCAATCCAAGAAACGAACTTCCCTCTTAGGACATCGTACACTTGACTCACTGGATGACATATGAACATAGTGCATCACGGTTGGGTCTCAAAACAGTTCTCTTACGCCTTGTTCCTGTTTTAAGCTTCTTTTTTTTCAGGAGCTGGTGCTGATTGATGGAAAGCCACAAACAGTTCTGTTGTGTTGTGCCGATAGGATTCTGATCTCTTTGATGCAATGTAGGGATACTGTAGGTACTCAGGTGGCATTTGACACTAACTACAGAGTCTCTTCCATTTGTGGACTGGAAATTTGCAAAGTGATGGTGCAATGAATTAATTATGCATCTATTTTTATCCCTCCGCCACGAAGTGGTGCCGGAGGCATTATGTTTTCGGGTTGTCCGTCCGTCCTCCGTCAACAAATTTTGTGGACATGCAGCGTAACTAAAAAAACCTTTTAAGGTATCCTAATGAAACTTGGCATGTATGTGTATGAGGGGGTGAAGTTGTGCCTATCAACGTTTGAGTGCACATGCTCAAGGTCAAAGGTCAAAAGGTCAAGGTCAAATGCTCAAAATTTCACTATTTCCCCCATATCTATGCAATGCCTGATGATATTGTCTTGAAACTTAGTGTATACAAGTACTACCCAATTAAGATTCTATGGTCAGAGTTTCAGGTCATGAGGTCAAAAGTCAAGTGAAAATGTCAAAATTTCACTTTGTTCTCCATATCTTGGAAATGGTTCAAGGTATCTTCATGAAACATAGTAGGTACCTATATCTGCATGTACTGACTGGCAGTGATTATCTAGGGATTTGGGGGTCATTGGGTCAAAGGTCAAGGTCAAAGATCGAGTGAAAGTGTTTCCTCCATCTTGGAAGTGGCTCAAGTTATCTTGAAACTTAGTACCTCTATGCATGTTCTGTCTGACAGTGATTTTCTTATGAATTTTAGGGTCATAGGGTCAAAGGTCAAGAGTCAAAGGCCATGAGAAAATGGTAACAATTTACTATTCAATACAGAAATTGCACTTTTTCTCCATACCTGGATAATTACTCAATGCATAATCTTATAAAAGGGTCAAAGTCAAGTAAAAGTCCTCAAATCCCCAAATACATGCTCTCCCATTTGTCCAATTGAACATACATTGTAGGTCAAGGAAGGTGAACATTCAACACATTGTGACAAACATGTCATTTAAATATTTTGCCAGTTATGTGAAAATGTCATCACACATTATCCACATGTACTATACACCTATTAGGAGAATCATGCATTATGGCGGAGGCATACCAGTCGCCATAGCGACATTTCTAGTTTTGTTTTTTTAATGCCTGTCCTACATTGTGTATTTACACTTGTAGTAAAAGTATAAAATGTTTGGTGTTTGCAAAAGGTACACATCTGTTCAGGTAACAGATGCTTATTATGATCTATTCTTGGTGTGACCTTGCTGATTACATACAATGGGTTTGTTATTCATTAGCTAACTTCTACAAATTGTGAAAACTCAGAATAAAAAGTCTCCTATACCAAAATATCTGAATAAACAAACTTTACTTTGGTCTCAGTGAAACAAAATCCTGTACTGGAACTTCTCCCCCTCCCCCCCCCCCCCCTTTAAGTGTGTATGTGTGTGTATTTTGATACTGATACAACTAAATAGCTATATCTGATGAACAAATTTTCCCCTCTGGAAGACCTTTTATGCAGGGCACTCCTATTAAAACAAACACAGTTATAACAAAACTCAAATAGAAATTCAGGTCCCAGAATTATTGCTTATAGATACTTGGTATTGTATCTTATTACACAAATATTAATGTTTATGAATGCAATGGACAATATTTCACCGAATGAGATATTCTGTCCATTGCACGAATGAAAAACATTTGTTTTATATAACACCTAAAATAAATTCTTGTCATCTGATGTTTTATTAATTTAGAAAATAGAGAGAATCTGAGATTGAGAGAGTATTCACTGAGCGCTTTACGCTAGAGTGCTGTCACATACTGTACACACTACAAATGCAAGCATTTTACACGCGTAATGTGCGGGGCTCTCGGTGAGCATGCAACGGACCAATCGTATGGATCTAAAATTGCACAGTAAATGGAGCCACAATTGCACAGAAGATGACGTCATAGTGAAATGGGCTAAATGATCAGTGTCAAACAACCAATCAAATGATCTCTCCAGGCATTATATGTTTTTTTTTCATTTTGTTATAGTGAAATTTGATATAAAAGAAAAGTGTGTGTGTGTTTGTGTGTGTGTGTGAGGTTGTCCTCCATGAAAATTTCTTTACTTGTAAACTTTTTTTCCATTCATCTGTATCAGACTTTGGAGTACATCGATCTTAAATAAACACACACAAACAAGAGAAGGTACACTTAACATGCTCTTGTATGGAACATGTACATATGGGCCCGAATTCACGAAGGTGGTACAAATGAAACCATGGTTTAAACCATGGACAAAAACCATGGAGCGCCAAGTGTCGCATGGAATATTTCGTCACGAGATAAGTCATTTCGTCGATGAAATTATTATTTTGTAACAAAATGACAGCATTTTGTAACCTATTAATGAACATTTCGTCCACGGAATGATAATTTCGTTAACGAAACCTGTCATTTTATCAACGAAATGACCAATTTCCTAACGAAATAATCCGTGCGACACTTGGCGCTCCATGGTTTTTGTCCATGGTTTAAACCATGCTTTTGTTTGTACCACCTTCGTGAATTCGGGCCATGTTGTCTACTGGTACTTCTTTACATAATATACAGACTCTATTTTCTTTATTTTTTTATTGAATGATGGTGCTTTTATACTTTTAATTTTCCCTTCAGTGTCTTGTAGTAATCATCAAATCAACTTTACTAAGGTGGCCGATTATTTGGATAAAATACCTGGAAATACAGTGAATGTATGCCATTTTTGTCGAGCCCAGCGGAGGTGCGGGGAGACTAAGGGATCGCCTGAGGCGTCTGTCCGTCCGCGTCCGTCTGTGTAACGCTACAAAAACTTGAATAACTCTCTACTGAGGACTTCAATTTCAATCAAACTTAGAGGGAAGAGTGGTTATACAGAGTTACACATTTTACCAAACATGAAGGTCATCTCAAGGTTTAAGGTCACAGGCAGGGGTCAATGAACTTTAGGGCCCAGTGTTAAGTTTTTATGGCGCGTTTCGATTAAGGCTCATAACTTTTGATGTATATGTCCGTTTGTGTCCAAACTTGGATGGTAGCTTAATGTCCCTTTGGGAGTTGAAGGTCACCACGAGGTCAAAGGTCACAGACAGGGGTCAACAAACTTTTAGGGCCCAATGTTAAAAGTTTTTACGGCGCGTTTCGATTACAGCTCAGAACTTTTGATCTCTATGTCCGTTTGTGACCAAACTTGGATGGTAGATGTCCCATGGGGAGTTGAAAGTCACCACAAGGTCACAGGTCACAGGGGTCAACGAACTTTTAGGGCCTAATGTTAAGTTTTTATGGCGCATTTCGATTATGGCTCATTAACTTTTAATTTTTAGGCCTATGTCCGTCTGTGACCAAACTTGGATGGTAGATGTCCCTTGAGGAGTTGAAGATCACAAGGTCAAAGGTCACAGCCAGGGCTCAACGAACTTTTAGGGCCCAATATTAAGTTTTCATGCACGTTTTGATTATAATGGCTCATAACTTTTGATCCCTATGTCCGTTTGTGACGAAACTTGGCTTGTAAATGTCCCTTGGGGAGTTGAAGGTCACCCAAAGGTCATAGGCAAGGTCAATGAACTTCCGGGAGTTAGAAAAGCATTTTTCATGCGAATGGGTGAGACACAATTTGGCACTTGCCTTGTTTTTCTTTGATCTCCAACTTCCAATTTACTTACAGAGATTTTTGAATAAACAAAACACACTGAACAAACAAGGCTGTCAGCTCGTGTACACCACTGCTAGGCAGACAGAAATTTTAAACATATATGCAGTTTATATTTTAGTGTACTTCGAAATTACACACAGAGTGTACATTTATTAAAAGCAGTCAAGCATGATCAGCTAAGGCTAGGCTTCTGTCTGCACATTTTCACCTTGTGACCGTAATTTTCATTACCATGCATAAAAGTTTATTTCGGGTAGGAAAATAGTGTAGGCCTATAAACCTGGGCCCCGTCTTATAAAGCCTTCAAATCAATCACAAGTCCCCAAATCAATCGCAACTTGCATTGCAGCACACACAAAACTTGTGATTGATTTCTATCACAAGTCTTTATAAGACAGGCCCCAGGTAAATAAGTAGGTGACTTAAGTCGTGTATTTGCACTAATATACTAATGGTTAACAACGGAAAAATAAAATTGAATGGATTGCAAGGCTATTTCATGGTCAAAATTCTGTCAGTACAGTGTATGCGAATGTTTACTCAGCTCAGTAGCCTATATACAGTGGACTCCCATTTAAAGGTGCATGGTCCTGGTGTTTTAGTCAAATGTGTACGCGGGCGCACGGAGCAAGTTTCCTATAGAGACCTACGCTATCGACTCGTCTTTAGTGCTTACGCTTTGGCCCACTACCCCCCCCCCCCCCCCCCCCCCCCCCCCGAGTCCGAAGAAGTCCAATTCACTGTAGTCAGTGGTCGGATCACAGTTTGGCTCATGATTCGGCTGAGGGGGATGACAGCTTTAGCAAACTTCTTTTGTGATGTCATAATAACAAGCACATATGCACACACCCTGGTATTACTACAGATTGCGCGATGTGCAGAGAAGACAATGAAGGCAACGTTACTTAGCAACACCTACGCACTTTACTCTTGTTGACAGCTCAACTTAGGTAATCTTCGTATCAATGCTATTAATGGTGATCGGCAGTATCATCAACAGTGCCCTCTACACTACCGGGACTATGCCCCTTTAATAGAACAGTACGTGGGGACCAGCAATTTCCTTTCATTATACATAGTATTGAAATTTTGCTATAACCGAACAAATGAACAATAGAAATTCTTAGAGTGGTTAAATGTTGCAGCCTAATCTTTAACTTCGTTGTAACTGGAATTTCTTTATGATTTTATAACCGTGTTCCTTATAATTGTGAGTGCACTGTATGCTACAGTACTACGACATTGCAATTTGTATCGATTGGCACTGGAACCTGGAAGCTTTAAAAGAAAGTTTTGGCATTTAGGAAAATTATTGACTTCGTCAACAGACATGGCAGGTATTCTTTATTAAATCGAATGGTACATGGACCGTATGGCTTATGTATAATGTATGAAGTCCGGTTGGCCTTGTGACATGGTCTTTGTGTGCACAAGATCATACCCAGTCTTCACTTTTCGATTTAATCTTGTACCGAACAGTCCCTCTTTCAACTTCATGGAAATGAAAAGGCACTTCTTGGCCATCAGAAACATTCTACTCAACGTGCAGTGTGTAGGAGCTGACGTCCGTTCCCACACAAGTGCGGTCGAGAGTAGTTCCGTGAAGGCTCCATGCCAATTCTTGGAAGAAGAACCCGAGACTACTCACACGAAGGTCCAATCATATGAGGAGCACCCACCAACATAAGTAGATGGGACTACTACATATTTTCGTACCTCCGCGAGGGTTGGTACGCCGAATTCGGTCTTTTGAACACCTTATGAAGGTTAGCCAGCTTTTTGCGCCCACCACTTGCTCACACTGAACCCACGATTCGAAGAAAACTGGCAAGAAAACTACGAATCTCCACGTGAGTTACGAGTAACAATGCTAGGGTTAGAAGCTGCGGAAACTTCCCGCGAGTCGTCCCTTCATAAAATTCTGAAGTGAGAGTGTTTCGGAGTTTTTACGACGAAAAATAATTCCCTAAAAGCTATGGCGCCCTCTAACGTGCGCTTGTTTATATAGTGCTGCGGTGATCCGTAGGGACGCTGACCGTCGGGACAAGAAGTCGCATCTCAGTCCTACGATTTCCAAAATTCATTACTACAGGACGTGTATTTAGGTTGTTGTTGTTGTTGTTTTTTGTTAACCCAGGCTATTATGGCAGAATATAGAGAGGGGCGGGGGGGGGGGGGGGGGGCTCCCATGCCCCCCCTCCCCCCTCCGCGATCTCGGCCGGCGACCGCGCGATTGCGTACGAAAATCGGCACACACATTGCGATGCGATGCATACTTTTATGAAATCTGACTGAAAGCACAATCTAAATTAAATTTGTACTCGAATTCACGTTTTTGAGCAATCATTGGTCCGACGTGCATGCACATAATTATTCATGCGTAACTTCGGAATCGGGCGAGCCCGGTCGCCGCAAATTAAACTGGGTGTCTAAAGGTGCAACGAGACTCGAAAGAAAAAATGTTGTGAAACATAGAGGCGATAGATTTTTGCGATGGCGACATGTCGCGTGAAATGTCGGGGGGGGGGAGGTCTACGTGTCTCCCCCCCCCCCCCCTTCCGGCTTAGGTAGGGTTAAAAGATAAATCCCTGTCCCTAGGAACTTTGAAGAAAGATCTATACAGTGGTATGCTTGCATATAGTTTCCAGGTGAAATGCATCACAACAGTATTCATCCAAGACAAAGTACTTTAATATCATAATGTACTTATTAAAATCTAAAAATAACATACACAACAATGTAGGTCTACTACTGTATAGCCAATTATTGTTCAACCTGTGCATATTGTTACACTCTGTGTAATTACAGTTCGATGACTGATAATGAAAACAAGTTGGCTGCTGGTGAAAGCCGTGTGCTTCACTTCTGTTAGTATAATCTTTCTTCTTTTTTTCTTTTTTTCTTTTTTTGCAAATAAAAGCGTCATAATCTTCCCGGATCCGTAACATGTCAATCTATCTACAGAATTTGGAATTTGTTGTTTACTTCAAAATATCATGACGCTCGGCTGAAAATATTAAAATATGAAAACTTAAATCCACAAGCTTTGCACTAGTGATCATCAACACATATGACAATGTCAATATCTATTCATAACATAGCTATACTGGGATGAATATGCCAACGCCATTGTTAATTGCTTATTAAGTTATTTCAAAGTGCCCTAAAATGAAAGAACATCGTTATTGCGTTTGAGTCGAAAACAACACCACAGAGATTACATGTATTTTTGAAATTTAAAAGCACCAGACCTTTTCACCAAATTACATCTCGAGTATAGGCAATGTTGTGGGTATCAAATTTTGTACTGTTGGTTTAATTTTTACAAGTCTATGTGTTTTGATGTTATTATTAGGTATAACACATATCTATTTACTTTTGAACACAGCTTGTAGGTTGCCTACACCTTCAGTGAGAGTTCCTGAAAAGACTAAAGAGAATGGTTGTTGCCCACCATCTTGCCAAAATTGATTCCCCGCCAGAAATCTCCGAATACTCCAGCCATATAAAGCTTGTTTTTCACTGTCCTGCATGCCGCCGCATGGTGAAGAAATGTTGATGGTACACAGTGCATGAATACAGTATAGACCTACAGTGTACCTGGTTGGAAAAAGGACAGAAGAGATGATAATATGAATTGCAAACAATGAGAACCGCTTAATTATTAGTCTGCAACAATGGGTGATCAATATGACATGTTCTGCTTCAGTCTAGTGTGCCCATTTTTCGTGAAGACAGTAAAAGCAGCCCACCTTGACTTTCAATAGTGATGCAATGTGCCAGATATGGCTATACTGGTTTTCTGTGTCTTCATGTTATATTATTTGTCATTGTACGAGAAAATAGACGTAAGAGACACGATGCTGTCAGAAAATGATGATGATGATGATGATGATGATGACGACGACGAAAATAATAATAATAATAATAATAATAATAATAATAATAATAATAATAATAATAATGTCTCATCTATCCAAGGTAGCCTCGTCAGTGTTGCCACTGCTCTACCAGAGGACCCTGCCATTATTATCACCCCATCGTTGTCAGGTACATACTCGGTATTCATATACGCCTGGGTCGATGAGGGACATCGAACTCGGGTCCTATTATCCTCCGATTGGGACTCGGGAGTCTTATCCACGATGTAATACATTTTGTATGCCACAGCGCCGCCCCCGTTATGTAAATTTTGTGTCCAAACTGTGGGGTAATTGCAACCAAAAAAAAAAAAAAAAAAAAAAACCAGTGTTTATTTAGATTAAAGGAGACCTCCGGATGATTTTCAGATTTTTACATTTGTACAACTATAAATTAGTTATACTAAGGACCGAGTTTCAGAATTTGTAATGATTGGGATGAAGAAAAAGAATATTTTCAAAATTTAGAATAAATTGCAATGAACAAGGATGATGACATGGCAGAGTCACCATAAGAATGCATGAGTTGGGGCTCAAGGAAGCAGAACAAAAGAAGAAGGCATGCATAGATTATACACAGGTGAACTCGCAAGCAAGCGGTATTGTAATGGAATTACACTGCTACATTTCTGAAATATGTGAACCTCCTATATCATCATCCTTGTTCAGTGTAATTTGTTTAAGGTTTTTCAAAGTATTGTTTCTCTGCTCAAGAACCACAGTAAATTCCACAAATCTATACATGGAGTTGTTGATTTACGTACTACATGATGTGAAATTATGAAAATCGTCTGGAATGTCCCTTTAATGATAGATAGGGGAAATTTAGTTAAAATCTTTTTAAAGACTTGTCGGACCATGACGTCATCATCTCATGTAATTTGCATCCTGGCTGGAGGTTCTCACATAGACTATTCACTAAATTTTCGCTTTAAAGCCACTTTACTTATAAAACTGATAGCTTCGTTTCGTTTCGTTTTATTTATTCATTGCAATAAAAGTTCAGTGGTTACAAAACACTCAAAGCAATAATCAATCGAAATTAGATACATTACATAATGCAGACAAACAAAGTTAAAGTTTACATATTTGCCAAATCACTGAACAGTTCCTGGAAATGAAAAAGAGAACTAGAGAAAAGCCTTGAGGCTTTGTATGAAATAAGTTTTCTTATGTATGGCTGTCAGAACACTGTACTCATTCATTGGTACGCGATGAAATTGGATTTCGTTTAGTAAGGGCCTTTCCAAGCTTTTGCATCGGATATTGTTTAATTCTTTCCGAAACAACTACAAAGTGAATTCTGTCTTTGAGGGGGAAAAATATCGAAAAAAAAAAACCACTTTGAACATTAGGACAGCATTAGGACAGCATGAGGCATCCCATGCGGATACGGGATATCCAGTTATATAGGCCAAGAATTATTCATGTATCATCATAGTCTGACACACAAATTCTACGATCGATGATGATTACAAAGTGCAGTATATGCCGTGTAACCAATTTGAAGGAAGCGAGAAAGTACAGATGAGTGGTTTAATACAAGCGATAAATCTTATATGTTATAACTTCACATGAGAGTGAACAAGGGTGGGGATGGCTAAGCTAATCTGAACAGGGCTCTATAAATATTGTAAAGGGAGTAGGAAATTCGGATATTCTAATTGGACGTAGTAAAAGCAAGCAATGGTCTAGAGGCTTAATTTTGGAGAAAAAAAAAACCAGAAATGGGCCCATTCGCGTGTTTTCATGAAACAGTGGAGTGGTGGTAGGCCCCACGGCAGTCCAACGGGAGACTTATGATAACATCAGGCTTGGATAACATATACAATACCAGGGCCCCATTTCATTTTTTTTTTTTTAATGTTAGGATGGCAACACCTGCTGGAATGGCAACTTCCCATAGCCACAGCCAATCAGGAAGCTGGATTCTTGTCGTTACCATGGCAATTGCCATTCCAGCGAGAGTTGCTTTCATATCAACTTTTTATGAAACGGGGCCCAGATCTATCAATTTGAGTATGTGGGTGTAACTATATCACTGTTTTGTGAAAACTTACAAGGAACTCTGAACGTTAATAAATCCCATTCGTGTTTAATCCTATTTTGATGGAATTCTAAGTAACCATTTCCGTTCTTCTAATTTTGCTTTATGAATTATATTTACCTTGACGTGATATGTTGCACTTTAAGCAATGTTTCTGTCGTGCCAAATCTGAAATCATATTCAGAATTGACTAATATATATATGTTTCGTTGCCAGCTTACTGCACTTTTAGACGATTTCCAAAGCTGGGAGAAAAATCTTATATTATATACAGCTCGATCAGTGTATAGCCATTCGTACTCTTTCGTCTTCCTGCTGTCTTTAGCTTTCACTTGAACCTATTAAAGGACATGCAAGTTCACATTCATAAACGTGTTTTGAGAGTCTAATGCAGCAATATTAGTAGAAAACATTAGTGAAAGTTTGAGTATATGCCAGAGTCGGACAATCCATTCAAAGTTATGAATGTTTGAAGTTTCAATCCGGGTGTGGTCCCTGGATGTGAAGACTACTACAGCTTTATGATGTCATGTGTATGAGAACGATAAAATGCAAAGAAAATTCAACTAATTTTCACTTTTCTCTCATGCTGAATAAAAGAGCTCACGACTTTCGTCTTTCAGAAGGCAGGGAAATAATATTACTCTCAACATATATGTCAGTTACAGGTTAAGGGAATGTGTGAGCCCTACTTTTTCAATGAAATTTTGTGGAACTCTCTCTATATTTTCCTTTTGATAGGAATATCGTTCTACGCATGTGACATCATCTTTACTGTAGTAGTCTTCTCATCTAGCATGCTGCATAGAAACTGTAAAAATTCATAACTTCATTGCCTTCCACTGATGTGTTTACTGCATCATCTCAACCACATGAAGGTAAACTTGTCCTAGGCATTGTTTACAATTTGCATTAAAAACCCCCAGATTTAGTGCTTCAAAGTTCCAAAATGTGAGTTAGAGATCGATAGCTAGAAACAACCAATGTAAAAATGTTAGGTCCTCTGTATAATCAATGTCAAGTATCATTAAATATACAAAACGTGAACAACAGTTATGATAAGATTGTTCCTAGAATAAACTGTCCACACTTATGATTTATTGAGAAAAATAATGATATCTCCATATATTGTAGGCTTTAGGCCTGCTGCGAAATTTTTATATGTTAGGATGTTTTGTGTCATCCGTCAAATGTGATAACTCACGACATTTTTTTAAACCACTGCTCCCAATGGTAAACAATACAAAAGCTTTTGTGGTAGCTTGCGTTATCAAAGAAATAAAGAAGTGAGATGCTGAGACAGAATATATACTAAGCCAAAATCCACTGAACATTTATTTCCTGTGGGAATTGAAGCTGAATGATCGATTCCCTGTCCGTTTCCGCGATTCCAGTACAAGTATTTTGATGCGTTTCGTTGCGTACGAACGTGTGTTCCACGATCGAGTCAGAGTACAAACTTGTACCAATACCAAAGGTATCTTTGTTATGTGCAGGGATATACTTGTACTCAAAGAGATTTTCCCCAGTGACTGCCCAAAAATCCAAATGCAAAAATCTCTTTTCTCCTCCCCAGTGGTGGGGAGGAGAAAATCTCGCGTACTCGTATAGTGTTTATAAAAACAGACTATGTACAAGTATTTTCACTGAATATCTTTGTTAATTGAACTAGGAAATAGCTAATTATTCAGAGAAAATTGTAGAATTGTTTTGAAAAACATTGTTAATTGTTAAAGCATTAATTGTTAGCTCACTGAATTTCAGGAAAATATAGATTGTTTAAACAGTAATCTGTAAAACAATTTTTTGTAAAGACTACGCACTCAACGGTCAAAGGTGAGTACCATAGCGTCCAGCACCCGGATGTACGCCTGAGCCACTGAACCGTTGGGCAAGATTTGTACACTTTCTGACGGTACGTAAAACCACCCGGGTTAATTGTGTATGCGGGACACACCTGCACCTGTTCATCCCTCCCCAGTCATGCCAGTCAGACACCTGTGGAGGCTGTACCGTACCTGCATGAAACCTCTGTTTTCGTCGCGTCTCTGGTGCAAGGTGGCGTAGTGACAAGAACTTACGATGCCGGCGGCGCCCTAAAGAGGGGAGATAGGAGACGAGAGAACAGCTAGCAGAGTGCAGAGATAGAATCTAGACGCTGATAGTGATACGGTATTAGACAGAAAGATCCGTCTGTCCGGAGGACTCTTTTATAATTTTGCCATTAACGCTGTCCTTCGTAGTATACGGAGGGGATCCGTGAAGCCAGACGAGTCTCCGCGGAACATTCCCCGACGGACAGATACAGACCGGTCAAATACGGTATCTGATCCCAAGTCAAATCTTGCTCCTTGACGGTAAGCAGCTAGAAAATCCCAGTTGTAGTAGACAACCAAGTCTAACGTAGGTGCCTAGATCTATAAGTTCGAGTGTGAGTTTTGTTAAGATTCGAATCGAGAAACGTAAACCCCAACCTTTTTCGTCCGTTACACTTTAGGCCTAAATAAATTTAACTTTGTTATTAATGTTCATTGTTAGTCATGATGACGATACACAATGTTTCAACGACCTAGCTAGCTGAGCTGTTGAGCTGATGATAGGCGATGCGATACTGTATAGATAAATTAATACTAACATTAGAGAGTAGGCCCTATCTAACCATGCTAACATTAGTAGGTCTAGTCATCGACTAGCCCGACCAGACGCTGTTACGCTATGCGAAAACAGCGTCTGACGAGCGCGGCATGCAGCCTCAAAGTGAGGAACCTCAACACAACTACAAAACTTAGGAAAATGTATACTTTTCTCCTTTAAACAGAATACTTTACTCACGTTAAATGCATGTTTCTATTAGTACAGAAGAATAGTTCGCCACACTGGGTCCATGGAGACCACTTGCGATAAGTCCGTGGAACAAATAAATGACACTTTCTGGCGCAATTCCTGACCGTCGGTACGTCGCAACGTACCATGTACAGCGACTGGGCTGTGTATAGTTAGGCCTGGCGTGAAAGATTGTGTACCGTGTGGACATGCTGGATATGATGATCAACTTCGGTAAGTTTCATTGCGTACATTTGAATACTGATAGCATCAGATGTAGAGTAAATATTGAAAAGTATACTCGTTGAGTTTGAGGTGACAAAAATGATGTTAAGTATCAAAATTCAAAGCTATCGTAATACGATTACGTCGCTCTCCTAGTGGTTGGTGGTCGCGCGCGTACAGCCCTGTCGCGACGTACCATGTACAGCGACTGGGCTGTGTATAGTTAGTCATCGACTACCTAAAAACTTTAGATCGACCACCCTCGCGCAATGGCTTTCTCGTGTATAAATCAAAAATACGTGTGGGGATGGGGCGCAATACGCTGGAACGTTCGAACATTTATTTAAAAAAATTAGGGGGGTACAGGTAAATAACTTGAGGAAACGGGAGGAAAAAGAATTGAAAATCCTCAGTAATTTAGTACACGTAATTATTGTGGCCATATGCTTTTCAACACATATGACATATTTGCCCATTCACTGGATTTACGTGCTTTTCACATAGGGAAAGCGGGCGGTCGGTTTAAAAAATGAGCTACCACAGGCACACGAAAAAAAACCTGTGTGTTTATCGCCGAGATTTAACGTGCATAGGATATGGAGCGACAATCTGAGCACGGAGTACAAATGTAAGGATCTGCGGTATTTTCTCCCAAAGTGAGACAAAATTGAGGTAGGCCTAAATCTGTTGAATATTTCCGGTGAAATGGTGGTTACAAATAAAGGCGGTCGATGAGTAATAGGTCCAACCATACCGGTGCGGGTGTGGGTGCCGGGATGACATAGTGACGCTAGAAGATATACAGTCGTATCAATAATCAGTAACGAAATTGCGTGGAGGAAAGAATTTGTTGTTGTGTTGTCAGGATTGTATTTGTAGTGTTGTGTAGATACCTAAATCCTAATACTGTTGGAATTGGAAGAAGCAGATGGATGTTGTATCAGTGTACTAGTACTACTATACAATACATGTACTAGACGCACATGAACAAAATTTCAATCCTCTTTGGAATTGGAAGCAAATTAATCTGTGTCCACACCACACTGACACTTAGCTGGTCATGTCTGGACATGATACTGATGGGTGATGACAGCGATGTCCGGTCAACATTCTGAAGATTCTGAACGCTGTAAGTGTTAGTGATAGACCGATAGTACAGGGACTTTTCAATTGGGTGAACGAGAACGATGTGACACCGACCGTAGGCGTACACCATCTGTATGTCAAGGCATCACATCCCCACGTCAACCTGCTGCTGAAAAACATTTCAATTTCGGGTGTCACGTCTCGTGGTGTGTGCAGCAGGCTACTTGTGTCTTGGGTGCATATGTGGAATTTGTGACTTGTTTTTTTTTTTACTTTTGATATTTACCTTGTGTTTGACTAGATGTCGAATAAGTATCCTGGGATGAATTACGCATTGTATGTGGATTTTAAAACATGATACATGGGAAGGCTGCAAAGTACAATGCACTGCACCAGGCCAAGCACCGAGATGTGATTGCGTACAGCATAAAATGATTCGCCACGCCGTACACCGGGGTACCGTTGTAACCCGGGGTACCGCGTTGTATAGCGCCATCTCATGCCCATTATTTGTAATGCGTATCCGAATTCAGATACGCCGATTCCGAATTCGGATACGGCAAAGTCGTCGCAATGAACTAGCACCATAGGTGTTTTTCGAAGTAATTTCTAGCACCACACCGTTTTGTAAGCATCATCTACCGCAACTTTTATTTTCAGGAAAAAAAAATAATCACCGAAAGCCCAGGAAATTCACCCCAAAATCAACTGTATTTCTTCAAAATTTGATCATAGGGGCTGCCATCTTTATAATCTTCTACGCGTGCGCGAATGGTCGATAATAAAGAGATGAAATGCGAAAGAAAAGGGTTCAGAGCAGAAAATAATTATCAGTTGCATGCATTAATTGTTGCATAATCACAAATAAGAAAACATTTTTGTGCATAATGATACTAAAATAATACTTACAAACATTTTGACACATTTTTTGGTAAGCCAGGGTACAGCGCTGAAAAAAAAAAAAATTAATACAACAAAATGGCGAATTTTCATTTGGTACCCCAGGGTACCAAATATTGCATCAAATGTATGCATGTGTAGGACTACAGTATGTAGTGGCAAATTGCAGAACAGAAAAAGCGGGCAAATAAATTAGGTACCAGGGGCTAAGATATGCACCTGTGACGAGTGGTGCACATGTGATTTGATAGCAAATATCACAATGGCAGAAGGATATTTTTTGTGTATTTCCATTATAGTAAAATTAGTTGGAAACTGATTTTCATAGCACTTTGGAATTATGTTTTGTCACTTTCATTGCTCTCTACCAATCAATGAAGTTGAAATAAATTATGAGGAATATCGTTATAACTATCTGCCCTGAGCTCAGATTAGCATTTCTCAACAGTGCTTTGCCCTGAGACTTAATCTGAGGTCATAGCACTGTTGAAAAATCACTGAGGGCAAATAGTTTCAACCATGACCTGAAAGAAAGTAGTCAATATTTGTTGTCTAAAGTATATCACATGACATCCCACAGAATTTTATGACATTTTATGCTGACTTACTGGTAATGCACATAAAGTCATGAAGTTGCAGTGTTTGAGGTCAGAAAAACATAATTAACTTACAAATTTGGAAGTGCGCATAAAGTATAATACCACAACTAAAAGTGACAGATACCCTCCACCGCCCAGAGAATATGTACACAGTGTATTGATAAGTTTCAAGCAGGGCATCTGTAATTTTTCATGCTCAATTGGGCAAGATAAATTTTGCATGTGTTTGATTGTGCAGTTAACCAAAATAAAGTAGTAGATCTACAGAGTGTGTTACATACCATCAGTATGATAACAAAGATTGGAGCCGATGGCTTTTTTCACGCTATGACATTTTGTCTAGCCTCCCCTAGACTTTTATGCAGACACAAAGCTTTAGTTTATCAGAATTTGAATTTAAATAAATTCTCTTAATGAAATGATACTACATTGTACACTTCAAATGTTTTGAAATATGTATGAGCTTGTTGATTTATTTGATATTTTGAAAATTGTGGGAAAGACTTAAACCTGCAGAAACTCTACAAAATTGTAGATACTGCTCTCTTGGAATGCTATTTTGGTGAAAATTTGAACACATTACTCAAGAATATTCAGTGTAAGCCTTGAAGTAGTGTTAGAGTGTTGAAATATATATAATATACATAAAGTTTCTAAAAAGACTTTTGAATTGAGTTTCATTTTTACAGTACCGGTATCATTGTTCTTCACCATTTTGTACTGAGTGTATCAGCTTCTCTACACATCATGTAGGGTGGAATCTTCCATACACGCACAGTCCTGCCTACAATGTGTGTATGTTAGTACATGTACGTATAAGGAAGTAAGTTAGCCAGACCTGTCATTTGAACATCCCTTAACTAATCAATGTGTGTTAACTATTGATTAATAACAAATAAAACTTGAGGAGCTAATCATCTGATTATTACTGTTGTTTAAAGTAAATAATCAAATCAATTATGATGACACTGCTACTTCGATGTCGAGGAATAGTGTTCTAACAACTTATCATACAGAAACGTCGACCTGACCCACTTGTACATGTGGAGTTTTGTCCACACACTGTATGTTCATTTGGCTTTGGGCAGCGCTCGATTAACCTTCGTCATTTGAAATGAACAATCATTTAAAGTAACAACAGGCTTAAATATCAATTTTTGGTATCAAATCCTTCAGGATTATTTGTAACATTTTCTTTGTAGGTATGACCGCCTCTCCTACTGTTCTCCATGCAACAAATCGCAATGCATGATCTAGGTATGGTGTACTACACTGTGCTTACTACTGTATCAGTGATCCACAACTTGCTACCGTTGTAGCCTGTTGGCAAATGTTACGTCTTCAAAAAGCATAAAATTACATCTAAAATACTATCAAACAATCAGCGAATTAGAGACATGTCAGTAATAAGCTTCCATCTTATACTCACTATGTTGGGCTTGTCAAAAAACAAGTTTTAGTAGACATCTGGCGACAACCAAACTGTATCAACATGTGTCTCGGGTCTTACACCTGTTAATAGAATGGACTAGTCCAAATCCTCTCACTCTGTTGTAACAGTGATACTTGAAGTGGGGAAAATTCATGAAAAATAAGCGATAGCATACTATAGAATATGTGAATTATGTGCTTGATGATTGCGAAACTCTGTACAAAGTGCACTTCATTCAGCAACAATTCTCGTTTTCCTTGTGAAGTAGAGGGGGACTATATTTGTTTCGCCGTAGATCGACAAGAAGCATGCAAATTATGAGTGATGAAACCGTATGTAGTCTCCTTTGTAAGTTCCTCTTTGGGAAGCAGAGTTTGATTAGAAAAAGTGCCTTCACAAATCTCGAGACTGAAAGGGGAATTCCAGTGGAGTTGAAAGTTTGTCTGAAAAGAAGTGAGTACAATTTTCTCAGCACAGCAATGAAATTTTGATAAAAAATAATTAGAAATAAAGAAGTTGTAACAGGTGAAGGTTTTGCTAATTTGTCAGGAAATGGTTCTTGAACAGTCAATATGAATACTGTAATATGCAAATACCGGTAGTGAAGTGATGATATCATGCCCTCACAACTTGCCATAAAAAATAGTTTGTACATGTATAAAAGTTGTGAAATTTCTGGTTTCTTATCCAAACACAATTACGCCTTAGCCTCAAATCCTGATATATCTACAAAGTTACTGATTATTATTCTGAAGTTATTTAACTAGGAATAAGATCTTGTTCGCCAATAAATAAATAACAGAAGCATTGAATTTTTGTTTTTTTTTTTAAATAAGTTTGTACACAATCAATGGAAAATTGTGAGGTGATAACATCATCAACTCACTCATTTGCATATTCATATCAACTGCATGAGAACTGGATATGCAGAAATTAGCAAAACTTCATAATTCATAACTTCCCTAATACTTATCTGATTTTAATCAAATTTTCACTGTTGTACTCTTAGAATTTTACTCTTTCTTATCAGACAAATTTAAGGAATTCAGTATAGTCATGAAATACAATGGCCTTGAAGTTTACAGAATCTTATTTGTAATCTTTGGAGTCCACTTTCATAGACATGTGGATTGAGTGAATGCAGCAATATTAGTAGAACACATCAGTGAGAGTTTGAGGAAAATCGGACAATCCTTTGAAAAGTTATGAATTTTTAGCTCACCTGAGCCGAAGGCTCAAGTGAGCTATTGCGATCGCTCTTCGTCCGTCGTACGTCGTGCGTCTTCCGTCGTCCGTAAACTTTTTACATTTTCATCTTCTTCTTGAGAACCCCATGACCGATTTTCACCAAACTTGGCAGGTAGCATCCCTAGGGGGATAGGATCTCAATTCTCCAAATGGGCACCATGGCCCACCTGGGGCCCCCCAGGGGGGCCCAAACACCCTAAAATTAAGGAATCTTTAAAAATCTTCTTCTCTAGAACCAGAAGTGATAGGGCTTAGTTTATACTATGAGTTAGTACATTGATGACTGTAGTTTCAAGTTTGTTCATGGGGGAATCGGGGGTGCCCCCCTTGGGACCTGGGGGGGGGGGAGGGGTCCTAATGGGGCCTAAATTGTACATTTTCATCTTCACTTTGAGATCCCCATGTCTGATTTTCACCAAACTTGGTAGGTAGCATCCCTAGGGAGGTAGGATTCCAATTTGTTTAAATGGGCATCATGGCCCACCTGGGGGGCCCCCGGGGGAGCCCAAACCCCCTAAATTTAAGGAATCTTTAAAAATCTTGTCTACCCAGAACCTGAAGTGATAGGGCTTAGATAATACTATGAGTTGGTACATTGATGACTGTAGTTTCAAGTTTAATCATGGGATTTGCAGCATCAGGGGTGCCCCCCCCCCCCCCTTTGGGACCCAGGAGTGGGGATGGGGAGAAGTCCTATGTCCAGTTAAAATGGGGCCTGAATTGTACATGTTCATCTTCTTCTTGAAAACCTCATGATGAATTTTGACCAAACTTAGCAGGTAACATACCTAGGGGGATAGAATCTCAATTCCTTCAAATGGGCACCATGTCCCTCTTGGGGGCCCCTAGGAGGCCCACCCCCCCCCCCTCACATTAAAGAATATTTAAAATCTTCTACTCTAGAACCAGAAATGATAAAGCAAAGTTAATACCATGAGTTTGTACATTGATGACTTTAGTTCCAAGTTTGTTCATTGCAGATCCAAGGCTGCCTGTCCCCCCCCCCAACCCTGGAGTTGAGGGGGGGGGGGGGACCCATATGCAGACCTTGGTTGTAAGTTTCCAATGTTCTCAGGTAAGAGTGTGCAAGAATGCATGGAAGGTGAAATTGCGAACAGGAGCGTGTGACCCCCGGGTCTCTTGTTGAAGTGTCTGCTCAGTCACTGCTGGCTGAGAAGACTACTACAGCTGATCGGATGATGTCACATGCGTACAACAGTATTAGGAAAATATAAAGAGAATTTCACAAAATGTTACTTTTTGAAAAGAGTGCACATTTCCTTGACTTTTCACTGACGTATGTTAAGGGTAAAATTATTCTCCCTGCCTTTTGAAAGAGGGAAGTCAAGCATTCTCTTATAAATGCGAGAAAAGTGAAAATATGTTGAATTTTCTTTATATTTTCTTTACATCGTTGTACGCATGCGACATCATCAGCTGTAGTAGTCTTCTCATCCAGCAGTGACTGAGCAAAAACTTCAAAAATTCATAACTTTTCAATGGATTGTCCGATTTTCCTCAAACTCTCACTGATGTGTTCTGCTAATATTGCCGCATTCACTCAATCCACATGTCTATGAAGGTGGACTTGTCCTTTAACTTATGTGTGACTATTACTGAGGGTCATGTAATTACATGTACAGTGCTCTCTTCTGATCTAAATCTTAAATTCAATCTCAACCTTTTTTTTTTAGGTCCCTTTCCTGCATGTGTAGATAGTACTGAAGTGGTATTAATTTGCTTTCAGTTGCCAATTTGGTTCCATAGAATGGCAGACAGATTCAAACAGTAATCAAGATCTGGCATATATGTAGACCTAGGTGTTGTTTATCAAAATAGTAATTATCAGTACTGATATTTTTATTTACATCCAAAGCCCTAGAAGATGTGCGTTTGTAAAAAAAAAACTTGAATATCAGTGCCATAATATGTGTGCTCGTCGCAGTTACATCACTTATTATTGAATTACAGGTATTCGTCTCTTTCTTTCTTTTTTCCTCCATAGGGTAAGCAATGAACTAACTATAAGTCTGTTTTTGTTGTTGTGTGTGTGTAAAGTGTGTGTGTGTGGTACCTTACCTCAAAATGGCAACATTGTTAGAGAATTCTTAATCGCATACAAAATAGGATGCTATTGTGGGCATGATATTATGAATTCATTATCCTTGTGGATATGTGCACAAAAAGTGACTATCGCCTTGCAGTTTGCGGATTACAGTAAAGCAAGATTCTTTTGAGGCATGAAATTTTCGCGAATTGGAGCCAATGGCCTTTTTGGCAGCATGAAATTTTTTTTTTTTGTGAATTGCCACTAATGCATAAAGTGTAGACTTTAAGAACATTCGCATGCATTTTGATTTTGCAAATCTTGGATCTTACCAACATCTGATAACGTCTTTCAGCAAACAAGTAGGAAAATTACATTGTAGGAGTTCATTAGGCAGTTAAAAAACAAACAAATTAACAAAGAAACATCACATGCAGAAACCAAGTTATTCTGGGTTTTTTTTGTTGTTGTCTTGCCCTTTGTTTACTCTAGAAAACTAAAAAAAAAAAAATCACATTTAATTGTCCTTTTCTTGCAACATCTTTTAACCAAATTGATGTACTGTATTCGGCATTTAAATATTTCCCATATTCAGTGAGAAAAATCTTAACAAGTTATGAGGGCTCTGTTTTATTGGAGAAAATTGCACTTGAAGTTTTGCATCATGTACAGTACATTGTATAGCATTTAATATGTGAAATACCCTGTATGTTTCTCTGTGCAAGATTCTACTAGAACAGCTGACAATGTGCAACAAATCCTTAGAACTGAATTGTCACCTACAGCTTATTTGGCAAGTAATGTAATAACCTTTAATTTGATTTGAACAGTCAGCATGATATATGGCCATGGGCCTTCATAATGTACACAATTCCACCACAACTTAATTTAGTGACAAAGTTCTGCAGGGGCCCATAAATCATTGTTTTTTCCTCAAACAATTTCACGCACGGAATATTAGACTTAGCAGGAGTAGTGACTATGCGTTCCAGCAATAAGTTAAATGTTTTACTTTATGAAAATATTGCATGACTTATAAAATGTACATCTTGTATACGTACTCTCATAAACAGTGAGCTATCATCATACATCATTCTGCTTTCCACTGTGTTACATGTCTGTTTCAGTGAATTACAAAATACCTCAACAAAACTACCTTCTTGACTGGAATGTTTTGAACAGCTCACATTGGTTCACCATGCACTGTTGCTATCAAGGGGAACACATGTTTTTGTTAAAATTGTTTGTTTGTTTGTTTGTTTTTTTGCAGGAATTATATGTTTTTACATACCATGATTTGAAGTGTCTAATTTCTCCAGTCAAAGAATCAATGGGTAAAGGATAAAAGCTCATCTTTGGTAATATATAATTCATTGTGGCTCTATTTGACACAAGACTCAAGTCCCTCATAAATTGCAGTGTATCTGTGACAGGATTAAAAAAAGGCTTGTTGAAATGCCAGCTTAGAAAGAACATTTTTCCCTTTCCTCAGAATTCCATTTATTCATGAAAGAAATTAGTGTGATTTTTTTCAAACACTCTCAAGATTACTTTTGGTTTTTGTTGTTGTTTTTTTTTTAAATTCTGGTTGTGTAATTCTAGACTTGCCTTTTTACGCTACACACAGGGTAGGTATGAGAGACAGTGGTATGTGCAGCCCTTATTAACATGAAGCCTTTATTCAGCATTATAGACAATAAACCCCAAGCTTCTGTCTCAAGGGTATTTGATTTTGCCTTAGTTTCTCTAGTCACTGGTGTTTGACTTGGTAGGCATCCGAACTATCACATGCAGGGGATGGGGTGGGGGGGGGGGGGGGGGAGGGGGAGAGGATAAAAGAAAGGATGAGGAGTTTGGAAGAGTACTCCTAATCAAACTTAGGCATCCAGTCTGAGGATGGAATTGTAAATATTTGGCTTCTTTTTGCCTTGCTATTAGCTTTAAGAGAATGGCCCCAAAATCCCTGTGGCTCTCCATAAAGAAATCTCCCACTGCACTGCCATTGATTCCTTTTCAGTGGTAGTACTCTACCTGCAATTCTGAAGAGCCCCTCCACCCCCCCCCCCCCCCACCCCCAGCACCTGCAGCTCCTTAATGGAGGAGTCCCATGTTGCCATGGTAGCGGCCTGGCTTGATGACAAAGCTTCCAGGGCAGAGTGTCCTTGTGGATTCTAGTCCATTGCAATGTATCTGGGTGGAGATTGGAGATTTATTGATGCCAGAGTGAAGTTGAGATGCCATCTCATTTTAAATTCGGTGGCCAGTTGGTATGTCTTTGGGAAGCAAATAAACACTGAGCTTGAATGGCTGATATGTGCATGCTGTGCAATCATATCACCTTGCTGCAGGCGCGGTCATTTGCATCAAGACTTAACTGTTTGATGTTTTTTCCCTCTTGTCTGGCAAGTTCCAAGAACAAGCAGCCTTTGATACCAGACATTGCTGCCAAATGAAGTTGTTTTTGAAGATGTAGCCTTTGTTTTTGTTTCTGTTGTTGTGTTTTCTTGGAATCGTCTGTGCAGTGATGCTTGTTACAACTTGTTTTTAAGCTTACAAACAAAAGAAGTGATGAGTTTAATGACCAACATCAACATTCTTTACCAGATTCGAGACAGTCTAAGCTCTCATGTTTTTTTCTTTTTGTTTTTTTGTTTGTTTGTTTGTTTTTTAAAATAAAGCAGACATTTGTGTTCCTGAAGTTGCGTTCATACACTTTGCCATATCTTTTGAATTGTGTAGCACACTGTATTACATAATTCATTGCCAACCATTTGACTTGGTATTCAATGAGCAGGACAGAAATAGGCTCAGTTAATCACGCTTAGAAGTTCTAAGCAATTTGCATGAGAATACGATGATGAAAGATGTGTATTAAATACCTCATCACTCATTTATCAGCAGACATTTTTTTTCCATGATATTAAGCAATAGAGAGAGAGAGGGACAGATAGAAAGAGGGAGAGAGAAAGAAAAATGAAAAGAGAGTGTGGGGTTGGATGGTGGTTTGATGTAATTAATGTAAACATTTGGCAACACAGTTGGGAAGGAGGACAAATTAAACCCAAGTGAATCATGACTGGAATTTCTAACCAGACAGCGTCAGACTAATGTGCCGCAGGGATGGATGTCATATACCGGCCTCACTCATTATTCCATCAACAGATAGAACGATGAGGCTGTGATGAGATGGGGGAGTACTCTGTGTGCCTTTCATTAGTCCCATATTTGTATTGATTAAGGCCGAGCCATGCCTCAACCACCGATCTCGCGACCCTTCCACTGGCATCAGCGGCGGTAAGTGGCCGCATTATTGACCCGTGAAGGACATATCAGCCCCGGTTTATTGTCATGTAAAGTCTTTTTCATTGCAACAGGGACTGGGCGAAATCTTCAATAACAACTTGTCAATGGAAAAGTAAGAAGGAAGGTGAAATGTGGTCCTCACAATGAGTAATCCTCAATGACTTGGAGATATCGATGTCATGTTTCATTTAATTCTTATAAGAAACCTGCTTGGCTAACAGCGGCTGCCTGGGATGTCTGTAAAAAAAGTGAGGAAAATAGTGTACGTACCTCCTAGAAGTGATTTAAAAAAATATATGTTTTTATGTTTGAGAACACCCCCTTCCCTTGAAGAGACAGAAGTGACAGGTTGAAGTTCAAATTTTTGAAGTGGAAAGGGAAATGGTTGAAGATTGTGGTACATGTACTACATGGGTGTATCATTTCATGTTGAAGAATAGAGCTCAGAATTTGTATGGTATCTGATTCGGATATAGTATGATCAATACTACAGGTAGTAAAAGAAGAATGCATGTAGAAATTAGTCACTTTGTATTGCTTAGCACAGTACTATTGTAGTAATAGAATTGATTTATACCAGAAAACTGGCAAATGAAGCTGACCCCCTGTGGTTTGCCCTCAGAGATGACTAGCAATAGTCAGCAAATGGTATCAACCTGGCACATTGTGCCATATGAAGAAGAACCTGAAATTTCCATGATCCACTCAGGCTGGAAATTATTCAGTACATAAACTAGGGTTCTGTCTATTGCCTCATATCAGACTCTTCTGATCTTACTTCATCATTTTACTGTAAAAGAAAACAAAGATCAGATAATCAGTTATGAAAGAATGAGTACTGTGTATTTTGTACCTTAAATTCACTTGTTTTGTTAGACCACTCTTCCAGGAACTTGTGAAAATCTTGTGTTAACTGGAGCTGCAAAGTTGCTTGTTTTTGTTCAATATCTGATGTCTTACAGGAGTATACATTTCTATGAAAATATGTTTTGCCTTTGAAGATTCATTGCCCCATGTATCAAGTAAATTGATGGAAGCATTATCATGCAATACCGATTTACATTATTATGTCATCAGAGAATGTAAGTTTCAACATGTAACCATTTGGTGATCAGTCATTCAAGGACATGAGAGTCATAATGTCATTAAAGGGATTGTATAGTTTTGGTTGAGACCTAATTTCAGGTTTCTAACATTTTTTGGTGAGATAATGAGAAACCTCTTGTGAAATTTGAAAGAGCTTGTAATTCCATGAGGAATTCAACGTTTATTTGATGAAAATTGGTTCTGAAATGGCTGAGATATCCAAAACAGAGCGATTCTAGTAAAGTGTGGGACCCACACTTTATTACGATCGCTTTGTTTTACTTTGTTTTTGGATGTTTCAGTCATTACAAACCCGATTTTCATCAAATAAACTTTGAATTCCTCCTAAAATGGTATGCACTGTACTATTTCGTAAGTGTTTTCTTGGTGTCTTGCAAAAAGTTAAAAGCCCAGGGCAGCCCAATTCTCATCTCCACCAATACTGTACCATCCCTTTAACATAATTTTCCTCCTAGTATGGAAGTAAATTTACGATACTTTTAAACTGCTGTCATCAATCTTCATACATTGAAATTACGTATGTACATGTTACATTTAGCTTTTTTTTATAATTCAATTTTTATGATAATATGTCACAAGAGTACATGTTATGCACCCAGTTGCTATAAAGGAATTTAGCAATTATTCTACTCTTTGTTATTGCACAACTCTTGACATCATATTTTGTTTTATGTTTTGCTCACCACAGAACTCCAAGATGGAAGCAGTAGAAAGAACAGGAGATAGGTAACTGCGGTTGTGATGAAATCCAGGAATCTGATGAGAGATCCACCATGAACTGAGTGAAAACAAGAGAAATATAAACCCATTCCCCACCCCCAATTTAGCTTTGCAGCTCAACCTCCCACGGAGGTCTGACTGTTCAAATGGAGGACAAGCAGCAGCGAAACCTACGCAACTTCCAACACCAGGCCCGGCTGCTCCTGACGGAGCGAGAGCGGGAGCACCTGTACGAGATGCTGAGGGAGTACCAGACGTTTTGCAACTCGCGCCAGTTTGTCTCCAACCTCCACGGCATCCTGAACACGCCGGCCAAGCTGGACCTGCTGCGCGACGTCCGGAATCTGGTCCCGCCTGCGTGCCTCCACGAGTTCGACGGCCTGGCGCCCTACGACCGCATGGCGCATCCGATGCCCCAGCACATGTTTGGCAGCGAAGGGGCAAGCGTCTTCAAAAGGTCGCCCAGTTGGCACGGACAAGGAAGGCATCAAGATACTCAGAGTGAAGACTTAGGTAAGTTTTCGTTCTTGTGGTGGTGGTGGATGTCTTTTCCTCCCCCACATCTTCAGGCTAAACATCACACCCTGCTACCTTCTATCTCCTCTTTTCTTCCTCATTTCTCCTTGCCTTTTTTTTTTCTCCTTTTTCCCCCTCTTTCTTTCTCTTTTACTTTCTCCACATGTATTTATGATTAACCTCTATTTTTCATTTTTTTGTGTGTCCCAACTTTGCTCGTCCTTACTCCTGTTTTTCTAGTCTATTTCTTTATCTTCATTTTAATATCCTATTTCTCCTCTTGCTCCTCTTTCTTTTTCCTTTTCTTCATTTCTTCTTCAGTGTTTCTTCTTTTCATTATCTACTTAATCTGCTTCTCTTCTTTTTGTTCTCATTTACTTGCTGCATTGTGACCCTCTTCTCCCTGTTTTTATCAATATTTTGTTTTTTGCTGCTATGCAATGTCTAAGGTGTGCCAACCAAAGCCAGGGTACTGGGTTTCTGGTAATACCAGCAATTGTATCTTTGGGCAGTCAGTTTTATTTGTTAATGTATTGATTTATTCTCCCTCTACGTCCAGCCAAACTGGGGTCACTGAACTTAAATGGGAGGTAATTTCCGTTCTTCCTTCTTTTGTTCGAATGTCTCATTGTGGTGCAGTGCCATCCTAATGACATTAATTTTCTTTGACTAAATTCTGCTCAATTCCTTATGATCCCCTAAGCTTCAAGAGAAACACTCCTGTGTTCTGTGTGAGTTTATCTCAATACAAGTGATATTGCAGGTAGCCTTATCATTATGCTTAATAACACAAATGGAATCCTTTTGAGAATGAACATGCATGTTTCGAAATCAATTTGATATTATATTGATTCCAAACCAGCTTGTTTGCTCAGTTTTTTGTTTTGTTGTTGTTGTTTTTTTATAACCCAACTGTTAAGTTAGCTCTGTGTAAATCCCATTAGCCAATATTCAATTTTGAACAGACACATTTGTAGGCCTATACTGTGTCATAAAACCACCCAGGACTATCCTTGTCAAATTAACAGGGGTTATTTTTGCAGTTGATGAAATTTTGCAGGTGTAGTTCTGTGCAGGAGTGAATTGAAGATTCTAGCAGCTACTTCTGAACATAAATGTACTGTTCACAGTGTGTTTTATAGTTAAAATTACAAAATTCTAACATTTATCTTTCATTTAACAGATGCTGTTGTTATTTTTTGCCAAAACAAGGCATATGGACTTAAGTTTGGAAAGTCAATTTCTACATGAATAGTTGAAGGGATGTAAAAAACCATTGATATCATCATTTTAGGAAGAAGGACTGCTTCTACGAGTGATGTGAATTAATGTAAGATAGGGACACCATCCATTACAAGAAGACTGCTAGTAAGAGCGATGTATAAGATATTCTTTGGACAGCCATGCCTCTCGGGAATTCGGATGCATGGCATTCACTTGTGCTGTGTAGGAGCCTTTGACTCTACCAAAGAAGATGTTATTTATCTCAGAATGGTTGCACCTGCCCAGCTCTGAGGATGATCAATATCATCACAAGCAATTCCCTCCTCTATAAATGACAAGCAAAATAGAGGAAGAACAGAGAAAGAGAGGGATGGAAAGGAAAAAAAAAAATATGCCTGGTGTTGCCGTGAACTTTCAAACTGAATTGTTGATGCAAGGAGCTTTGAAGCTGCTTGGTTGAAGGCAGTCTATGTGGAGGCAATTTTCAAAGGAGGGTTTGTAATTCATCAGTTTTATCTTTCAGTCTTTCCTCCATGTTAGATGTGCATAGAATACAATAATTTAAAAACATTAGACATTCAGGTTATGGCATGGTATAAGATCTGTGTGGTGTCCTAAAGTTTGTGTGAGTTAATTCTCATGGTTCTATTGTTTGGTATCATTTTTCATTCAACCCAAAATGTTATTGCTGAAAGTAGCCCACCATGTTCTGCCCATAGGAGAAATATTGCAAATGGTCTGTCATCTGTCCTATATATCCTCTATATCTCTTATATGTCTAACCATGTCCCCTCTCCCCATCTCTCCCATTTGTTGGAAGGCAATCCAGAAGCATTCCAGCGCTACACCATCTTTGGCTCCATTGCTGCACTTCCTTATACTTCCTTTGGGTTGAAACTGACAGTTGTCTGTCGGGTCTGTCGTTTTAAAGTGTCATCCAAGTGTTATTTTAGTGGATTTTATTAAGCCAGAAATTATGGGGCTTGCCCCTTCTTCACTGTATTAACTTTGTCCAAATGTAGCCCTGACATCTCACAAAGAGCCTCCTCTGTAATCCCTTAAAAGCCGCTCCATTGAAATTGATCATAGGGAATTGTTTGGGTCCTGTTTCTCCTTCGTCCAGTGGAAGTCAATATGGCAGGAGGTGAACGATGGTGTACAAAGGATGCCATCACGTCCACTCATTGTGTTGGCTAACAGTGAGTGACAGTTTGTACTTGAAAAGCTGTCCGTCAACAAAGGGTTGAAAGAGAAATTACATGGCAATTGTTGTAACCCCTGCCAGTTTAGGGCAGTGTCTACATTGTTGGGTAATAAGCCCTTTTCACAAGTTAGATGAGCATGCATTAAAGTTACCAGGCACAAAGTCCCTTACATGCTGCTGGGCCTTGTGTGTTCTATGGTGGTTTTTCTATTATTGTAAATCTACCCAAATCTACAATGGATATTGGCCACTTTGACAGATACAGTTGTAGATCACTGTGTTGAGTGTGCATACAAAATGTTGTATTTTGGGTACACATATTGTATGCTTAAAGGGTATGTACAGTTCTGGTCGAGGTGAGGATTTAGCTTTTAACGTTTTGCGAGATATTCAGAAACCATTCTATGAGATGTCAAAGAGCATGCAGTTCTAAGGGATATCAAAAGTTTATTCGATGAAAATCGGTTTTGAAATGGCTGAGATATCCAAAAACAAGGTGAAACAAAGAGATCCTAATAAAGTTGTGGCATGTCGCCTTTTATTATTAGCACTTTTTGGGATATCTCAGCCATTTGAAAACCAATTTTCATCAAATAAATGTTGAATCCTTCTTAAAATTACATGCTCTTTCATATTTCATAAGAGGCTTTTCATTATCTCACTTAGGAATGTTCAAAACATGAATCCCCACCTCAACCAGTACTGTACAGTCCATTTAAAGGGATGGTACAGTATTGGTGGAGATGAGAATTGGGCTTTTAACATTTTGTGAGGTATCAAGAAAACACTTACAAAATAGTACAGAGCATACTATTTTAAGAGGAATTCAGAGTTTATTTGATGAAAATTGGGTTTGGAGTGATTGAAACATCCAAAAACAAAGTAAAACAAAGCGATCGTAATAAAATGTGGGTCCCACACTTTATTACAATCACTCTGTTTTGGATATCTCAGCCATTTCAAAACCAATTTTCATCAAATAAATGTTGAATTCCTCATGGAATTACATGCTCTTTCATATTTCATATAAAGAGGTATCTCATTATCTCACACACAAAAAAAGAGAAAATGTTAGAGACCTGAAATTAGGTCTCAATCAAAACTATACGATAATTATTATGCTTCTATGCATCTTTGCCCGTTGCATAAAACTTACCGTTGAATTTCAATGGTAACTACCATCAAAATTAGGTGTCACAGCCAATCAGCATCAAGGATTATAAGCTTTACCGCTAATTTGAAGACTTACTGCTAGAAAGGAGCAGTAAGTCCAGCGGTAAGGGTTGTATACAACAGGGCATGATAATTCCATGGGCATTTTAGTGCCATCAAAGTTGGACAGGACAATGACTGACTATGATTGTAGATTTAGTTTGACCAGCCCTCCTCTTGGATCTGTTTCGTGAAGTCATCACATACAGTTTTTTCAGAGACCTCAGAATGGCCAAAGTCACTCATAATATATATAGCTATGGGAAACTTTCAAAGAGAGGTATTTTCCATTTCATGAAGTCTCTCACTTTGATACGTGTGCCTCACGAGAGAAAAAGTCTCTCATAATCTGACTTTCACAAAACGGATCTCCCGTGATTGTCAAGTGTGACTTTTGTAAACATTGATCACAAAAGGAGCATTGATTGGTCCAATAAATGAGAATTAGAAAGTCCTTGGTCTGTATTATTTGCACAACTCCATGCATCCTTAGCTGCCTTTTCTTGGACTGAGAAGATTTTCAACCAAGAGTTCATGACGGGTTTGTTGCAGATTGACTTTTTCAAAGGGAAAGATACTCTGCTGACTTCCTGCGTGGGGAAGGCATGTTTCGAATTTCAGTGCTGCTTTCACACAAAGCCACAGAGCACTTAAAGTTCTGCCTCTCGTGGCATTTTATCATGTAAGGAGAGTAGACAAAGGCAAACAAAAGCTTCCTTATTGGACCATACCATGCTTGGGTAGCCGTTGGGCTATTGATCTCGTGGAACTTTTGTCTAGAGTTGCGTCACAGGTCAATTGATTTCCTTTCTCCTGTACGTTTAGGCCGGGAATCCGTACAAATGAATATATAGTGCCGGAGGAGAAAAACGGGGCATGATGAGTACCTTAAGTACTTTACATTGCCAGGACACTCCTCAGAACATTCTAAATCAAAACATTATTGATCATCACTATTGATCGCGGATCTTTTCCTACTATGTGCATGTATGCATGCATGACTCTATACGTGGAAATTTTCAAGGATTTTAGATAACATATGACCAAACAAAACAAGTAGAAATAGTTCATGCTAAACATGTTCTCTCTTGCAATGCCATGTTGTTGTTATCGTTGTATTATGTTTGGTAGGTTTTAACTCTGTCATTACCAACTGGCAACTATGCTGCGCAGAATGTTAGTGATGTTTTATGAGTGACATTATGATGGATATGCCAGTGATCTTGATGTAGTAGATAGTGAAGTAACCACTTGGGGAACTTTGTAATAATTGCTGATGGTGAGCTGAGAAAATTCAGAACTTGGTAATGTAGAGTGCTGTCAAAAATTCAAGGGTTAGAGAGATTGTGAAGTATATTGTTCAGTTTGATGATTGCAAAGTTAATTTAAGTACAGATGGATAAGTCAGAGCTATAGTGCCACAAAATGTTGAATTGTAATTCCATGAATGATTGGAATGGAAGGTTGAAAGGGAAAACCATCACTTCACTGTCACGTTTTATTTATGAGTGCTTGCAGACAATACATTTATAATTATTGATACTGTAGATACATGACTAGCATATGGTAACAGCAACAAAATGTGAATGAAACAAAAGTTAAAGGGATGGTATAGTATTGGTGGAGATGAGGATTGGGTTTTTAACTTTTTAAGAAAACACTTGTGAAATACATTGTAGTACAGAGCATACCATTCTAAGAGGAATTCACAGTTTATTTGATGAAAATTGGTTTTGGAATGGCTGAGATATCCAAAAACAAAGTAAAACAAAGCGATCGTAAGAAAGTATGGGTCCCACCTTTTGTTAGGATTGCTCTGTTTTGGGTATCTCGGCCATATCAAAACCAATTTTTATCAAATAAACATTGATTTCCTTTTGGAATTACATGCTCTTTCATATATGAGAGGTTTCTTGTTATCTCACCTAAAATGTTAGAAACTTGAAGTTAGGTCTCAACCAAAACTATACGATCCCTTTAAGGTACGTGAGAGTAAGCTCCTTACAGATATTTTGAAATGAACAGCTTCAAAATGAATTTATTAGTGCCTGTAGTTATTTCCTGGTATTACAGTGGTGGAAGACATTCTGTTACCTAAGACAAAGAGTATGATGATTTTTAGAAGGATTTGCCGTTTCTGTTACATTTGTCAAATATGTTTCAGATATTAAAAAGAAAGAGGAGATGAAATATGGTTTTTCAAGGAGGTTCATAATTCCACATTAATTGATAACACAGAGTTTAGAACATCAGTATATGACTTGGTAGTGTTTGATATTCACATATCATTAAAGTACTAATAATATCTAAAGATGTGCTTGTTGTTTAATATTCATTACTTCTTCCCCTAGACTTCAACCGCTATGTGGGCAGTGAGCCCAGGGTACTGACCATCGCAAACAAGAGTGAGGACCTTGGGTTCACCATCAAGGGAGGGTCGGAGCAGGGTGCCCCCGTCTCTGTCAGCAGGGTGGAGAGGGGGTCAGAAGCAGGTAGGTCGGAGGCTTTATTCCATACTGTAAAACAAAAAAGATTCGCGGAATGAAACTTTTTCGACTTGGAGTCGACATCCAACTTTATTTGCTGCATGAAACTTTCGTGAATTGGCGCTGGTATTCAATGCATTGTGTAGGAAAAAATCTTACTATGTGCATTTTACTTTTGCGAATCTTGCCTCTTTGTGAAATTCCCAAAGATTTCATGCATGCGAAAATATCTGGTTTTACAGTATTATACAGTGTATACGTCATGATCTGTGGGTTTCATTAAATTGTTTCTTATGTCACACAATGGTTAGCTTTACGTTTAGTGAAGAACTCACACAAAGACACACACATAGTAGAGCTGGTACTTTCTGAACACTCATTAATATTTTTGTCCCCGCCGAACGAGTTCGAGCAGGGGACTATGAAACGGGCTCCGTACGTGTGTGTGTCCGTGTGTCCGTCCGTCCGTCCGTCCGTGTGTCCGTCCGTCCGTGTGTCCGTGTGTGCGTCCGTGTGTGATCAAAATCTTCAATTTGCTACTTCTCTGTCATTTATGAGCCAATTTTGATTCTGTTTGCTTTATATGATAGCACTACATGGGAGCTTTGAAACTTCTACACAGAATTTCAGTCGTGACCTTTGACCTTGACCTTTGACCTATATTGTACATTTTGCTACAAAATGCTACTCCTTCGCCATTTCTAATCCGATTTCGATTCCGTTTGCTTTATGTGATGGCACTAGGTGAGGGCTTCAAAACTTCTACACAGAATTTTGACCTTTGACTTCTTTGACCTTCATTTTTTGACCTATATTGTACATTTTTGCTACAAAATGCTACTCCTTCGCCATTTCTAACCCGATTTCGATTCCGTTTGCTTTATGTGATGGCACTAGGTGAGGGCTTCAAAACTTCTACACAGAATTTTGACCTTTGACTTCTTTGACCTTTGACCTTGATTTTTGACCTATATTGCACATTTTGCTACGAAATGCTACTCCTTCGCCATTTTTAACCCGATTTCAATTCTGTTTGCTTTATATGATGGCACTAGTTGAGGGCTTCAAAACTTCTACACAGAATTTTGACCTTTGACTTCTATGACCTTTGACCTTGATTTTTGACCTATATTGTGCATTTTGCTACAGAATGCTACTCCTTCGCCATTTCTAACCCGATTTCGATTCCGTTTGCTTTATGTGATAGCACTAGTTGAGGGCTTCAAAACTTCTACACAGAATTTTGACCTTTGTCTTCTTTGACCTTTGACCTTGATTTTTGACCCATATTGTACATTGGCTACAAAATGCTACTCCTTCGCCATTTCTAACCCGATTTCGATTCCGTTTGCTTTATGTGATGGCACTAGGTGAGGGCTTCAAAACTTCTACACAGAATTTTGACCTTTGACTTCTTTGACCTTTGACCTTGATTTTTTGACCTATATTGCACATTTTGTTACAAAATGCTACTTCCGGCGGGGACATATGTTACGCACCGCGTAATTTCTACTTTTCCTTGTTTTTTTTGTTATTGTCTTCATGCTTTAGAAACTGCAATTTTCTTTTAGCATACTATATCTGAATCTCATGTTGTTTGTTTTGATGCTTATACTTGTTTATTTTATGTGTGGGTAAGGGCTAGTCCATAGCAGTTATCAAGCATAAGGGTTTGTAGAACTTCAACAATTCCTCTCTCCAGTTTTGACCAGCATAGTAAGGCTTGATATGAAAAAAGCAACAACACAGCAGCATCAACAACACCAAACATGATATGATGTACAGATGCTATAACATTGAAAGCTGCACCATCCGTAAGTCATGACATCCCATGCATGGTCCTGTCACATTAATACCCCAGAGAGGAACGGCCTGGTGGTAGGCGACGAGATTGTGGAGGTGAACAACATCAGCTTCGAAGAGATAGCCATCAGCAGTGCCATCCGGGTGCTGCAGGGTTCGACTCGCCTCAGGATGACTGTGCAGCACAACCCCGCCCTGGCCGCCTCCCAGCACACTCACCGACGGCAATCTAAGGAGAAGATGAAGTGGTAAGAAGGTTGACCTTTGCCCTCCGACAGAAGAGGATCTCTGTCGTCGTCTAAACACCGATAGTGTTTTTGCCAAGAGTGCTTTTGTCTGATTATATTTTCATTATAATCAGGAGGGTGTGCAATGTTTATTACTATTCTCAGTAAGCAATTAATCCTAGCAGAACAGAGGCAGAATGATATTATTTTGTTGCTCTTCTTTCTTAGATTATGAAGGAAAGAATACAATGTGAATGATATCTTGATTATCCTCTAGCCTTTATTTTCTTGGAAAACTTCGAAAACATTGCCATTGTGACACCATGATTCATTATGATCCAAGCTGAGGCAACATAATTTGATATTACCCTCAAGGCTGGTAAATACTGCTTGAGCTGAAGAACAGTACACAATACTCCAAGCTCAGTCAGCATAATTTGATATTTCCCAGTTAAAAAAAAAAAAAAAAAAAAAATCCCAGCAAGTACTGAGTGAACTGAAAAAGAGGGCAGTATGTTCCTAGCTCATACAATATATTTTGATATCCCCCTCAAGGCCAGTCAATATAATCATGACAGAAAATATATTTCGTCGCTGGAGTGACAAGACCTTGTATCTGCAATTTTGGTGAAAATGACTTTTTTTGTTTAATGGTCAAATAATGGGTTAAGTGATGTCCTGTCCAAATTCCTACTGTCTTTCTCCAAAAGTGAAGCACCACGACATGTCAAAGGAAAGGCTATCCCATTCCCCACAGTGCTTTGGCTGCCATGTTTTTTGGCTGTCCTGAACATTTGACATTTTGTAGATACGAGGTATTGTCGCCCCAGCGATGATTTATATCTTCATCAAGACCAGTCAATATAGTCATGGCAGAACATAGACCAAAGCATCGTTTCCACAAGTATGCCTTATATGACGTACTAAATGACATTTGTTTTCTCCATTGCCCATCATCCTCAGGTTTGACACCTACTCACGGTCGCGAGGAGCCCCTGCTGGACTGAACACATCACCTCCCCAAGCCAACACGGACAGGAAGGTGGTGATCCAGCTAGATGAGAAACACAGATTTATTGGATTCAACATCCGAGGGGGCAGCGAGTATGGTCTGGGCATCTTTGTCTCAAAGTAAGAATAAAAGAGGGAAAGAACAGCAACTCGCCCTCTTCTCACTCACACAGACACACAAATACACAGATGGAACAAACAACTTCTCACACAGAACATACATTCAAACTTACACACACTCAAACACCAAGAAGTCAGTGGATGGCTGTGACATTGGGGTAACTTTACAAAACTGGCATTGTACTTCAGTTCTACGTTTTTGTTTCTTTTTTTGTTTTTTGTTTTTTGTTTTTTGTGGGCTGTTCTGCCTAGTAAAGCACTTGGGTGTTCTGTGATTTTATAGAATTTGCTCCCACTTAATGATACTTTCTTACATACAACTGCAGTCAATCTGGATTGTAGTTTTAAATATTTTCTCTTTAATTGGAAGATCTCTTTTGTGTTTCTGTGCTACGATCAATTTGCAGGGAGAAAAAAAAAACAACTCTGGACTTGAATGTGTAACCTAACAATATGTGTACAGTCTGCAACCAAGACCTTTCATGAATGTCACAAGTATTATTCTGAGTCAGCCTTAAAAGGTACCTGTTAGATGACCAAAGATTCTAGATATTGGGAAGTTAACACATATAATATAGGAATTCAAATGTGGAATTATGTATTGTTGCATTATGAGACCTGTGGATATGGTTTAAAGAAAATCAAAGGGCACAAAGAGAGACTGCTCTACTTCTTTTAGATAATTTTGACTCTCTATGCAGTCTGAAAGTTTTATATGCATGTACAAAATGTATAAGGTATTGGAAAAATCTCCCATTTAATCGTGTGCCTTGTTGCATCGCCACCAAGGATTGACCGTGGGGGCATGGCGGAGTACCACAGGGTGCAGGTCGGGGACCAGATCCTGTCGGTCAACGGCACCAACTGCGAGAACATCCGCCACGCCGAGGCCGTGGACCTCATCCGCGGCCAGAAGAGATTGGTGCTAACCATCCGCAGCATGGGGAATACCCTGAATCAGAGTCAGAGCAGTGAGTTGACAAAAAAAAATAAGAGAGAAGAATCTTGTAGTCAAGGTGACCCATCATCACTTCACTCTTATTTAATTTGGAGGATGTGCATATGATTGTGAAGTTTTTTTCTGAGCCTTCTGCCATTACCAGCCACAACTATTCTGCCTGAATTGTCAGTGGTATATGATGTTGTAGTTGTCTTGAGAGGGTTTTACTGCATGAGGTGAGAGAAAGTCTGTATTACCTTCTCTTTTGAACATGTTCTTGATATCATATTTAGTCATGTAGTACTGACGTAGACACCATGTCAAAAACCATGAAAAACTGATCATTGAGTGTACAAGAGAGTATATTTGTGCGAGGGAAATTTGCCAAGATAACTTAGCTGTGCATCTATTTGAAATTTCGAGTTGCGTTTGTTGGTTTCTTGTCAATTGCCACTCATTATGCGCTACCTAACATGAAGTGCAAAAGTGTCAAGTTTCAAATTATTTCAACCACGAAATGACCTCATCACATAAATCATCTTCTTTTTCCATGAAACCCAGGATCTCAGAGATCACCAAGTGCCACATCTTCCCTTATCGGAGCCCCTTCTGCGTTGCAGCAGCAGTCTCCCCCACTTCCCAATGGACCAGTCCCACCGATCCCTAAACAGAACAAGGACTGGCTGACCCGGGCACAGCCCCAGGGAGGGGTGCAGAGGCTCGATGGGAGGGAGGGAAAGACCAAACGTTCTGGCATGGATACACCCAGTGTGCACCCAACAAGGCCTGTTGTTCAGGTGCTCAGTGAATTCTATTCTGTTGTCTGTAGCTCCTGAGTCTTATGTAGATATCAGTTATATCATTTTCCTTAACTTGTCAACAGATAGGTGGATAGACTGTGACTGCAGGTTAATATATTAATAGTAATGACAAGCAGTAAATTACAAACAGTAAATTTATGTGTTTAATGTAAATGTAGGAATATCATTTAACATAAGAGTATATATGCTTATGCACTACATAGATCGGCGATTATAAGAGATCTGTGTGATTTGCTTAATGATACTTGTCCATCTAGTGATCATCTGCAGCACTCAAATCTCTGACAAAGATGTGAAGTACCTACTGTGTCATTTTGAATGTTCTGAGTGGAAAATATTCTTCACTGTGAAGATAGATTTCATGTTTATGTTCCAAACTTCGTGTTAGGATTTTTCTCCAAGACTAAATAACTAGCATGGTTCAATATCATTGTTGAAATGTCTGTTTGTAGGGTCATATGGGCATGCTGCCAGGAGAGGTCACTGCGGCCGAACCTAGCTCATCCAGACCCGGCTCCGCCCAATCCCAGCTGTCGTCTAGGCTGTCGCAACCTGCGGTGGCACCTGCCACGCAGCAAGTCGCGTACGCGCAGCCCCACCCGGCCCCCTACTCCAGGCCCCAATCTCAGGCGCAGTCCCCTCCGCGACCCCAGACCTACCCCCAGCAGGATGGTAGACAAGGTCAGGAGAGTGATAGTGGTGGTGGTAATACTGGTGGTGGTGGTGGTGGTGGTGGTGGTAGGGGTAAAGGTGGTGGCAAGGACAGGAAACGAGCCTTGGGGCGGTCACTGAGCATGAAGCACCCCGGAGGTAAGATTCCTTGTCCATCTTTCTTGTCTTTTTCCTGACTCACTGTCTAGATCTGTAATAACCTCACCTCATTGTTTCTATATCCAATAGCAACTAACCAGTGTAGTCTTTATTCAACAACTAAAAACAATTTCATTATCCAATTGGTTGATTGCCCATCACGTGACATGCAATTAAAAGTACCATTGCATGCTGTCGCTGTCAGTCATGCAGTTTTGTTTGAACAAAAATGGATATTGCACTGCTGACATCACCAACGTCAATCAACTCTAGTGTAAACTCATGATCATCTCATCGATTTTGTTCCATTGCACAGCTCTGATGTCGCATAAACAAATCTTTGCTGCGCATACTGAACAGTTACAAGTACGCCTTCTGGCAATCATTTTTTGTAAACATCTTCAACCGATCATTTTGTGTACGTACAAATGACTGACTGTGCTACTCACTCGCCTTTCGCGAAAAAATGGTTGCCATTTCTGCATGAAATTTAAGATTGTGTGTTGACCACATCTGTTGATGTCCAAGGTGTTGCATAAAACAAATAGTGTATGGTTTTTACTCGTGCAGTGGAACAAGATTTCACACTTTGTGAAAGATGAGCTGCACTATTAAACTCGGCTTCACCTCGAATAGAGCACCTCTATCTTTCTAACAGACAGAAAGAGAACTTGTTGAAAGGAACCTACATCTTGATTTACAGTTTCACCTACCATATACTGTATTCATATTATCATTTTCCACTTCAATTCAAAATGTATTCCCTCATCTCATTCTCCATTAGAGCACTAAAAATTATTATTCTCACTCTTTACCTTTCCATTAACAATGTGTAATTCAAAATGTACAGTCTCACCCATCATTTTCATGCACATTAGCAAAAATATAGTTATCATTTTGGTTTTTTCAGTCAATTTGCATGCTGGCATGATACATGTCTTTGAATGTCATACTTCCGCATGAATAAAAATCAGGATGTTCATGAATGGCTCCGCATTTGCAGCTCATATACATACACCGCAGTGTTTAGTTTTGAGAACGAATTGCTGTTTCATTAAAACTTTACAACTTTTACCAAGGACATGGAATTATTAAGAAAGATTAGCTAGCATTTTTTTCTCAATCAGTATTTGATCTTGAAAAGCTGCCAGGAAATTTAGAAGTGTCTTGTTATACTGCATCAGTTCCATATTTTTGATGAATTATATTAATTTCCACATCCATAACTCAACTGGAATATGGCATGTCAAGGCTTGCAAATACAATAGCGTATATATGGAAGTAGACAGCACATTTCAATATGGGAAGGACTATGACTTTCGGCATTTGTTCATTTGGTTGGTCCATCCTGTTGTACATTTTCTTTGTTGCTAGCATCATAACCGTTTTTTCCTTCTGCAATAGACATGATCATATCAAATCAATGTGTATTATTCACCGCAATTTGCTGTGCTGAGTTATGTCTTGCTCTTTATTCACTATTATGAACAAAGTACCATTGATGTATTTGGCAAATATCATCTTGATTTCTCTTGCATAATGGCAGAGAGGCGCTTGCCAGTAATCGATGCACAGTCCAAGCAGAAGCCGACAAAGGTCAAGCGCAACAAGACATTCCGAGAGCTGTTTGGCCTCAAGCCCAAGGTCAAAGTTCGCGAGGCAGAGGAGCACCGGGCCAAGATGGCAGAGGTGGAGAGGGAGAAAGGGAGAGAGCCGGGCCAGCAGGATCTGAAGCGGGAGGAGGAGATCGTGGCGGAGGTCTTCCAAGAAGACCTGGCCCGGGTGGATCCCATTGGCCAGGAGGCAGGAGCCCACGAGGAAGGGGGCGCGGTCGTTGAGAAGGAGAAAGATGGCAAGCGCAACAGAAAAGGTTAGAGTTTGGGGGGCATTTTGACCGCATTTTGGATAACAGCGTGACTTGTCCAGTAAGTCTCAAGTCGATTATCATTGGCCCAATTTGTCCTTTGTGAAACAGGCTCGAGCAAGGACAATTAATATTTCATTTTTTGACAGTCACAGACAAAAACAAAAAGATTGTTACAGTGACTCATGATTAGTTTTTTTGATGTTTCATATCTTCCTGTAGGTACCTAGACCTTGTGTGGTCTCGACAGGACATAATGAACAATGACTATAAATGGAATCACTCTTTGATGACCCTCCAAATCCAACCTTAGTGTTAACTATATATTGGTCTATTGGTCTGTTGTTGTGATAGTGATTTAGATACTTCTTAGGACATCATTGGCTCAAGTCAGAACAGCAATGAGAAGATATCCTTTTGCTCTTCTTGCATATACTTTGTTCTGTGACTTGTCCAGACTTGACAATACTTCTTAAACACCACCTTCCAGAGCATGACATCCTCATCTCCATAACTGATGTTAATAGCCAATTTAGAGGTGCTTGATTTGTATACCACGCAAACTTTCACTCAAATGAGACAGTCTATGTAATGGATTTGTTTTTCTTTTCTTTTTATCATTCCAATAGAATTTGTGATTACATGTGCCTATGTGTGTAATATTTTATTACCTCCGCCAAGGGAGGAGGCTATGTTTTCCTTACCGTTTGTTTGTCCATGTGCAAAATAACTCAAAAAGTTGAGCACGGATTTGCATGAAACTTGCAGGAAAGGTTGATAATGACACAAGGAACAGATGATTAAATTTTGGTAGTGGTCCTTGATTTTTTATGGATTTTATGAAGGATTTTTAATATTTTAGAAGGTAGAGTCAATGAACTTGGGAGTTCAAGCTGCATATTTTTTAGGTCTTCATGTGGGCACTAGAGGCATGCTCCAGTTTCTGGTCCAGGGTGAGGCTCGCCACGCAGCTGCATTGATGATGTAACAAAAGGGTTCTATTTTGGGAAATCGGGCAGCTAATATTTTCAGCATGCATACGTATGGGTAGAAATCACTGATCTCTATGGAAGAACAAGATCAGTGGTGGAAATTAGCTGCTTGGCAGAGGTCTGCGCTTTCAGAGTGCTTCTCTAGTTTAAGGTGTGTTGATGGTGTCCTAATGTACATTCTTGAAAATAATAAAAATCTCTGGCAGGCAAGAGCAAAATGACCGGCATTATTGCCAGCTTCAGAAAGACCCGCCCCGAGGGCATCGTGAAGAAACGTCACACCTCGTCCAACTCGCCAGAAGAAGAGCCAGAGAGCCCGCCCCAAGATGACCGGCCCGGTTCGGCCACCAGCTGGGCTTCCAGGAAAGACAGCCTCGGGGAATCTCACAGCAACAGTAAGTCACAGTTCCCACCCAAAGTCAGGCTTTGCTTTGAGACTTGCTGATGAAGACCATGACTTTCTGTAATAGAGATAGAGCGTTTGAAACTCCTAAAGTTTAAAGGGATTGTATAGTTTTGGTTGAGGCCTAACATCAGGTTTCTAACATTTTTGGAGAGATAATGAGAAACCTGTTATGAAATATGAAAGGGCATGTAATTCCATGAAGAATTCAACATTTATTTAATAAAAATTGTTTTGAAATGGCTGAGATATCCAAAACACAGCGATTCTAATAAGAGGTGGGACCCACCTTTTATTACGATCGCTTTGTTTTACTTTGTTTTTGGATGTTTCAGTCATTCCAAACCTGATTTTCATCAAATAAACTTTGAATTCCTCTTACAATGGTATGCTCTGCACTATTTCATAAGTGGTTTCTTGGTATCTCGCAAAAAGTTAAAAGCCCAATTCTCATCTCCACCAATACTGTACCATCCCTTTAACGCTTCCAATTTTCAAGACTTTCAATAGATGTACAATAGACTTTCTTGTTTATGTTTCAGAACTTACATATGTGATGTTTGAGAATCAAATGTTATAATGTAAGAGTGAAAGTATCAAATTCCTACTTATTTTTGTAATGATTATAGGCTTGAAACCACAAGTTAATAGAATTTAGACAGAGAACCCTAAACTTAATGGCTCTGATTATAAAACAACAACAACTAATTTGTAACAATGTTAAAAGGGATAGTTGTGACTTATTATGTGTCTGCTTTTAACTGTGTGTGTGCTGTGAAGCAGGTTCCCATGGAAGTCTGGGGCGGCAGAAGGGGATGTTCATGGCAGGGGCGGGGACCCAAATTATGCACATGGATGCTGCCCAGTCCAGTCAGATGTCCATCCTGGAGGAGGCGGTCAAGAAGGTCCTAAATGAGGACGAGTCCACTGCGGTTCTCCGTCATGTCAAGAGGGTAGGACAGAGTGTTGAGCTTTCATCTTTGCTATTTGTAAATGGTTTTTCTTTCATGCCAAATGAAAAGTTTGTTCTCAGATGTTATGAAATGGATTGAGTGTATGATCATGTAACATATGGGTACAGCAATCAAACACATAGACACACTCACAAAAGTCATATCTGAATATGTCGCTTGTTTCTTTAGAAGGAATGGTGTATGAAGTGTGATTTAAAAAAACAAACAAACTATATATATATATATATATATATATATATATATATATATATATATATATACAGTATTCATCGCATAATCGGGCATCTGATAATCGGGAACCTCGCTTAAATGACATACGCTTCCCAGAAACATTTCCAATGCACGTTATTTTCACTGGATAATCGGGCGGGGACCTCTGATAAACGGGACAATTTTTCTTCAAGCGATCTTTGATTTTGTTGACATTTTACACAAAAAATCTACCAAAATGCCACGACAATATTTCAAAGATTCCCTAACAGTTGTCGTTTACATCGAACTTACAAAGCAAGCTTCGGACTGGTGTGTTTTGACCTCCGTCCATCCAGTACACGTACATTTCAGCTCACTGCCTGCCTTTGCTTTTCTGTACATGTGTATATATGGCGAGCTAGATCGCTACATATTGACAACACATGTACAGTGCAGTGATCGCGGCATGTAAACAATCAAGCCGTGATGACTGAATGATTGAAGGACTTTTCATTGACGTTCCCAAATCAGTTCTGGGCAATCATTTCCCATGGTTGTGGATATGTATTTATACGGAACGCCCTACGTGTCCAAGAATTCTACGAATGTTTAAGAAAGTGCTATAGCTTTTAATCCACATATTTTGTGTTCAAAGAGAGGTGACAGAAGAAGAACCCGGTTGCGATTACTCTACATCATTGCGAGAATGCAGGGAGAGCTAGAGGGTCGCGCTGAGGGGTAGCGCGGCTGTGTATTCATGTACATGTACAGTACGTCACTATGCATGTGTGTGTGTGTGTGTGTGTGTGTATGTGTGCACTACATGTACATGTCATATGCCGTTAGTGTATAGTGAGTGCTCATCGCGAAATCGGGCACCCCGCTTAAAGGGGCCATGTTTGCTACTCCCAACCTGTCCCGATTATGCGATGAATACTGTATATATATATATAGTCCATCAGAAGTCTTGAACGTTTGGATGACCTTGAGTAATGTCTCTTTGTCATATTCAATCAATGATACGTCGGTGTAGCACCATTCCTTGTGTGATAAAGGGAACAAAAGAAGTTCACATCTAGAAGGCTTTGTGCATGCTGTCTCTCAGACCCATGGACAGTATGTATTTAGGAGGAGCTGTTTTGGCGTAGTGCATATGTCCAGAGACTGTCACTCATAAAGGTCCCTTGTGCAAGCTCATAATTCAAAGTTCTCAATACATGTGCATACATCATAGTTGGTCTCACAGGTGGTTAGCTATAAAAGTCCAGTCAGGTCTCAGCAGTAATTCTGTTCAGTAGCCAAAAAGTCACATGTGACAATGTTCAAGGCAAAGGTGTAGTCAGCTTTACCTAATAGTGTGTTAGCAAACTGACATAAGGCTGTTTGTTATTGTCAGCAAATGCTGAATTCTTAGGAGATGAGAAATTAGTTGGATCAGTGTGATTAAATGCCTATGTTGGACGTGATTAAAAAGAAAAATCATAGATCTAGAGGTTTGGGATATTAACAGTTATCTTCTTGTACCTGTTACCATGAACTTTGTGCTCTTTATTGCAGTACCATGCTGAGGGGGATGTTGATTCTCTTGTCACTCCTTTACTGGCCATCTTGGATAAACCAGAGAAGTTGATTCTCCTCAGAGAAGTCAGGTATGAGCTACTCTCTCATGATGTGAAGATTTTGTCGAGGAAAATAAATTAGCATAGCCAGGATTTTGCAAGATTACAGAGCAAAGTGAAGATGAGGAGGAAGACCTCTCTGACTATCACCTACCTTATCTTGTTTACAAATCATGCAAACAAGGTATAAGAAAAAACAACAACATATATTTCAGTAAGCTTCACACACTTGCTGTCATGGTGGGAGCTCTGTGGCATAGCAGTTGACAGGATTGAATCTGGGTAACTGGCTGGTGCAATAGTGGATGCAATGGGGTTGTTGCATCCATTCATGGGATGTTTTTAGCCAAGATGTCTGCCATGACCCAGATGGTTGCCTAGCAGCGAAGGGATGAAAATACATCAGCAGGTCCCGTCGGAAAGAGTAGTGCTAATACTAAGAGGGATACCATTGACAAATGGCAGTGTGATGCCATCATTATTATCACTATCATAGTGATGACAGCTCTCGGGCAATAAAACAACCTGTATGGTTAGCCACAGACTTGATGTCCTCCTAGTCGTCCCCCCCCCCCCACCAGAAAAAGTGAGCCTTTTCTGTAAAAGAGACTCTTTGATGGACATGTATGGTAGAATAGTTGGTATTTTGCAAAGGGTAAAGGTTGCTGTACATTCGCATATGTGTTGAGGACACAGATGCATCTATTCATTTATCACTGGCTGACAGTGATTCATCCTGACTATTCATTGCTGATATTTTGTGACTTAACTCTTTCAGTACCATGGGCGACATATTTATGCACATTGTCAATAGACTTGTTAACCCAGGGGTCTTGAGAGGCTCAAGAGGGATTAAAGCTAGAGCCTGTAAGATTAACCAACTGGTATCACACGCTGATGTCTTATTCTGAACCCCCGTTTGTGCACTCTACAGGGGAGTTATTGCACCCCTTGACCTGGCTGTGTACGACTCAATGGTGTCAAGGAGAGAGCTGGAGGCAAGGAGCATCCTAAATGCCAAGTCAGGTAGGATGCACCTTCTCTTGTACAATTCATGTGAACACCCTTTATTTTTTGTTAAAACAAAAAAAAAAATTATAAAAAAATGGGGGTGGGGTGCGTGCGCCCCCTCCCCCTTTAATTTTGTGTAGGCGCCCCCTCTTCACGGAATTTCTGGATCTGCCCCTGTATATCCATGGGCAAACTATATGGAGGAGGTATGCATAAAATGCGAATGCATCACTGAAATAGCCCACCACCTTTCCCTTCATATTCTGTCCTCCTCCTCCATGGGTGCTAACAACCCACTTGTCTGCTCGCCCAGGGCAATTAAACCTTCCCTGTTGGGCAAGTGATATGAATGGGCACTTACCTATTAGAAATAAAGAGCCCTAACCCAAAGACCCATTTGGACCAGTGGAAGAAATAATCCTTCGTAGTGCCTTTTGGCCCCTCCTCATAATTATCAAATTGTGTTATGCATTGCGCTATCATCACCATTGTCATCTACGTCAGCATCATCATCATTATCATGTTATTATTATCATCATCATTGTCACCACTACCATCATCATCACCATAATAATGAGTAGCTTCTTCTTCTGCTTGCTGAATGTCTTTGATGTGATGAACACTGCCGTTATTTTATCATCGACATCATAATGAATTTCGTCTACTCTAGCCACGGATATAGTAAGGCAGTATACTGAGTTTCAAGTGTATGTAATGATGACTTTATTACGCTATTGTTTTGTTCATCTTATCCCATATTTCCTTGTTATAAAGGGTCAGTTTCTCCAAGACTCATGCGAGAATCGCGCCAACAAGTCAGCGATCACACTGACTCCAGGCAAGAAGGTCAGTTTTAAAGTTTGTCACAAACTTGACAACCTTTTATCTTTCAAATTCTGATGTATGATAATTGCCTGTTCTCTTTTATCAAACTTGATAGTGCCTCAACCATTTATATTCAGTCTGATCAAATAATTTGATTTTCAGATGTTTGTGTTTGTTTGTGTCGGTGTAGACTTGTAAAATTTGAAATTATTTACCGTAATTGTATCCATATCATGATCTAGTTTGTCTGTGATGTTTGATTAGATACTTCTATTCGGTTACAGTGAATTGGACAAAATGCACACAGTGGGTTAGATAGTTAAAGAAATTAAGTTGAATATGATGAGGCAATCTTTAAGCTTGAATCTGTGCATTGATGGTTCACAAATGTGTGTTTTAGAGCAGATTTTGTAGCATTATGCACACAGACTAAGCAAGACCCTATTCACCAGTCTTGAAATGACCATCACAGGACAAGATGTGTTTAATTGTATTAAAGACATACAGTACTGTAAAAGTGGAAATTTTCACGGTGTTCAAATTTTCGCGCATTTCGCGCTACCAGAAACTAGCGCGAAAATAAAAGCATGCGAATATTTTTGCTTGCCATACGTTCCTGTGCGTGATGTCTTGATTCCGCGGAATTAAAAACACGTGAAACTCTTCCGACCCGGCCAAGCGTGAAAAATTAGTCACGCGAAAATATCCACTTTTACAGTATATTGAATACAACATTACTATGATGATATGAATTTTGGGTATGACATTGTTTCAGATACTGCCAGCTCGAGTAGTGGAGGAAAAGAGAGGCTCAAAAGACATCAGAATGAACTGGAGCGGCTTAGAAAGCAGCGAGAGGAGGAAGTCCGCCAGGCAAGGCTGAACTCTTTTGGGAGGTCACTTGACACAGACTCTTTGTCGTATGAAGTGGTGAGTCACCCGGCCAACCAGAGTCGCCATGGCAGCTTTGATACCTATAGCAATGGGGAGCGGCGGGACATGACCCAGCCGCCAGCGATGACGACCTTCAAGCCAGCCGTGAGTTCGGCCAGGGGCAGCCCGGCCAACAGCACGCCGGAGGGCAGTCTGTCCAAGCGGTCGGCCAAGAAGGTCCTCATCAATGCCTCGCCACAAATCATCCGCACGAACTCGATGCGCAGCGGTGAACAGTTCTCGCACGACCAGCCGGAAAGCAGCCGGCACAGGCAGGAAGAGGAAGGCTTTAACCATTCTGGGAGAGGGATGGGAGGAGCACCCTATGCACCTGTAACACACTTTGGCGATCAGAATGGGTCTTCTCCAAAGATACAGAACATAGACTATCCCAGCAGACAACGAGATGCTCAATACTCGCAGGGACCATCGACGAGTACGCGTGAGTATGAATCGCCGTATGCCACCATCAATTTCAATTCAGGTGCAGACGAAGTAGCAGATACCACTGATGCAAATGAAAGCGATCACGATAGCGTGGATTCAGACTACAGCCTGAGCAAAAAGAGCGGTGTTTATCATCTGATGGGCAGGGATGGTGAGGACGTCCACATTGGAGGGGACTCCCCGCTGTCCCCAACGAAACCCCGCAAGCTGAGCCCCATTCCGGCTTCCCCTCCCTCCCCTCGCGTGATTGAGCCGACCCCTCCAGCCTCCCCGACCGAGGCGTCCGCCAGTGCCAACCTGGACAATCTTATCAGGGTTACTCCGAACAAAATATCTGTTCCTCCCTTGAGGGACGGGTCCAGCTCCAACCGATCGAGCGGGAGCAGCTCGGACGAACCTGTCTATGCCATGGTGGACAGAGGTCAGAGGAAGACAGCAAACTTTCTCGATGTAAGAGAATCCATCGACAGCGCCTCGGAGTCTGAGAGTAGTGTCAAGAAAGTGAGCTTCAGTGATTACACAGGGTCACCCCAGGCACCCAGGAAAGGCATCCTGTAAGTTTTACCTTTTTGTTGTAGAATATTTAGGTAACTGTCTTCATCCTGAAAACATCATATGAATTTGTCCATTTCCTCTAGCAGAAAAAAATACAGATTTATGAATACCCAAGTATATACGTCCCTGAAGTTTTGATGTAATCCTGTAATTGAACTTCATGTGCCCTTTTCACAAGGAGAAATGCTTACCAACAATTCACATTTTTGGAGTTATCAAATTAAGGAAAAATTTGATATCTAACTTCAGACTTTTGAATTGGGGAATTTGCATGATATTTTGTAATCCTCACTAAAACATGCTGTTGTCTCTCACATCCTTGTTTGATTTCCGTCAGACTAGCCATCAGACTAGCCGACTGATATTCTCAATAGAAATTTGACTCCCTGTATTGTGTTCTTAGCCAAGTATTTGGTAAATTACCAAAAAAAGAAAGAAAGAAAAGAAAACTCTAGACAGCGAATTTCAGTCAATTTGTGTGTCCATTGTATCTCAATGATATAAGCATTACACGTTGACTCAGCTCCAAGACATGAAAATCTGCTGTCACTTTCACTTCAACTATATATTTTACAATACCTGGTACTCTTTGTCTTTGACACTTAACAGCAAAAACAGTTTCAACAGCAACGAGCGCCCCACCATCCCTGTGCGCAACCCTCAGCTCTACATCGATGACGACGATGACGACGAACCGTCGCCCCTCAAGGAAATAATTCGACGAAACCGAGGGAAGTCGCCCGTGAAGCCAGCCGCCAGGCGGAGAATAGACGGGTTCCCTGGGAGGGAGGTTTTCCAATTTGAGCTGAGCAAATCACAGTCCTCACTCGGTAATGAATCTGCTTGTGTCATCTCTCATTGAACAATTGTCTTTGTCATTAAGAGGAGGCATGCAGAATAAGTAAAGAAATGTTGTGACAAATAATCTTCATCTATTTAGAATAGTGAAGGTATCAAATATTTTGCAGCCATATCATTTTGTGAATTTGGAGCTCTAAGACAGTTTTGCATGTGCCATATGGTAGAATGTCCACTCAGGAATGCGATTATCGTATTGTTTGCCCGCACTCAGCATGTAGGTGTGCATATGTGCATTGCTGTCAAATTTAGTACTCACTTTACTAGAGAGTAACATTTTGGTGGGTTGTTAAATTCAAGATTACTTTTAACCTGCAAAATTTCTGCAATCAAAACCCCCTTGAAATATTCAGCATCCACGGTTACCCATCTTCAGCTTGAATGCATTGGAATAAAAAATGTAGAGTCAAGATGTTGGTTTCATATGATCTGATGATAAAGACCTTCCTGTATTGTGTATATAGGGTTGAGTCTAACAGGTGGCAAGGACTACAAGAATCAGCCGTACGTCAAAGTGGACAAGATATACCCTGGGGGCGCAGTGGCGGAAGATGGCACACTCACTGTAAGTCAGCATCCATCTCCTACAAACCCAATAAGAGAGTAATGTAGATAAAATAACCAATAGTCCAACAATTGACACTAGAAATTGCACTCTAACTGCATTTTTCTGTGTGTATATTTTCCTCACACAGCGTCATATCTGGTGTATCTTCTGAAGATAAAATTTACCATCTTTCAAGCATGCACTCAGATCATGATTTTTTAACAGTCTTGACTGGATATGAATTGGTTGGATTTCAAAAGTAGAACTCTAGGATGGACATATTTTTACTGATATTCACTTTCATTGAGCTTAGATCGGTCAGTTGCTCTCTCTCTCTCTGGAACACAAGGAAACCTAAATGGAAACAAACTTAATCAAAGTAATGACAACAAAATATGTCTGTAGCTAGAATATTCCTAAGTGAATTAATTGAAGAAACTTGCACTAGAAAATTTTCGTTTGAATGATACTTTTAACTGGAAAGGAAAGTGGCAAAAAGAACGATGACAGACAGTGGCCATCTGTGGTGTGTGCACAGTCAACTGGCAGTGATTTTGCCACATTTGTGTAAATTTTGTGTGCCTATTGTAAGTTATGAGACACTTTTGTATGTTCTTTGGCACCTTTTCCAAAGAAGCTTGGTTAGCTTTTATTAGTCTCCCAGAATATGTTTACCTCATGATTGTGAAACTGTTATAGTAATTGTTTTAATGTGGAAATAAATGATATGAAATGAAGATGAATTAATGTGTTTGTGTCCCCAGACCGGCTGCGTCCTGGTCGGAGTGGATGGGGAGAACCTACTGGACGTCAGCCATCAGCAGGCCATGGATATCATCCGGTCAGCCTACACCAACTCGCCCCGCAAGACCATGCAGGTAGAATTCATGGATTCCCTGTGAAAAAGGAGGAGAGAGAGCTTCTTCCAATGCCACCATCACCACCACTACCATTACCAGTGTGGCTCTACCACTCCCAACTTGGATCTGTTGATGACGTGGTGACGATGGTGCTGGTGTAGTGACAGATGAGCGTAACTCCAAATCTGGTGCAGAAATCTATCCACTTACTGTATAAGCTGTTATTTTCGCGAGGGTTTAATTTTTGTGAATTTTGCGAATAACAGTTGGACCGCAAATTTAACAACACGCAAAAACGTCACCATGCGTGAGGGAAATGGTGTGCTTATGATGGCCTCTGTGTCAATTTAAGAAAACAACATTTTGCAATAGTGTCCATGACTTCCTCATTCGCGAAAATAACAGCGTATACAGTGTGCATTGATTTTCAATGCTAACAAGTGTCTCAACCGAATGTTCTGCTAAAATAGGTTCTCAACTTTTTGTTTGTACTTCCATGGCAGGCCATTGTGAATTAGCTGAATAGTCAGTCCCACATATGGCATCCTTTGCAGTTCACGACATTTGAAGATCAGACTGATGAGATTGATAAGAATCAATGGGAACAATGCAGTGTGGCTGTTGGTAGAAGAAACACCCCAATGTCTGGTATTTTGGTACCTGGCATCAGAGTGTCCTGTAGATACAGTTAGTCAATGTATGAACATTGTTATAAAGGACCAAGACATGATGTATACATGTCATGTCAAAGTCTTCTGAAGGCAGCCCAACACAAACATTAGCAGCTAAAATTGTTACTTGACAATGCCATAACAGAGCTTCTTCCAAACATTTAGAACAGTACAAGATCCTGCAGTTAATAGGAAGAGTTTGGTTTCATTTCTTCTTCTTTCTTTTTTTTTTTATTGTATGGGGTAAACATTTGTTCAGTAGCAAATATTTAAACTTGCAGAGTGTAAGCTATTGTTGGGAAATTTTAAGCTACCATGTAAAAGATTTATTTATGACTATGTGACTTAAAGGCTTTCAGGCTATTTATCACCTTGTTGAGGTATACTTGCAACCTCGTCAAAAAGCCAGCCGTAGCTACGAAGCAATACTGTAGAGAGGCTGAAATCCATGGAGATGTCTTTACTTGTAATTTTTCCTACTTCCTATGCAGAAAACGCACACCTTGATGCTCAGAAGCCACCATCTCATGTTAACTGTATATAATTTCGTAGAAATGCCAAATTCTTTTAGCGATTTAGATATCAGAAATCCGTCTTCTAGCTGGTCTTTCATTCCAGTTTAGATGAAGTAATAGCCTTGTATTCATTTGTGATGTTTCATAACTTAGCAGAGGAATATTTGATTTGCGTACAGATCTTTTGCATTGATGTGCTGAGCTTATAGAGGATATAGAGGGATGTAAATGATTTCATTGAGTCGTTTTTTTTTTAACCTTTTTCTATATCAGTGTGCATTTCTATGTATGCGATCTTGTTAAAAATTTGAGATTCACTAGTATGGATTAAAGTATATATTACCAGCATGTGCAAATATCTACTGGATCTTTTATACTACTGCACATAGTAATGATCATGCTGACAAAATTACAGGGGCAATATTTTGTGTATCAGAAAATACTCAGCAGTGACATTTTGCACCTATTTATGACTTTGTAATCAGTGCATTTTTTTATATGATTATTATCAAATGTGTTAATCAATTCCATGGCATCATGGAACAGAATGTAGAATACTTGTAGTATTTAAACAACAGTATACGAGTATTAGATTCTGTGTCGCTGTGAATGCTTTGAATACGTGCAGTGGTAAATGCCATAGAAATTTAGATAGACTAGAACTAATAGGAAAAGCTCTTGATGAAGAAAAAGAAAAAGAAAAAACCTTTTTTGAAGTTATTATGAATGGAAAGCAAAGCAAAACAAAACAAACAGTATTTTTAGGATGTGTGCATTACATTTACGTGAAATGTGTGTATGTTGTTTTTCACCAGAAATTTTCAATTGACATAAAGCGTATTCAGGATTGGCATGCTAAACAGAAGAACAATCTAATTCAGACACTGAACCAAAAGATTATTTCATTGCCCATGCTTTGTAATACATCTTAGAGAGAAAAAAGAATAAAAAAATCTGCATTTGATCATGTATGTTCATTGTATGTACAATTTTTACATTGAAAAAGTCCTCAAATTGGAATTTAAGTGAGTTTCATGCTTGTAGAAACTTAAATATTAAAAGTCCTCAATTTGGAATTATAGTGAGTTTCATGCTTGTAGAAACTCAGATAGTAATATGGAAAATGATTCCTTCTTGGTTGGATGGACTATATGAAAGCTGTCAACAAGTGTTACGACCTGTGTTGTCTTTCAGAGGCTAAATTCTATGCAAGATCCAACAGAGGGGGAGGGGGAGAGAGTGAAAGCTATCAGATTATTATGCAATGCGTCATATTGTTACCAGAGGCTGTCTGGTATTTTGCCTTTACCGTCACCTTGAGTCCTCTTCACATCAACTTGAATCTCTGAGAAAAATGTGATTCTGCCCATGCTGCACTACCAGTACTTGAATATATTTGCTCCTTGAATATGTATGATCTATTGTTAGAGTACTTGGTGCGACGTCATGACCGTGAACACTGACATTGAACAAGCCGTTTTTATACCTGAATCATGATAGGCCGTCCATAGCATTATTGCTTGAAATCTTTTTTAAAGGTTGGATTGTTATCGGTATCAAAAAATCAGAAGTATTGTATTCTGGTTTGTGGTGTACAGAACACATACAGAGAATACGCTGTGTATTATATGCAAGGCTGATTGTATGTGCTGTTTCTAATATGGCACTTGACTTTACAGTTTATGTTACGCAATATTTGAACTACAAAGGGTAGCACAAGGCTGAAATATATATATTCGTATTTGGAGGAAAGGCGCACTCAATACACATGCATTTAACAATTACCGTTTCACTCAGGGTGCCACCTGACAAACAATACAACAGCAAAAAATAAGAGGGAAAATTTGTACCTTTTTCTACTGACAGGATGAAATGTTGCTCTTTCTTTTGATCTGCACTGTCAAGAGTGGATGCATTTCTACAAATTTAGGATGCCAAGAAAATGAAGAATTGTGCAACCCAGGTGTATTGCCCCTTTTGCAGATTTTGTGCAACATCAACTTAACGAGGGGAATTAGATTCCGTCCATTAGTACTTGAAAAGGTGTTACAGCAATGTCTTGTGCAAATTTCTCTCACTGCATTTCTAATAATTCGTCAGAATCCGTGTTATGATAATTGAGTCAGCTTATGACCATATGTGCAGGGGAATCTCTCATGGGTCTTCTTATTGTTGGGGAATTATGAGGTCCTTATGCCCATGGAGACTCGCTCCTTTAACAAAACAACATAAACAAACAAATCTGATAGTAAATTCTCCTTTTTAGAGATCCATTTGTCACTTGTGAGATTGAAAGGCACATAAAATGAACAAAAAACTGAGCTAGTAACTTTCAGATTCTAAAACTGCTGAACAGTCACTTTCACAAAACAGATTTGATGCTAACTTCAGCAAATACTGTTTCTACCTGATTAGAATACTTGGAAATGCTGAAAGTTGAAAATTCTCGAGGAGTCTCTTCTTTGTACAGTATATATGCCTGCTGTTAGAAGTTTCTATCATGTGTGTATGTTTGTAAGTCCATTGTGCATTTCATATTTTTTTTCTATTGTGTGAGCTCATGCTATCCTGCCATGTACAGAGACTATCTACCTTTTGATATTTTGTGTTGACCATTTCTGTAGAATATTGTGTAATATCCTTTGTTTTGCTGAAGAAATAATAAAAACACCAGCAATACGCTTTTTGAGGCTTTCAACCTTGTAGACCTGTGTGACTTAGCGATATTTGGCTGTGCTGTTATCATGAGGGCCCTGTTTGATAGTACACTCTTAAAGGAGAATGACATTGAAAATACATGTGGATTAAGTGAACCCAGCAATATTCGTAGAGCACATCATCTAGGTTTATGGAATCAGACAATCTGTTCTGAAAGTTATGAATCTTTAAAGCTTCAATGCAGCCATTGTTAGATAAGCAGGTTATTAGTAGGTGATGTCACATATGAAGACTATCATAAATAGAATCCCACAAAACACTAATTTCATGAAAAGTACACATGCCCTCAACTTGTTACGGACATATTATGATAAGGGAAATATTATTCCTTCTGCTTTGTGGAAGAGGTAAGTCAAGTACTCTTTAATTATGCTAGAAAAGTGAAATTACATTGAGTTTTCTTTACATTTTCTTAATATCACTTTCCATACGATAGTACATCACATGGCGTTGCAGTCTTCTCATCCAGCGATGGCAACACCAAAACTTTAAAATTCAAATTTTTCAAGGATGTCCAATTTTCCTCAAACTTTCACTGATGTGTGCTACTAAACATTGCTACATTTCCCTCAATTCACATATATATTTGGGTTTCACTCTCCATAAATTGCACACTTACAGTTGTGCGGTTGCCATGCTGTTGCCATGGAATATGTTAGCACCGTAACTGATTTCCAGTCTCCTCATGATAAAGAGCCCATCATTTTGATTGCAGGAGAATTGTCCCGTTCCAAAACAGAGAGAATGTACCTAATCAAAGGTAAATATGTTGCTATTATCAACGATTTGTTTACTGTACAGACTGTTATTTGCGCGATGGTTCAATTCTTTTGCAAATTTTTACATATCGTTGTTGGGCTGCAAATTTAACAACATTCGAAAAATATCACCACTTGATCTTTAATAATTACAATAGCATTAGTGCACATACCATAGCCTTGGCATCAAATTGTGCAAAACAAAATCTCGCGAAAATGTCTGTGACCTCATTCACAAAAATATCAGCTTGCGAAAATCTGCTTTACAGTGATACATGTACATGCACACACACAAACACAGTGTAACATACACACGTGCACACACATACTCACACACAGACCTACCAACAGACTGGCACAAACAGATCTGCTCCAAGTGAAATGCATCTGATCACAAAAGGCATGGAATAGTTACGGATAAAGTCTTTATCACACATTCACAGCTATGCTGTACAGGACAAATCCTTCCAAGTCTTCAACCATGCTGAGAGACAATGATCTCACACGTAACTTAATATTGTCGCTGGGGTGACAAGACCTCGTATATCTACAAAATGTGAAATGTTCAGGAGAGCGAAAAAAACAAACAAACCAACAACAACAACATGGCAGCCAAAGCAGTATATCAAATGGGATAGCCTTTCATTTGACATGTCATAGTGGCTTCATTTTGGGGGTTAAGAAAGCTAGAATTTGGACAGGACATCACTGAACCGATTATCTAGTCATTAATCAAAGAAAGTCAGTTTCACCAAAACTTGAGATACAAGGTCCTGTCACCCCAGCGACGTTATATTTCTATGCTTTGTGTGCCTGCACATCCTGTAGAGGCATGGTGTTACATATTCCATCTTGTATTCAAATTCACAACACTGCATCAGTGTGTCACATTTGGGCTCAGGATAAAACTAACACGGTTGAGATTGTAATTGGCTCCCAGTTTGACAACGGCAACTGAGAAAGCACTTGGACATCTAAATCAATTTGACTGCTTTATCCCATCTAGGCTGGTAACGTCTAGGGTTTACATTGTCACATTTTATCACAGCCAGTAATCTGTAAAAATCCTAGATGCAGTGACAAAGTGCATCTTTACCAGTTTGTTTATTATTTTTGTTTGTTTTGTTTGTTTTTTTTAATATCAAGCTCTCTTTAGTGTCTTGAAAATTTGTGGCACCCTGGCATTGATTGTCCACATTCTGCATTGGAAAAGTAGACTGAAACAGTGTGACACTGAGGATAGATCTACTCAAAGCCAGTTGAAAATAATAAATATTTCTAAAGGATACTTCTCAAGTGACCCATGGCATAGTTTGTGACTTGGCATGAAAATCTGAATGTAAATGGACATAAGAAAGTTTAATGAGGATGCTGTCTTGCAATAACTTCTTTCCTGCTTTCCCATGTGTGACCCTGGGCAGGTGAGCTACTATTTGGTTCTGTGCTCATACAGGACATGAGACACACACAAGCAGACTTTATGCATCTGATGGAGTACGGCACATGCACTGATCTCTATCCTTGTTTCTCATTTCACTGGTAGCATAGTTTCCCCCACATGAGCTGGGAAGTTGGTATCAAACTCTGTCACTATCAAGATGACCGTTGGCAATAGCTCCATTCATTAAGGTTCTTGGAGAAAAATCCTGCAAACCTGAAGACCCATCACAGCAATGCCAATGCGCTCCACTGGGTCATTAGATGCCTGCATGCGTAAAAATCCAGCCAGCACATTACTTCTTTGCTTGGGCTCCTGCATTTTCTCCTGGGCGGAGAAAGGCATAACTCCTTGGTGGAAAAGCATCCCATCAGGTGAAAGTCAGCCACAATGCTGGAAAAGCACAAACATTGATCCAAGGGTGTGTCAGTCATCGGCATTACCGATATCTTCTGCCACCAGCATGGAGGAGTCGTCGAGCTCCGCCTCCTCTTCATCGTCCTCATCCTCCCCCTCATCCTCGGCGTCCATGTCAAACAGGCGTACCCGCCTCTGGTTGGAGAACAGCTGTCACAAAAAAAAATAATAATAATGACACAAAGTGAGGCTTTACGTGTTTGCGAGCGCTCTCCCAGAGTGCTCAAACAATTCAAACGTATACTGTACCATACCATACTGAGCTAAAAGTGGACCACTTCCTGATGTGCTCCAAAAGCACATCATAACTGTATCACAAGTTGGCATGAGAGGAATGCACATAACATGCACTTATGTCATAACACAAAGGCCCGAATTCACGAAGGTGGTACAAATGAAACCATGGTTTAAACCATGGACAAAAACCATGGAGCGCCAAGTGTTGCACGGAATATTTCGTTACGAAATTGGTCATTTCGTCGACAAAATGACTGTTTCGTTAACGAAATTATCATTTCGTGGACAAAATGTTCATTTAGTTACAACATGTTGTCATATTGTTACAAAATAATCATTTCATCGACGAAATGAGTGATTTCGTATCGAAATATTCCATGTGGCACTTGGCGCTCCATGGTTTTTGTCCATGGTTTAAATCATGGTTTCATTTGTACCACCTTCGTGAATTCGGGCCCTTGAGTTGATTCTCTTTGTTCAAGCACCTGTATGTAGCGTAGGCACACCAGGTGCATGATCCTGTTGCTACAAAATGTGTGACCCCCTCTGACTTGAGTCTAAAAATAACTAATGATGTATGCTATCTCTACTAAGTGCTCAAACGCTCCCAATCTGGCATGGTATGGTATGGTACGCATTAGTCTGGATTAGTTCAGTTCGCTTTTAAGTAGTACACTACACAAATACGGCCTTCGTCTGGGGCAGAGTGAAAACATGCAACACTGCCGTCGGACTTTGGCATTGACTTTACTGGTGAACAGATGGAAATGAAATGAATGCGGAAAAGTTCTACCCTTCGAAACCATAGAATCTGACTGACTGACAGGAAATCAAGAATGGCAATCCTGTAAACAGCATTACTGTATTCTGCATGTAGAAAAGGCAATTTTGGGGGGAGTTTTTACCTTTCTTGCAATAGACATGTATAGTAATACAACTGGGGAAAACCAGGAGTTTTAATGGAACCTGCTGCATTTCCTGCTAAAAAAAAAAGAAAAAAAAAAAGAATAGTGCAAGAAAAAAGGTAACAGTTAGTATCTTTGCGTGGTGACAGTTTACGTTGGGTCTGTGCTTCCACTTTGCATGTTTTGTGAAGTATTCATTCATGTATCCTGATCAGGAAGGAGTAATCTATGGGTGCGTTCGAGCGCTCTAAAGCGAACCAAAGCGAACTGAACTAAAGCGTACCGTACCGTACCATGCCAATTTTGGAGCGTTCGAGCGCTCTGTGGAGAAAGCGTACTCACGAGTTATTTTTAGAAAGGTCACGCTTGTTTGTAGCAAGAATGTCATTCACCCCTGGCGCTTGAACTTCTTACAGCTGTCCAGAACAAAGAGAATGATGTTTTTGCAGTGTGACGTATGCGCATGATACGCGCATGCTTTACAACGAACTTTTGGTACGCTTTGGTACGCTTTTGGAGCACATCGGGAAGTGGTCCACTTTTGGCTCGGTACAGTACAGTACGGTATACTTTAGGAGCGTTTGAATGCTCCTCTGGCGCGGGTACGGTACGGTACAGTTCGCTTTAGGAGAGCGCTCGAACGCACCCTGTGATGCTGTAATCCAGTATGGTATTATAGATTGAATTATTTTGTTCATGCAATGGTATTTTTGTTTTTGTTTTTTTTATTTTTCCCCCTTTGTTTCCAACCACACACAAGAGTAAATGGGATTTGATTACAGTGCACTCCTGTTATAACATACACGGTTATAATGAAATTCCGGTTACAACAAAGTAAAAAATCAGGCAGCAACATCATACACTCTATGTATTTTTATTGTTTATTTATTCGGTCATAACAAAATTTCGATATAACAAAAGAAAACTGTCAGTCCGCAGGACTTCGATATAACGGGAGTCCACTGTATAACTATGTCACTCTGCCCACATGAGATCTGTAAAATTCTTTCAAGATATACCTGAGAAAGGAGAATTCCCATAGAGATGGCAATGTTTATGGTTACTGCATGCACAGGGATTCTTGTTTAACCTCATTATTTCTGTTGTTTGTTTTCACTTTCACAGACCAAAGACCACACAAACATTGCACGACCACAAGTAGTCTTGGCTCCTCAGACTCTGATTCAATTATTTTTGTCACAGGCAGATGGTAGGTGGAAGTGTGTGGTTTAGTAGGAAGGAGGTGGGGGGGGGGGGGGACACAGAAACTCACCACACAAGCAACCTTCCTGGACCCGCTGACCGCCAGACGACACGCCCTCATGTTATCCATTCTCCGGAACGTCACCAGAGGGCCAGCATCAAATGTAGGGCTGGGAACAGAGGGTGTGATTCGATATCAGATCAGTGTGCTTGTCAACCCCCCATGAGCCCAATTAGTTGAGACTGTCAACAAGATGCTAAAATCTCACTGTCATTCATGCTGGAGCCGAAGACTATCAACATTTAGGTTTCCTCAGCAGTAACAAAGCCAGATCAAGGCCATTCAACAGCAAAACAGTCTCTTTAGTTGCACTGCGGCTCACCTGAGGTTGCTCGTAATACTTGGGGAAACAGTATGAAGTAGGCACACTACACTATGCATACAACGGTCATAGACAATTAGAATACAGGCCCAAATGTGTCCACGAATCAAGCAAAGTTGTGGCAAGTACCAGTTTATCAAGTATTGTCTAAATCTGTTGTGATTTCTTATGACAGCAAAAACAGAAACAAAGCCAAAAATAAGTTTGAACTCTAACAGAAACTTACCTAAAATAATGCACTGAACGTGAAGAAAACATGTATATTAAATGTGTAGAAATGGAAATATATACTTGCACAGTCAGTAACCCTTGTTTGTACATGTGTCAAGTGTTACATGATATGCATGTATAATGTACAATCAATTATGTATATATACTATACTATTGTATTAGTTACTCAGTATTCACATTTTGCTATACACACATATACTCTTAAAAGTTTCTTTTGTTACACATCATATTGTTAAATCAAGACAGAAGCAATAAAGGCAAAAGAAAACACATCGACACATAGGCATAGAGTGGAAGTCCTTCAAGGGAACAACAAAGAGCCTTACAGATTAGTGACCTCAGACAGGTGACCTTTGACCTCTGAGAGTGGGGTGAAGTCGGCCTGACCCTGGAGGGCTTCCAGAGAGAGCTGGCAGAGGACAGGCTTGGGGTTGCCCCCAGCACCGTCCTCCTTGACCTCTTGTAGGAGGATGGACAATGAGTGGTCGCCATAGAAGGCTGCATCCAGCACTAGATGGCTGAAGGATTACAAAACAAAAACAAAAACAAAATTAGAATACATCAAATAATTGAGGTGACAAATAGCACATTATATCATCATACCTAAAAGCAGAGATGAGAAAATGATAGACAGAAAGATATATACACAGTAAGACAGAAAGACAGATAGATAGACTAATACTGGTAGATACATACAAACACACCAACATACACAGAGGTAAATGAAGAGATGGAAGGATCAGCAGATGAATATAGACAGATGGAAGGACAGATAGCTAAATACATAGAAATAAATAAACAGCTCGATGCACAGAAAGGTAGATAGAGGTTAATAGATAGAGTGATAGAAAGAAAGACATAAAGCATTGAATACTTAAAGGCATGTGCAGAAAGAAGTCTCTACAGCACTTGATATTTTTACCTGTCAGCTGCCAGTGACACAATACTCTCATCGGGGTCTGAGGAGCCAAGACTACCAAAGTTCAAGGAGACAATGTCAGTGTGGTCTTTCGTTCTAAACAAATGGAAACATAACAAAGGAATATCAATCATCATTCATGGATGCTTTAAGGCTGAGAATAACCTAGAACATGTATCTACCATCTACAAACAGTGTCTTCAAGCATCTTCCAACCGACTTTAGGGACTCAAATGCAAGTTGTTTAGGATGTGAAATGTTTAGCGTGAGATTGTACATGTTTTTTTAATCATTTGTGGTGCGAAATGGTGTCAGCATCCTCGGGCAACAGCAGTGCAGGAACAAGGCCCATGATGCATACAGGAGTACAAATGCATGAGCTCAAAGACTTGTTCATTCACAACGTACTTTAAAAATGTTCTCAACAGCGTACTGTCCAAGCCCACAGTATTACATAGCGGCTGACTACATTCATAGGATTCTTGGTTAGTGGTAGAGTACAATGATGTTGAATACACACTATCCCACTAGATTCTATAACACAATGCACCAATTACATTATGATCGGTATATCAGATAAATTTTCAATGTTTCTTCAGCCGCCAAAAAAAAAAAATAGTAAACATTAAAAAAGTTAATGTGGCAACTCAAAAATGATGTGAACGGGGACATGAAACACACATTTTTGATATTTTCATCAGCATTTTGAAAAATAGCAAATAGTACCAAAAAAAATTGAAGCGGTGCAAAAAGCGGATGCATGTGTGGATGAGAAACTGCTTTCTTTTTTTACTTGGCCTTAGTATCAATTATTATATATATATATTTCTAAATTATTATCATCATCATCATCATCATCATCATTGTTATCATCTGGTATCCCGACAGACTGACATACACAAAACACCGGACAACTCACCTGTCTGGCTTGGTGTACTGCCTAGTCAAGTGAATACTCTTGGCTGGTGAGGGCGCTATACTCTTCACCGTGTACAAGACACCGAGCTCTTGGTTACCTTGTCTGTGGGATGATTGAAGAAGAAAACAACCAGCGATGCAATGTGCACTTTGAATGAGGTGACCTTTAGGTTAACAACCAGCAATGCAATGCACACTTTGAATGAGGTGACCTTTAGGTTTGTGTATGTGGGATATGCATATGTAAGATTTATTTACATTGGAAGGTGTATCTCTTCTTCTCATTTACAGCCTGAAGTGTCTATAATCTGGAGAAAAAAAAAAAAGATTTCCTAAAACTGTTCACCTCAGTTTCATGAATGAATTTTTTTACATAAAAATGAAATTTAAAAAAAAGTCATTTCAAGCTCTATACTGTGCAATGATGTGACTGATTACAAATATGTTCAGAACATAGTTACCCTCTGAGCTACTATCAATATCAGTCTTACCAGCAACTGCAATTATATACAATACATAGGGCATGTGAGTGGAAATTTTGCTTCTGCGTTTGAATAAAATTGCTTGAAGCTTACTGCGAGAATATCCAGTGCTCCTGGTCATCTGTTTCTGACCGGTGGTCAAGACGGTGGGACTCTCGGCAGGTTAGGGACTCGCCTCCAACATGCTGCAATGAGACGGGACCAATGTTGGAAAAAAAAAATGAACATCATTTTCATTTTTAAGAAAAGTAAAACAGATTTTGTTGGTATATTACAGGAAAATTGGGAGGTAGGCAGAGGACATGGAGATCTTCCACATTTGTCACGCATAGAGATTACACCTCAGGGTGGTCTTGTGATAATCACTCACTAAATCAGCTCAAATCTGCACTGACTAATTTTTGAAAATTCCCAAAGTTTTTGAACAAATTTGATCAAGTATTACTACCAAGCAAGAATGGGCGAGAGAAAGAGAAAGAGAGATAAAAACCACTTCCATCCTTTTTCACCAACACACCAGTACGAGAGGAAATCTACAAACAATATACATTTGATATATTCATTTTATTCGCACATACAGATGTTCTCAGGACAATATCTAAGCTTGATGAACATTTCTTTATAACTGTGTGCTCAGAAAACCTGAAACTCAATGAGGATATACTCCATATAGAGGCTGCCATTAAAACGAAGCCTTTGCTTAAGACAGTAGTGTCTTGCATTTGTTCATAATGCTTTGATTCAATGACATACCTTTTTACCTGTATGATTAGCATACTAATATTTCTCAATATATAATCATTTTTTGAAGATTTCCTTGTGATGTTAGTGTTTTTTTTTTTTTGTGTGAAAAAATACAGGAATCACATCTAATCAAATCAAATCACATTAAAAAAAAATGAAACGGCCACAATGTCTCTTTGTCATGCTTTTTGTTGGTTTCAATCTGCTGGTGTTGACTTACCGGTGGTCTGCTCAGAGCATGATCCACCCTCTCCTTGACCAGGTCGTGAAGTTGGCTCAGGGACTTCTCGCGTTGCCATGGAAACAGCAGGTCACTCTCGCGGAGGCTGGGCGTGGCACTGACCAGGTCCTGCCAGGAGTCAGGGGCGGAGTTGACGGGGAACTGGAGGTTCTCCTTGCGCAGGTACTGGCCGACCCTCTCCAAGGTGAAGCCGGACTTGGTCCCTTCTAAACTCGGCTCCTTTGGGACCAGACAAAAAGTAGACAAGATACTTGTCTGAGATATAAATACAAGTTGGTTCATGATAAGTAGTCCCTCCAGAGCCACACAGACCTCTCAACAGTTCTGACTGAAAAATAGGGATGATTTGGCTCCACATTAGGAAAAAAAGAGTAATTCCCATAGAAGTGAGTGGTAAAATAATCAAGAAATATAGGAAACTCTTACTGAAATAAGAGCTGGGAATGGTCAAAATTCAGATTCTTTCTTCAAATTTCAGAATGGTTGGGAGGTCTGGCCACAGCATTGTCTACATACACCAGCTGATAATTTGTTGCATGTCTGAAAGATGCTGATATTTTGTAAGAGTAGTACTACAAGTTACTGGCTACTCTTTGCAGCTAAATTCATCTTCTAAAATACCCCTGGCAGTCATCAGCAATGTAGACAAATCTAATACATGGAGAGATAATATTTTGTGTCAAGTTACTATTTCATCTGACGTGTATGCATCAATTGAACATGGGTTTTTGTGTAATCGAACATCTACACTTTAATATTTTTAATCAACATCTTAATATTTATTCATCATATTAAGTGTCAAGAGGGCCTTTATAATAAGGGTGTTGATGCTATAAACCTGGCACACAAGTAAAATCCTTGTTATTTTTCATGAATTGATCATTATTGCATTCTTCAATCTAAAACTGACAATATAAGACCCTTGCATAATGTTCACGTCCAATTGGTCAACCACTAATCAACCAGCATTACATCCTGAAACTATCAATGGTAAAAGATGAAACAGGGTCAACTTGACGGCTCATTTTGGCTTCAAATTTGGTTGTCCGCAAAATTCTCCTTGATGAGATCATAATTTCATACTCTGCATAGACTAGAGGTGATGTATCATTGCATTTAAGAAAATATTTTCAAGTACTTACATCTGTAAAGTTCTCTGTTAGAAAGTCGGCAACAAAGTTGATATCTCGTTGGTACATCTGTCAACACAAGATAAAAGCAAGGACTAGAAAGTCAAGTCACAAATTATTGCTTATACAATGAATTGAATATTATCATGCCACAAATGTAATGTGTTGCATAATATTTGTTAAATTTTGAGTTTAATATATATCAGTATACAGTATATTAAGATATACAGATTTGATACTGCAAATATGATTTTGTTGTTGGTATTGTATGATTATCATACATTTTTGTGTTTATTTGTATGTATGTGTTCATGCAGGGCCTCCAAGAACAACAGTGTTTAACCCACTGACGGAGCCACCCTGTGAAAATAAAACATATAAATAAATAAATAAAAAAAAACTACATGGCATAAGGAAAACCACTAGATCCAGAGTGTAAAAAATAAAAAGCTTAAATGAAGACCAATTTCCACTGCATATGGAACTGAGCATTGTTGTCATGGCAACAGATGATATGACAGGAGTCCTCATGGCAGTGTTACTCATTTGAATTATGTTAAGTTAAAAAAGACAACAAATGGGTAACATTTACTATTCTCCCAAAAAACAAAAATAGAACACCACAATGGTCAGCATGTGAATACAGCCAAAATATGCTAACTCTTGTTTCCAAGGTCAATGTTTCTCTTAGCTATGAGGGAAAAACATAAGAAAACAAAATGAGCAAATTGTGTCTGTCTCTATAGATATATGAGATTGACTCGGAGTAAAGGAAAAGCAAATATTACAGGAAACACAAAGTACTAGTAAGTAACTAGAAATGTTTGCGTGCATTTGAATTGCACAAATTCACGAGAGCTAAGATCTGTGAAATTAAAATGCACACAAAAGTTCTTGTCTGCACTATATGCATTGAATGCCAGTTGCAATTTGGAAAAAAAAAAATTCTACTACGAAATAGGCTGTCATCTCCAATTCGCAAAAATGTCATGCCGCATAAATATCTTGCTTTGCAATAACACAATACAGGCTTAACACTAACAATACACAAACAACAGGACAAGATTGAAGTCACAACTCACTCTGCTGACGCTCTGCTGGATTGGTTCCTCCAGGAGCTGCATCAAGACGACATAGAGCCAGCGGAAGAAGGCCTTGAAGTTCTTCAGACTGTGCTCAATCACCCTGGAGGTCAATGCAAGAGAACATTTGATGAAGGCCAGGAGGAGATCTGAGTCTTGTACAGAATGTGAGTGATCAAATTTGGGATGACTTTATTGAGGTATGAGACATCAAATTCACACACACACACACACACAAAAAAAAAATCAGTTAAAGTCTATGAAGTTAAGTCACAACTTTTGTAGGTTGTTACTTATGGAGATGAGGCTGGAAATTTCAACTTAACATGCAACAGATAAAAGCAAACTCTGAAAAGTGACAATGAAAGCTGAAAAAAAAAAATTCCATATATATAATTTGCAGATTTTCAAAGTCAAAGTGAGACGGTGATTGGCAGCTGAAAATTGCCATTAGTGGCAACTAGATATGGAAAAAGTGCCAGAGTAAAATATGGCAAATCAATATTCTCACATTTCTAACATACACGCACAGAAAAATGATTTGAGAACAAATGTGTATTTATATCTTAAACTTCATACAGACTGATCTTCTTATTTTAATATTGTGTGGTAGTAAGTGTGTGCATGCATGTTCAGTTTGTTGTTGTTTGTTTGTTTTTTCTAAGCTTGGAAGTTGTTAGATACACATTATGACAGTCTGAATTGAGGAGATTATGGTCATGTAGACCATCCATGCTTAGCAAAGTTTAGCCGTTAGTCCTTGCCTCCATGACTTGTTAATAAACTCACTATTTTTACCCAAATTTGAAAAAAACAAACAAAACAAAACCTGTAGGGTGACTCAGGTTTCATCAATAAGCTCATCTGCCACCATTCCTGCGAAAACAAAATCTATGTCTGTTTATCTATCTCTCTTTCACCCTCTCTCATCATAAAGTCATTCTGTAAGTTACTCACTGCAAAAGTTCATTGGCCTTCAGCATGAAGGATCCAACAGCACTCATGGCATCTGCAAAATGTATGAAAAAATTAAGATGTTTAACATACATTTATCATAATTACTGCAGTTGTCATTACTTCATGTTACTTGATAATCATTTCCTCTTTTGGGTGAAATTGAAGGGCACAAGTAATAATTATTAGCTTAGGTCTTTGGCTTAATCATAAATAGCAATACCATCTTCCATAAGTTTATTATACCACGAATAATTACAAGCATCCTATCCTGAAACAATTGTGTCACTAAATATGTATTCAATCCACATCTGTACTTTTTCTTTTTTTTTTTTAAATAATGCTCTATGAGCATGTTTGTGATACTAGATATAAGGAATATACATCTTAAGCAATAAACACAAAAATTGTGAAGTTGCACATGTGACAGATTCAGTTACTATTGACAGTCGAGCTAAGCAGAGTATTCTTCAGTGTGCATGGGCTACAATCCACAGAAGAGTATGGAGTATGTTAATCCGTTGAGGATGAGTTCCGAGTATACTCGGGCAAGTGTACATAAAAGAAGAAAAGGAAAATGAAAGTTTTCACACTGTCTCATCTTTCCATCCTCACCTTGAATGGCGGTGGCACTGAGGCCCAGCATGCCATACTTGTCGTACCACAGAGCCATGCCTTTCAGCTCACTCAGGTGGAAGAGAAGTGAGCGGCCAACACTGGACAAAGACAAAGCAAAGTTCACTGTTGGTTCTTGGCCCCACTTCTAGTACTGCAGAGGTAGAACATGGGTGCAGTGTATTGGACATAACTTCCACACACCACACTATCTAACCTGTCTAAGAGTGTACTGTTCAGAGGACTTCATGTCTAGGACTAAAGCACATCATCAGGCATCAAAGGAGTCCTGCAATTCTTATCTATGCTTTGCTGAGAGGCAGTTACAATGATGCTATATGAAACATGAAAAATGTAGTATGAAACATACGGTTGTTTGAAGGTGGTGAAGTTTGTGTACAAATATACACAAAAGTCAAATAACCATCCCTTGAAAATACAACATTATATAACTTGAAGGAAATTTATATAAACTCTATAATCAGTTATTGAATAATCCCAATCAAGCGCTTTCTCAAATTGCATGTTTGTTTACAAAATTTATGTGTATTAGTATAGACTCTGTAAGCAATAATGATGCAATCCAAGTCACCAGCTCTTCTCAAATTGCACACATGTTTGAAAAGTTGTACTTTGTCTTCTTTTCTCCTGAATAGACAAGACTGCATGAAGGCTACCAATACCTGTGAATATGTTTGAGGACCAGTTTCTGGATGCTGACGTACGAGTTTTCAACAGACTGGTCCAGTTTCTTCAAGCCCTTCTCTGTCAGATCATTGACAAGAAACTCCTGGAGCTCGAGGCTAGCCTTGCCCCATAGCAACAGCTGCAGAAACTCATCGCTGAGTGAGCCCTCACTCACTTTCTTTTGCTGCTTGCAAAAAAAAAAAAACAAAGAAAAACAAAACCTCAATGTCATTTAGCAAACATGTGATTATGCCTTTACCCTCCAAATAATTTTGGTGATTTATTTCTGATTTCATAAAAATGATCGCTTGGTTGATTACAACTAGAAGGATCTCACACTGACAAGAAACTTGTCAAACATGGCAAATGAATAATGAGTAAGTGGCATATCATGCATCACAACGCATGTTTTATGCAAATAACACATGAAAAATCAACTGAAGCTGTGGTAGACACCCTTTACTGCAGCTTGCTGGCTTTAATACAAATATATAAAAAACCTACATAAATGTGAAGAAAGTGTGATCACCACATTACCACTCACATTCAATATGCCACACCTTACTGCTTGACCTAACAACTGAGTATAAGCAACTAAATTGTGAACATGCTGTATAGTTACTCTTGTAATCCATATACTCTGGGGTGCCCAGGGGGTGCCACATGAACAATCTTTACTATTAGTCATGTTGTTGTTCTCTTGTATCTGTATCAATTAAAAATCTGCTTTCCCCATTTCACTAAAATTCTATTCACACTGCAACCCCCACTTCACTACCTGTAACACAATTCTTCAAAATAAAGTATGACTTTTCCCCACAGAACTGTAACCATTGCTCTGACAATTGCTGTGCTATAGAAGTTGCCAGAGAGAGATGACAGCATGGATACACTTGTGTATCGATGACAAAAGAACACCTGTGTGCACTGAGATTAAAGAGTTTCATTGCTTTGAGAGGAAATGTAGAAGAGAAATGACAAAGAAAGTGAAAGTACCTGAGCATACTTGGTGAGTTTTGTCTCCATCTCAATGAGAATGTCCTCCTTGGCTTCAGTGACAGCCTTCAGGGTCGCCTCAAGGTACTGCATAATGGGATATCAATTAACATGCATGTATGTATACATACAAATGTAGATACATAGATACATAGAAACGTAGATACATAGATACATGAATAGATAGACAGATAGATAGAAAGATAGAAAAATAGATAGATAGATAGATAGATAGATAGACAGATTACATAGATTACATAGATAGATAGATTGTCAACAGGTTGATCATTAGCTTAACAAATTACAAAGGTTTCTTAACACCATAGTGGTAGAATATGCCTCAAGTTTGGGTGTAAACTATTCAAGTATGGCTCATTAAACCCCATTCAAAATTGCCATTAACTCAAAATGTGTAAATGAAAACATGTTTCAACTAATTAGCAATTAACAATATGTGTTCCATGGATCATTCTAATCTTTTCCAGAGAGCTTGTGGTGCATATTCTGTATAACAACTTCATACATAATGCAGGGATAATTGGCCAAACCTAGAGCAAGGCAAGTTTTTCTTCAACAAGCATTGCAATATCTGATTAATCTAGCACTCAAGAATTGACCAATATCTTCTCTGTTTCAGATTTTCTTCCCCTAATTCTATGTAATTTGACAATCCCTAAGAAAATAATATAAAACTGTCAATGCAAGTACCTTCATTCTTATAACTTATAACAAAATATGCCAAGAGTTACTAACAGAAGCAACTTGTAGTAAAGAATTGTCCTTTGACACACTGATTATGTTTGCTAAATGACTACCAGCATTTCTGGCCTACAGCAACATTACTACGAAGATATTATGATGTTTCAGTCATGTGATTATAAGAAATATTCTTACAATAGCATTTCCGTCTTTAAGCTCTAACCATAGCTTCAAAGATGAGAGTGGGATGATCTCCCAACATACCTCCATTAGAGTCCTGATCTTGCCAAACTTCATTGCATATCTTGAGATTTCCTGATGTCTAGATGCTAGGAGAACGCAATTCATCTGTGGTGTGTTCGTGGATGACAGAGAGGAGAAAAGACCAAAGCGTATATGAAAGGATTACGCCAAACATCAATCACCTTTGTTATGAACTGAGTAATCATCATTTTCCAAAATGCAACATACACACCTCTATTCCTATTCATGGATATTACTGTAAAGCCACACATTTTTGCATGAATGAAACTTTCATGAATTTGTGGCATTGTTTTACCTAAGTGCATTGTCTAACATGGCATTTAGGTCATTTGTTTTTTCAATAGACTGAACAAATGCAAGTTCGATAGCTGAGCATATCACAGCTAAGCATGTGGGCATGTTAAGCTTTAAACAGATTCCAACCCAACCATGTGCCACGCCCTCCCCTTAAAAACAAAGACAAAACCAAAAAAAAAAAATCTTAGGAGGGAGTGGATTGTATCTGAAAAGCTTGTCACATGATATGGTTCACTTACTGTGAGCATGGTCTGGTAGATCTCTGTGATGTCATCTTCATTGGAATGTTCCACTACGACAGAGAGGGTGTGCATATCTGCAGATAGGGACGCTCCTACAACATCTCCACACTGAAAAGGGAAGAGCATTTGCACACAGCATACAAAGAGTTACTTAGCTCTCTCTCTCTCTCTCTCACACACACACACATTTTAAAATGGAAGTTTCACAAGTTTCTTTGGCCAAAAAATCAAATATCGGAATGAAAAGAATGCATAAACATGAGTTTGTGTTGTCCTCACTTCCCAACAATATCTATAATTTTATAATAATACAGTCAAACCTGTCTAATGCGACCACCGTCTATAGCAGCCACCTGCCGTATGTAACCATCCAACACAATTCCCCCAAGAGAAAAGTGATGTTACTGACCCTGTCTATATCAGCCACCAAAGGGAGACGAAAAAAGTGGCCGTTGTAGACAGGTTTTACTGTAGTTATATAGTTATAATCTAAAGCAGGGCTCCACACTAACTTTTTTGTTTGGTGGCCGGATAGGGCCACCAAAATCCTCAATTTCATATTTTTTGGTGGCCCGAGAGAAAAATTTGGTGGCCCGAAAAAAAAAAAAATAAAAAACATTAAAAGTCCTTTTTTTTAACGAGTCAAATATTTAAGTTTTATTATAGTAACAATTGTAAGTTGGGCATATCTACTCATAAATAAATCTCAACAAACTCGCAACACTCACTACACTCTCAGGCACTCATTCAGTCCTTTTCATCCATCTTTTAAACAAATTTAATTGCTAATTTCCAGCGCAAAAAGTTACGAATTTATTGACATACTTTTCAAAAAATTTTGGTGGCCCAAAGCGGGCCACCAAATTTGCCCTTTTTTGAAATTTGGTTGCCCGACTTTCTTTTTTGGTGGCCCCGGGCCACCGGGCCACCGTTAGTGTCGAGCCTTGTCTAAAGTAACAAAAGACTTGTTTAAGACAGATTGTAAACTGATTTTTTTTTCAATGCTAAATGACGGACTGAACCACAACCTATATGGTTTCAGGAAATTCCACTCCACAGATATGGCATTAACTCAATTGTATGATTGAGGGTCGAATGCCTTAGCTGAGTAAAAGCACGTAATTGGTGTGTTCACGGACTTACGCTAAGGCATTCAACACTCTTGACAACACTCTCCTCGTACGCAAAAAGTATACCAGTAAATATACCAACAAACATGACAAATATATTTCTTTGACAGTGTTTACCATGTAAGTTCTCACCTTTACTGTAGGAATGAACTGTGATACCTCCAAACTTGCTACCGGTGCCACACCATAAGCCAAAAGAGTGAGTTGCCCAGAACTGGCTCCAACTACAAGCATGTTTAACCTGATGAGGAGGGAGAAGAAGATGGAAGGAGAAGGTGGAGGAGGAAGAGGAGGAGAAGGAAAGAGAAGGAAGGACATGAGAAAGAAGAAAACACGGAAGAGGAAAAGAAGAAACAGAAGGAGAAATGAGAAGACAAACAGGGTGAAGAAAGGAGGCGGAGAAGAACGAAAAGGATGGAGAGGGATGTAGATGAGGAAGGTGACGATTACAACAAAGGCATTGCAGACTTCAAATTTTACTGGTCATTGTAATCCAGTTGCAAATTAATCTACAGGAACTCTTAGAGTATTGAATAGATTCATTTTTTTTTTCCCCCAGCACAACCTCTATATAACGAGCTACTAATAGAACACAGTTGAACATACAATACATCATGTAGCTTACTGATATTAACAATTTTACAACTAAACCAGAAAAATCAAATCTATTGCTTACCACGAAAAGTGCTGATATTGAAAAAGACTTCATTCCTGTCACATATCCTCTCAAGTGGAAGAATGCATGATAAACATTAGTCGAAGCAGAACTGAAGTACTACGGACTGAAATGTAGTTCATCGAGTCATTAACTGGCAGTTCATGCAAATACTTACTTTTTCTGTTCTTTGAGTCTCTTGGCATTCTCAACATTGTCATCAATGTAGGTCTTGATGGATGATCTGTAAAAAAAAAAAATAATAACAATCAATATCAACTTTAAATAGACAACAAACACTTTCAAAAGATTGCAAATCAATGATGCATAACGCATGCTAGAGTAGTCCATGAAAGAATTTATAGTAACACAATCAACATACAGCCATACATGGAACAAATAAGATATGGATTCTGATGTTTGCTTGTATGGTTGGTACATTTTTTCTTCTTCTTCTTCTTCAACTATTAGTTTTTCTGGTACAAATATTGCTAACTTTAATGCTCAGAATTGACAAGCTGTTGTTTGGTCTCACTTTATAAATACATGATGATTACAAGAGGACCGTATAAAGTACATTGCTAATACTGAAGTCGGGTCAAGGGAAAACCACGAGTCAAACCTTACATAATTTCAGAGACGAATTCAGGAACTCTATCCTCATTTCAGTATTTTCTTTTCTGTGTGTGTCTGTGTGTATGTGTGTGTCTTTTTCAGTTCTTTTTCTTTGCTTACTTACATTTTAGACAGTGAGGGCAATTTGGGCAGGAATTTCTCGGCCCCATCCTCAGAGGAAGCTGAAAATGCGGCTATCTTGGCCGTGATCGACGACTGCTGACCATTGGTCTCTAGGTTTGGGCCAGTGTCCACTGCTGATGTCCATTGCATGGTGGTAATGGGCAGGTCAATGTTGGCTGTGTGAATCACCTCTGCCTTCTCAACACTGCACAGAATGAGCTTACCAGAGCTGTACCCAACAGCAAGGACTGAGACGATTAAAAAAAAAAAAATTATTATAATTATCATTACTACTCAGGTAACCAGTGATATTCTGGCAGGTTATTAAAGTTGCACTTTTTTTCACATGATTTTAAAATCCCCTCTTTATTGCATTGCCATACTGCTTTTGATAACCTTCTATGCAAAGATTTGATGGAAGATATCGATATCCATTCCTATCAAAGAAGATGGCTTTCCTGTTATATCTCCCTGTGTTTGAACTTGATTCATGTCATATGAATGCATTCAAAACACATTTCCTTGCAATGGCCATTTGATACTGAACAAAGTTTAGAGTCAAAGCACTGTTGATATATTTGTATATGAATCAGACATCATATAGTTTTGTATTGAAGGAATTTAAACTTGTATATACCAAGGCTGCACACTGGCACTGGTCCGACGGTCCCTGACCAGTAAAAATCACTGTCGGACCAGTAACTTTTTCAGGAATTTACCAGTAAAAAATGGAAAAACTGGGTACCTACTGGACCAATGGACAGGTCAGACCGGTAGAAGAAATGGGTTAGTGTGCAGCCCTGTACAAATAAAGTAAATTTAATTCCTCATGCAGGACCATACATGTATGCTGAATCACATATGATTTGGTTAGGTGAATTTCAGTCACAATAGGCTTATATCTTCCTATTGGAAAAGAGTACCACCATAATGCTTTCCAAAAGAGGGTACATGCTCAAAGTAAACTGACCTTTGCCATCGGGTCTCCAGGCCAGAGCACGGACCTCTTTTCTCTCCTCCTCCCCCGGTGGAGACAGGGTCCAGATGGGTTGACGTTGCCACGTCAGTCGCTGCAACAAAACCTGCCAAGAAATTCAGACGGTGTGCAGTGGTCATGAAAGCTACAAAATCAAAAGCAATATTGGTGATATTCGATTTTATTTTACATTTTTTTTAAAAAATCCCCACTTGCTCTCATTTTTAAAAGTGCACGAAGAAATTAAATTCTGTGGTCTTAGAGAATGATTGTAATATGATATGCTTGATAAAATCACGTCTTGCAATATATCTCTTTAGAAAACATGAAATATGACACTTCACACAGAAAACAAACACATACTGCATATATATCATATATTGCATGAGATCATATTCATGACACAAGGACAGCTGAATATTTGTCTGTTTGTTGTTGCTTTCTTCATTTCTATTGAGGCCACCAGATCAGTTGGTCTAAATTACTTGATGATTAATTCAATTCAGCTCAAAACTTATCTAATTCCTGTCTTTACTTCTACTCCTCTCATGCAACATTACTCTCTCTCAACCATATACTCGCACATGAATTTAATTTTTTTTTTTAATGCTTTGAGAGGTCATCCAGTCACCATTGGAAAAGAGTGTCATTGATAATGATAACGTTTTCCAATGCTAAGTGGAATGAACATACGATAAGTTTTGTCTTCTTTCATCCATTGTTTTGTACATTTGAGTTTCCACTAATATACTTTTGTTTTGTATAAGTGCAGGGCTCTTAAAAACTACCTTTCTAAAATAAGACAGAATAAATAAAATAACTAGAACCGGAATTTGTCAACACTGACAAATTAGGTGATCCGATCTGTTCGGAAATCAACTGTTTGAGTCTCCTGATCCCAATAGGCATGACCATAACGGTTTCATCTGTGTTTAGTGGACTTTGGCCGTGTGATGTTTGGATTCTCATTTAGAAAAGGAAGTCAGATCTGCCATCTATGGTACACAATTACGTGTACACTAACGAAGATACAGAATGAAGTATATTTGACCTTTGACCCCACTTTCCACGGACAAGATGACATCTGAGCAAAAAGTGGTTATTTTGTGAAATGATCCTTGTAACATGGTCTTTACGTGTACAAAATATGGGAAAGATAGGACATGTATTCACCAAGATACAGGATGATACATTTATGACCTTTGACCCTACTTTACATACCCAAGATGGCGTCCGATTAAGTAGTTGTTATTTTATGAAATGATGTACGTGACATGACCTAAACATGTGCAAAATATGGTGGTGATAGGGCATGTTTTTCTTGAGTTATTGCAAAGAAAATTGCAAAAAGAAAGGAATATGAAAATACATCGAAGATAAGCTTTAATTTCAACCAAGTTTTTGGACGTGATCCCGACAACGTATGAAAAATTGAAGGGCACACTAGCGATAGCCCAAAGTCTCAGCTACAAGATATCAAAATCTTGGAGAAATTCACCGAAGCATAAGTGAGCTAGTGCTCGATGAAAATAGTAATGTCAATTTTCATTTCCATAAAAACTGCACTCCCATAGAGATTACATGTAAACAGGTCAAATTTGACAAGGTTACTTACAATCCATTTTTACGAGGTGATGCCGTCATCCAATTAACATTATGTTTATATATTTATGAAAGAACATTTCATAAGCTACAACACATAGAAATTTGGGTGAAAATTGGCAAAGGATAAGTGAGATACGCTCGAGTGAACTTGGAATTTGATGACGTCATTTTGAAAATTTACTTTTTTTACTTTATTAAGAAATTTGATATCTTTTAATCATTTTGTCAGCATAGCCAACCCATGAAATAACATGTACAACTCATCAGCTTTCAGAATATGTCAAGAAAATTGGGGGTCACCGTCCATCCTGACGAGTAAAATCCGATTTAAAATTGGCGGTTTTTTGGCATAGTTGCACTGTGTATCCCCATTGACGCGCGCGGAATTTTGAATTTGACGGGCCCGTATGACGTCATATTGAGTCGGATCGACTTGAAACTTGATAGAAATATTCCTTGACATTTTGGACATCCGATCCGTGTAAAAAAACTGAAATTTTCTATTGCATATGAGCTGTGTGTGCGAATATGTGCGCGCGTACGCGTCCGTCCAATTTTTTCAATTTTTCAAAAAATGCTCTAAATGGTCTGAAACGTGTGCAAAAAAAAATTTGAGCTCGATTTGAGCATACAAATATTTCAACGCGCGCGTTCTAAGATGAATATGAATTTTGACAATATGAGTAGAATCCGCTTGACTTAAAATATATGTGACGTAAATTTCATTGAAGAATTCTATTCTGTTAATGAGATATGGATGAAAATGTGTTTTCATATAATGACGTCATAGTGACGTCACGGTCGACTGATCACTATGATTTTATAAAATTTTTCGTCTTTGAGACATGATACATATATGGTATGAGTTTGAAATTGATACTGTGAGAACTTTCTGAGTACGTAGATACACAACTTTTGTCCAGAAATAAAGAAAGAAGAAGAAGAAGAAGAAGAAGAACAAAGAATCCGTACAGATACAGAAGGTGATCCAAGAGGATACTCGGATCACCTAAATAGAACAAATATTATCAAAGATTCCAGATGGGTGGTTATCTTTGGGCTAAAACAAAAGAAAAATGGGGGGGGGGGGAAGGAATATACTGTTGTGACACTGGTCAGTTATCCCTGGCAAGTCAATTCACTATAGGTGCATCAGCTTCACTGATCTCTAAAGGAGCTATCTGGATATGTAATTGGCCCATTCTCACTGTACATACAAGTGAAGCCACCATGCCGCCATCTCACCAGGCACACTCTATGGGGACTTGCACACATTTTCCAGCAGAGATTGTCATCACTATCACAAGATGTTGAGAGCTCTTTACACAAATGTATGGGTGATGTGCTTGGTGAGATGGCAGCACGGCGGCTTCAAAATGATTGGCCTACGAGATATCCAATTAACTCCTACAAAGATCTGTGATCACCTTACCTCCCCATTTTCATTGGACAGGGCTATCAGGTCCATCTTGGGAGACCACTCCATGAGGGTGACTTCCACGGAGAGGTTCCTCTCCTCCAGCTGGCGAAAGGCTTGCTGCATGGTGTGTGATGAGTTGGGCTCCCTGCTAGGTCATCGACTCCACTATACGCTCACAGAGTTTTTACTCTACCATGCACTGTGGGACTGGGGAAAATCATAGTGAAGGATCTCTTTCAAGAATCACGATTACACCTTTAATTACCGGTATTGTGATGTTCACATCCAAAAATCAAGAATACAAGATTACACTCTATTGTGATGTTGATGGATAGTAACATCATTTGTAATTTGCAAAGAGATGGTCAGAGAGCTGCAAAGTATGGTCCTTTGGGAAGGCATTGAAGTGCACCTCAGACAAATTGGCTGTATTGATATGATAAATAAGGTCTCCCAGAGAACTGTCTTGGATAGGCAGCTAATTTCAAAGTAAATAACAAGACATTTATGTGTTCTTGAACTGATTCTTGATGAATTTGAGAGTGGAAAAAATGCATTTCAGGACAATAATCATCATCATACCCATGCCAAGATAATGGAGGACAGGGCAAATTTATTCTAATCACCAATTATTGGCTTGAAATGGAATGGAATTTGAATAGGGACAAATCAAAATGACTAGAGTAGATTTTTGGATTTAACCCAGCTGGTACATGAATCTACTGTTGATATTTGATTAGGTGTTTATTCAGAAAGTCTTTCATATATGTCCCCCACACTAATTTTGACATGCTAGTACTTTCTTTTACCACTCTACACTACTAGTCTAGTACCACATCATTGTTAGATTATGCAAAAAATAATAAATAAATCAATAAATCTCTGTACGTGCTGATGCGTGACTACTACAGGGGTTGAATGCAAGTGCCAACTTGCAAGAATTCAGTCAACAACGGGTGCTGCAATGTCCCCGATGCAATTTTGTGCCAACAAGGTGTGGCGCTGTGCATTTTCAGCAGCCCTCCTTGGCCCTTGTTGAAGTGTATGCGCATTATGACAATGAACACGCATATTGCCTTAGCCCTTACCGAAGTCTAATCGTGTTGACTCAATGACTCCCTGTGCATGTATCCTGGGGGATTATCAACATCAAGGTGATATATTTTGGGATTTTGCAAAATTCTATGTTGTATTTCACAAACTAAAAACTGAGATAAAAGAAATTTGATACATTCAACATCACGCTGTCGTAAGAATTAAATTTTACAAGCTTTTCTAAATTTTACAAGCTTTTCTAGAGCCTTGTAATTTTACAGCACATACAGTGTAACGGTTAAATGTAAAGTTTATGTCCTAAATTGGTAAATAATTTTATGTCCTAAACTTAAATAATTTTATAGTTTAAAAAATATTGCAGAAAAGCTTAAAGCGATTGTACAGTACTGGTCAAGGTGCGGATTCATGCTTTGATTAGAGTTTGAACATTCCTAAGTGAGAGAATGAGAAACCTCCTATGAAATATGAAAGAGCATGCAATTTTAAGAAGAATTCAACGTTTATTTGATGAAAATCGGCTGCCAAATGGCTGAGATATCCAAAAAAGTGCTAATATACCTAGTACCGGTAATGATAAAAGGCGACATGCCACAACTTTATTAGGATCTCTTTGTTTCACCTTGTTTTTGGATATCTCAGCCATTTCAAAACCGATTTTCATCAAATAAACTTTTGATACCCCTTAAGGCTTAGAACCACATGCTCTTTGACATCCCATAGAGTGGTTTCTGAATATCTCGCAAAACGTTAAAAGCTATATCCTCACCTCGAGTCGACCAGAAGTGTACACACCCTTTAAATTACCAAATAATTATAAACCCCTGCTCTGCTCTGGATTGTCCCAAAACTTTTTAGTAGACCTGTTGGCTGGCCTAACTGTAACTGTAGTGTATTGTTACTAGGGCCTACTACTAGTCTACTTACAGTTATACTAGATCTATAGTTCTATACTACAATTACATGTATGGTTGGACCTACTCAGTTCGGGAAACCCACTCACAAGGGGGGCCCCTCCTTATAAGTAACCCGTCCCCCTTATAAGTAACCCCGTCCCCCTTATAAGTAACCCCCGGGGCACCCCTTATAAGGAGTCTCCACGCTTTTTTGCAATGCAACGCGAAAATGAAAGGACTGCGGTAATTCGCTTGATTATGTCCATAAAGCTTCACAAGTTTCCTAGTTACTCACAAAATTTGAGCAAAATCGGTTCGAGGCATCATATCTAAAATCATGGATTTAAATGCGATGTCAAACGACCCATGCGAATGCTGAAATGCGAGCGATTACTGGCGTGAGTGTCGCCAGGTGCGGCGGCGCGGCAATGCTTGAATGCTTGAGTTCACACTGGTCCAATGATCTTGAAAAAACGTTTTTTTTTACAGGTCCATCTCCTAGCTCCCCATCACATTCACCATTTTCGAAATCAGTATGCAGTACACTGCGCACGTAAATATTCATGTGCTGGGCGGAGTCGCAATGCTTTTAGCCTTCTGACAAGGCCTGCGGGCGCGTACCCACCCAGAAAGCAACGCAATATACAGCGAAAGGGTTTGCCACAACAGTATGATACAGCCTTGCCATAAAGCTACAGCTGTACAGATGAATTGACGGCCAGCGCATGCGCACAAGTTTCAAATCCATTGACTGTATAAGATGTCGTTCTCCCAAGTTCCTTTCGACCGAGTCGTATTTAACTCATCAATTCGAGCAGAAATGGAATATTGGCAGGACCAAAAGTTGAACGCAGTCAGTCTTCAACATTATAACTTCACCTGTAAGTCTTCATATTACAGAATTTTTGCGATATTATATTGATATTTAGGCGCTATACTTCGCCTGTCATGATCATATCTGCTACAATGCGCAGCCCCAACACTGCGTGTTGGGGCTGGTCGCAGTTACCCCGGGGGTTACTTATAAGGGGGACGGGGTTACTCATAAAGGGGGACAGGTTACTTATAAGGAGGGGCCCCCCTTGTGAGTGGGTTTCCCGAACTGTACTAAATTTTACTCATCGACCGCCTAATGTTTATTTGCTTGATAAGAATATTTAACACTGAAATTCACGTAAAAAACTTGACCTACGTGATTAAGAAAATCCAGCACTATCAAATGCTGTTGTTCCCTTTTCGATTCGAAGTTTCAGTGCAAAAATATCGCCGTCGAACTTGCGTGGCCTCGTTTCAGCTCCCCGCGGTAAAGCTCCTTATTGAGATCGACCGCTGTTTTTGCATTGACAATGCACGCAAACCGAGTTGTATTGAACACCGTGTCGTACGAAGTTTTTTAGAAACTTCCATAGACATTACATTACGATTCGGTGAAAATATTCATTCGAAATTTTGTCCTTGATTAGAACCATTAATGAACAGTGAATTTTCGCGTTTTCCCACACCATCCTCATCAATGCCTGGTCAAAGCCAATCCATTTTTATGTGCTCTGCGCGCAGTGAAGTGCGTACTAAGCGTTCTGTGCGCCAATGTATACGCGGTCGGTTTCAATAAGCATGATAAGGGTGGTTGATATGTAAAAGTTAGTAGGGCTACAATATTACTAACGTTAGGTCTAACTGTTAACGTTAACGTTAGAGCCCAGGCCATGGCCATAAAGTAATGGTACTTACTGGTAGTAACACGAAAAGGCATAATGTGGGACTAGAGGAATAGAAGTATCCCCTAGATTCTACTAGTTCATAGCCCTTCTAGGGCATCACATGATTATCTTTTGCTACCGTATAAAATCTATAATGTGGAAGAATCCGTTGCCTGAGAATTCAGGCATTTTATGATGAAAATTTGATATTTATGAACGAAAGCGATTGTCTCACCACTGACTGGCACTGCCACTGTCACAATGTTGATTTCCGCGGGCTCGTACGTCCTGGCAAGGCATTGCCCGTCTTCTTGTTCCCGTGGCCCACTGGCACTGGATTACGCAGCGCTGAATGGTAGGGTCTATTAACTTCTCGACTTAATTACAAAGTTAATCACATACATTGTACTTAATTACGACCTCAGAATACCACCCCTGTACTTCAGAACCGAACCTGTACCTGACATGACGATGCGATGACGAATAACCGGGGGTAGGCCTACATCGAGGGCGAGCTGTCTGTGGGGCGACCTGTCTCGAGGGCGAGTCCTTCCGGGAGACGACATATGACACCCGTATGTACTCGCCGTAGGCCTACAGATACCAGTACTAGAGTGTAGAAGCTCTAATTTTGTTAGTAGGACTCGACTCTTTTTCTAGACGGATGTTGTGATGCAGGCAAGTATAGATTTGTTTATTTGTTGTGTCTTTTTTAGTTAATGAAGCTAAATTTCCGAGGAAAGCCGCCGTAACTACAACTTACTTACAGTACACGCAGTGCTGAGTGGTGCTAGGTGAATCATATTGCTATTTCACGAGTAATAATTTAATTTAAATTTATGCCCTGCACTCCACTGAATTATTAACTTCGTTACTCGACGTTAGCATGGTTAGGCCTATTAATGTTCTTAAGTTTAGGCCTAACGTTAGAACACTAGACAAATCTAATTCAACTGAAAGTGAAAGGCATGTTTGATTTAACGGTTAGAGTCTACCAAGCCAAGCAAGTGAACATGGTGAAGTAAATTAAAGTTTACCATGTTTAAATTACACCAGAGTGAGTGCTAGACATACTATGCTCATAAGTTTACTTACCTTTCTATACAAACGTTAGACATTCTTTAACGTTAGGCTAGTCTTAAAAGTGGTCGATTCATGAAAGTGATGGGCAACATGTTTTACGTGAGTAAGTTTACACCTGACGCGAGATGTCACGTATTGGTGACGTAACCACAAACAGAAACAGATCTAAATTTAACACTAACGTTAGAGACACGCGAGTCTTGTTTATGTTAGAGAGTGTATGCTGTGTAGGCACCTAGTTACAAATTGAACTAACGTTAGGCCTAACAAGACAGAAGGTATTTAGTTACTTGTTGGGGTTAATTTAACTCCGGGGCGCTCCTTGTACACAGTAATACTGTGGGAGCGAACGCTTCACGCAGTTAGATTTCTAACAACGTTAGTTCTTCTACACTTCTCATCTACACGTGTCACTATTATCTACTGTGAGCTGTACCCAGCCATGTCACTGCGCTGTATCATGGTATCGTGCAGTGGGTGTCCAACACATCGACACTGTAGAAATTTACTACATCAATTTGAAACTGACACCCCTCTATAAGCTCTATTTATTGCATTGCGCGTAAGGCCTCGGTCACACAGCCCAAGAAGTCGCGTTAACGCATGAGTCACGCATAAAATTTGGTTGTGCGTGCTTGTCCGTCGAGAATTTTCGCCTATTTACGTGATGAAAATCACCAATGAATTGTGCAAGAACTAAAAAAAAAACTAGGAAGAAAGATTTGCGGTGACACCATGTGTATGTAGTCCTTAACCGGATCGTAGTTTGGAAGAAGAGCTTAGAAAGAGGAGAAACGAAGAGGGAGGCGACATATGGGGGTTGTGAGGAGGGCAAAAAGTGAAGAGTGGGAGACAGTAATGGGCTGGAAGTTGAAGTTGCACTAGTGGAGACAGTAGAGAAAGGAACACAGAGAGTGGTAAGGAAGAATAGTGTGAGAATCAAGTAAGATGTTCGGACATCGTTAGAAGGGGAAAGATGAGATAGAAGGGAAGAGGAAGAGGAAGGAGTTGAATGTTGGAGAATCATGGAGATAGGGGAGAGCAGTGAAGATTCATGAAACCAAGAGAACGAAGTCGGCGAACAGTGTGACTATGGAATGCGAATGAATGGAGAAAGGACGATTAACAGAAATAAGGAGGGGTAAGTAGAGGAGAAGTGAGAATATGCAGAGAGAAGGGAGAGAGAGAGAGAGAGGGGGGGGGGGGGCAATGAAAAGAAGAAAAGAACAAATTGAAATTCAAGACGTAATTAGAGGGAGCTATTGTAGATCCTAGAATTAAATGCTGCTGCGGAAAAGATAAATAATGGAGAGGAAATTGATGACAGTTAAATCCTGAACAGGTTCCTGTGGGAGAAATGCAAAAATGAGAAATTAAAAATAAGGTTAAAGTGTAGACCTGAGGAGAGAAGACAAGAGAAATAACCTGTAAAGAAATGTGTAAATTAAAGGGGAAGGCTAGTAACTGATCAGTGGGAATCAGTGGAAATACTGGGAGATGATTGTTCCAATCCTTATGGGATTCATTCAAGAGTTCATTGTATATCTATTGTTGTGTGAAAATGATTTGCTTCAGAATGGTCTCATATTCGAGTAATGTGCAGTTTAATGCTTCCAGGTTAGCGTCCCTGGTCAGTGACGGAGCATTAATCTGCACATTACTTGAATATGAGACCGTTCTGAAGCAAATCATTTTCACACAACAATAGATATACAATGAACTCTTGAATGAATCCCATAAGGATTGGAACAATCATCTCCCAGCATTTCCACTGATTCCCACTGATCAGTTACTAGCCTTCCCCTTTAAAACTAGTGGTCCTGAAAAGGACCGTTGGGTTGTATGGAAGGAAGAAATAAAAGAAGAAGAAAAGAAGAAAGAAGAGAACAGAACAGAAAGAAAAGAAAAGATAAGTAGTGTAGAAACAGACAAAAGTGTAAGAGAGAGAGAGAGAGAGGAAAGAGAAATGAAACACTGAGTAAAGGTACACAGCTAGTGAAAGTAGAGCAAGAAGTCTAGTTATGAGAATAACTAGGAGAACCGAGGAACTTGACATTTCGGGCAGGTTGACTGTCCTTCGTCAGAAGTGAAGCGTGATCTGAGGAGAGGCGGGCTATATGTGGAGAATGCGGACCTAGATGGAAGAGGTCGGTCGAGGCGGGCTCGCAGGCGGGCTGAGCGTCGGCTGTTGGTGGAGTGTTGTGGTCGTTGATGCGTTCTATTGTTCTTGGGGTGTGTTAGTGGGGGAGTACATCTGTGATGGCTAACTTGGCTGTTAGTAGGTCGTGCCCGGAGATTGGAGTCCGGGTTGGTAGATGGGGTGGACGCCGGTGGTGTGAATGAATTGTGTCGGTGAGGGCGTCTTCTGGAACCAGCGATAGGTGTGGTCGTGAGTGGAAGGCGCGGTTGACGTCGTGGGCGCTGTTGTGAAGAGGTGGGGGAAGAATTATGAGAGGAAGAAGTAGAGGGGGGAATGTGCTGTGGAGAGAGTGTGTTGTTGTTGTCATTGTTGCTGTTTGATTGTTTGTTGATGAGAGGAAGCCAGATGTTGTTGATGTGGAGTCCAGTATCCTGTGTAACAGTGTCGTGTGTGTGAATTTCTATGGCTTCTCTGATGCGTCGTGTGTTCCAGTTTTTGATGGATGTGATGAGTTTGCTGTCTTCCCAGTTGATGCGATGTTCCGACTGTTGAGCGTGTTTCACGATGGCTGACTTTTCCCATTCCGAACGTCTGTAGCATGTTTTGTGTTCTTTCAGTCTGGTCTCTAGCGATCTCCCTGTTTCACCTATGTAGACTTTGCCGCATTGGCATGGGATACGGTAGACACCTGGTTGTTTGTGTCTGGAGTGCTTGTCTTTGTGTGAGTGCAATGAATTGTGAAGTTTGTTGGAAGATGTATGACAGACCTGGATGTTGGCGGACTTGAAGATGCGTTGTAGTTTGTGCGAGGTGGCGCCGAGGTAGGGAAGATTTACAGTTGTGATGGGCTGTTCCTTGGCTGCTTGGTTGGGATGAGAAGGTGCTTGAGTGTTGATTTTGTGCTTGGGGTATTGGTTGATAGTGGTGAGTGTGTCTGTGATATGTTCGAGTTCTTGTTGAAGATGTTCTTTGTCGCTGATTTGATGAGCACGTCGGACGAGAGCGTTCGGTACTGACTGACGGACTGCTGGATGATGGAAGGAGCGGTAGTGAAGATATCTGTCTGTGTGAGTGGGTTTGCGGTAGACCTGGTGAGAGAAAAAAAAACAACACTTAAAATCACTTACAAAGCACGCACTTTCAGCGCATGGGCATGCAAAGGCCCCAAATAGGGCGAATATGTGGTTGTGTGCGACGACTGAGGTCCATGGAAAACCACGCATAATCTGCGTATTTTATTATTATCACTAATGAACTGCGTATGAATCGCGCATGATTCATGCATGAATGCGATAGCGGCAACATTTTCGTGAATGATCACTGATATTCCACGCATATTTCATGCATTGTCTGCGTAAGAACTACGCAAACTATGCAAAAATTACAATAAAACAGCGTAATACTGCACAAACTCTTACACGAAGCTGAGTTTTGAGCTGCTCAAAACCTGAAATCACGTAAAGCGCGGATCCGGCGCACATCGGTGGACAACTACGAAGGTTCCACGTCAGACAAACTCGTGAAATGCGCAAATCGCGCATGTACCCGGTATCGCGTAAGGCTCTAATTTCTTGCGTGAGTTATGCGTTTACGTGACTTTTCGGCTTTGTGACCGGGCCTTCAAGAACGAACTTTCATACATGAGATTAAGCACAGTGGTTTCACATTTTTCACTGGGCATTTGATGATGTCGAAATATTTACTAAAAACCCCAGTAATAAACAAGATCAACAGCAAAACAATGATACCATAGATTATAAATGCACATAGGAAAAGCATTATGTGCCTTTCACAGGAATTGTCTAAAGAGGGCAGGGGTGTTGGTTTCAAAATACAGCGCAACTGAGCGTGTCAAAATAACAACCCACGCATTCGAAGCAGTTATCTTGGAACGTGTACCACAAATCGCATTTTCAATGCGCGCTTCTGAGTTCAGAGTATTTTCTTCACATGTGAGTAAAATTCAGGCAAATTGTGACATATTTTTAGTATCTGTTGATAGAAAGACATACATTGTAAGGGTGTGGATGTGTTGGACACCCAACAATACGCGTGTCGCTTCGCATGTCAAGGTAAATTTGACTTTGAGGTACATGTAGATTACAACGTAGCTAGGAGTTTGAAACCTTGTACTCTGTGGCTTGTCCGGTCATTTGCAATTGGTGTAATGGTAGATGATAATGATACAGAAGAGTGAGATGATGCTACTTACAATACACGTTTGAAGATGGAAGAAGCCCGAAGAAGAGCTGAAGGGATATGAGCCTAATGATAGTAAAAACCCAAATCCCATCATTGGTCAAGATAACATAATTTGCAGTGTGATTGTGCATTGAGATGATGCCATAGAACTGTGTCTGAATGGACTGCGGTAACTATACACAGCCCTGTTGTCGCTGTACACAAGTATCGCAACCCAGACAAAGCATGACGTGCTTCGCACGGCGTCTGGTCGGCCTTTGTCTTAGAAGGAGGTTGTTGCCTAGACCCACAGTTCATTTTTGTGTTTGTACATGTATGTAACTGTTCCTAGTGTTAGATTAGCTCTGGACTAGATTTTTGTAATGATTGTGTCCAGAGAGAACACGGCAACTACAAGTACTCGATTTCATCCTAGAACCATTCATCTGGATCGATGGTCAATGCTTTATGTAGGCAAGAGGTAGATCTTTTTACTTAAATATAACATGAGAATGAATTCCTGCAACAGTGTCAGTGTTGGCCTCTGTGAATGAAGCATTGTTACCTAGAACATTCCCAGATTTATGTGATTACTTTCTCAGTTGTCTCACACTCATTTATGTAATGATGGCGACTCAATTCTTGCCATGGCACTAGCCCTGTGCAATCAAACTGTTCAAAGGAAATGTTAGATTTGAATAGCTTCATCAGTGTTTTGAATTGGTTATATTTGATACATAATGTAGTAAAATGCTAGCAAAGCATTTTCATGTTTTGAATCATCTTAGTGCAATCATATTTTTCTCCTTATGTATAAAGACAAGTAAAAGTCTTAATTTAGAATTAACCCAAATTTATGATGTTCAGTTTGTATGTAACAGTTTGCTCTCACTGTTTACTTTGTTTGTCGTATAAGTGGAGTGTCGACAACATAGTTTTTGATATATTTTCATTATATTTCTTGTTGATTTTTATCAACAACATTTGTATCTGGCTTTTTGTCCATTTTGCTGCCCTCTTTTGCATGGGATATTACACTAGTGCTTGCCTGTTGCCATGGTGACTGCATGGAGTATAACCAGCATGTTGGTGTACCATCTCATTTTCCTCCTGTTCAATACAGAGACTTTTTATTGCAGAATAGTTGCCTGATTATGATAATGTGGATTCCAGGCTTTGATGTACGAGGAAGTTGATGGTCATGGGGACCAAGAATATCATGGACAAGTCGTTGGATCGAGACGTCTCTTCGCCAGATGCGGTGCCTGCGATAGCTGGCTCTACCTCCGCCATGACAGTGGGCTTGCCTGGCTCTCGTCCCAGCAAATTTCCCATCAAAATTCCCGAATCTCAGGGCAAGGCCCAAGCCGATGCAGCCACAAGACCAGGGCGGTATGATGAAGGCGTAGAGACCAGACCCCTGACTCCACCAGGCTCCTCCCAGAATCTTCAGCTAGTCTTTGACTCCAGCAAAATATATCACAGCCATCCCCGCAAGTACAGGTGATAAGAGCAGAGGGAAGCGGTTTTGCAAAATAATTTTTCCCCCTTTATCTAACATAAAAACTGCATGTTGTTGTTTTTTAACTGAGTACCGTGGTATGCACTCAATACTGTATGACTAAATTTGCCCTCCTTCCACACCCTGTCTGTTAAAAAGAGACGACTATAGCAAGGAGACCTGAAGTATTCATAAATGATTGATTTGGTTGTCAGTTTGTATGTTTTGTATGAAACAGTTCTTTACATTTGGGTTAAGCTATATACTAGAAACACTGTATGTACTATGTGTCTTTCTGTGCTGTTTAGAGAGTCGTTGAATTTTGCTTGTATTTCTCACTGAAAGTCTTGGAACCTTATTTTGAATGCAAACATGCTTTTTAGCATCAAACTCAATATCCTAGAAATGTACAGTAGTGTATTTGTGTATTTAGCATTGTACAGTACATGTAGATTGACAGCATGCATAGTACGGTAGTGTCAGTGTACAAGATACAAAAACACAAATATGCTAGATGAATTGCTTGATAAAATAGAAATACTTGCCTTATTAACTTTAGTCATAGATCAGCAGGTAAGATGTCCAAATGTTTGTCTCAAAATGTGTCATAATCCTATACTCTGCACTTTGTTGTTTATAATGTCCACAAAAATACAGAAAATCATACTGTAAAATGAGGAATGTTCATGTGCATTTTAATTTCGCTAGAGCTAAGATTCGCGAATTTAAAATGCATGCGAAAGATCTGCCCAACACTAAACACTTGTGTATGCATTGAATGCAAGTGGCAATTTGAGAAAATTTCATGCCGCGAAAAAGGCTCTCAGCTCTAATTCGCGAAAATTTCATGCCGCGAATATGATATGATGTGAACAGCACAGTAGTACCCAACTGATCGTTCATTTATTTCGGTATTTGTTTGTTTTTTTCCTGTAATATTGCCATTGCATGTTACTTTGCAGACTACTCCTAGACACAGATCAAGACAGCACAAGTGCCAATGATGCATCCGCGGCCACCACATCCAAAGCTGGCAGCGGTGCCAAACAGTCTCCAGCCTTGATGCAGGTCAAAGATGGTCAGGTTATCGCCATGGGAACCACCAGCAACATACCCAAGCCACCGGCTGATGATACTGGCCCAACGGGTAGCTCAGCACCTTTTACAATGCCAGAAGCAATGTCCGGCAGGCCGGGTAGCCAAATGGGACCAGCTGAGATTCGTTCAGGAGGTGAGTAGTCTATCCTCTCATGTGATTTGCTGACTAAAATTTGCATGGCAGAATTTGCCCGATCAGTGATTGTTTTTATACAGTAGTCTTGTTATCATTGTGGCATTCTTGCTGTTTTGCATGCCTGAAGCTGACAATGCTCATGACTGTTGGCATAATTATTAGTTTCATTCAGCTTTATTTTGTCACCTTCTGAGAACTGCCATTGATTGTGCTTGTAGTATTGGCAAATAGGAAAAGAAAGCAGTGGGTAAATTGTACACCTGAATAAGTTATCATGTAATATTTTTATACAAGATATCATGTGAAGAGAATACTGACAGCTAAGTGCTTCTGTTATTTGAGCTCTGTTGATGTTCAAAGTGCAGAACTGCCAACATGTGTGCGCTGGTGTAGCATAATCCATGATAATGTTCTGTCTTCATCCTAAGTAAGAAAATATATATATTCTTTTTTTTAGAAGAAAAACATTTTCTACTGCATTAGTAATTTTTATGCCTCCGCTATGAAGTGTTGCTGAAGGCATTATGTCTTTCGGGTTGTCTGTCCATCCATCCACCCATAATTAATTTTGTAGGCAGCGTAACTAGAGAACCATCGAGGTATCCAAATGAAACTTGGCATGTGTATGTATGAGTGGAAGAATTTGTGCCCATTAAGGTTTGGGTACACATGCTCAAGGTCAAAGACAATTTGCTTTTTTTTTTAAATTTCCCTCCATATCTTTGAAATGGCTCAAGTTGTCCTTGTGAAACTTAATATTTATGCATGTACTGCCCGACAATGATTCTCTTGAGAATTTGTTCCCTGAAACAATCCAGCCATCCAAAGGAATTGTGGTTCAAGGAAGGTATAAGCAGTAAACACATTGATTTAGAGTTATGCCATCAAACTTTCAAACATGTCATTTCAATTTTTTACCAATCATGTGAAATGTTGTCTCGACGTATCAAGATGTGCTACAGACCAATTAATGAGATGTGGTTGAGGCATATCAGTCGCCATAACAGCATTTCTAGTTTTTTCTTGATCTGCAGGGGTTAGCAGGCATGAAACTGAGGCGTATTCATGTAGGCACACCCCCACAAGACACAAAACAAAACAAAAAATGCCAAAATTTGAAGTACAAATGAAGTGTCTTTGCCAAGATACTTTGAATAGCTAGTGAATTGCAAAGTACTTTGAAATACTGTTGATATATTTGTATATCCTTCAGTTCCAACAGCATCCATTGAGACTTTCATATGAAGACATGGTATGCCCACAAGATTTTACTTTTTCCTTGTGCCTGCAATTCAATATTCTTTTCTTATCCATTCTGTGTGGGGAATCTGCAGAATCTCGCTATATACCTCAGTCGTTCATGGACTCCATGAAGGGTCCAATGGTTGGACCTGGGTCACCAGACCATGCAGCAGGGCAGTCAGCTGACAAGTTAGCATCACTATCGGCATCGCAGGGGACAGGAGGTCATCTTGGAACCAAGCTCAACAATCCCTCAAGTAATGATGGAAAAAGGTAATAAGATTGCCAGGGACAGAAATTTTAGATGCGCAGCAACCTGCTTTAATCCCCTTTTCAAGGGTGGTGGGGGGGGGGGGGGGGGGGGGCAATCAAAGTTTTAACAGATGAAACCAAAGGCAAAACACCTGTGCACTCTTTCATTTCTGTGGTAGACAATTTGTGTTGGGGGGGGGGGGAATGCATATGATATCTGTGACAGACTTTATGCAATCAAAACAAATCCTGCCTCCTACCTGTCTGTGCAGACCACTTCTGTATTTCCCTTGGGAGGCCACTGAATGCAATGTTTGCAAGGAACAGAATGAGAGTGATCCTGATAGAAGGTAGAAAATGAGTGCTGTGAATTTTCTTTGCAAAAGTATGATGCATGACTTGATATACCCTGTACAATACTTCATAGGAAATAATTACATTTGTGGAGAAGATTAATGGGAAGCCATCATACTACTTAAAGCATTCTGAGGTGCAAAGAAATTCATTCATCACCTGCAGAATGAGATCTCAGTGAAAAAATTTTGACTTCTATATGCTGAATAGTTGTGGACATGATTACCAAACAAATAATGGGTCTGCTGCATTCAACCTATCTCAGAATGTCAAGTTGTCACATTAATGGGTCTGCTGCATTCAACCTATCTCAGAATGTCAAGTTGTCGCATTAATGGGTCTGCTGCGTTCAACCTATCTCAGAATGTCAAGTTGTCACATTAATGGGTCTGCTGCAGTCAACCTATCTCGGAATGTCAAGTTGTCACATTAATGGGTCTGCTGCATTCAACCTATCTCAGAATGTCAAGTTGTCACATTAATGGGTCTGCTGCATTCAACCTATCTCAGAATGTCAAGTTGTCACATTCTAAAGGATAGAGAAAAGTAATTAGCTTCTGTTGACATCAGTTTAGACAGATAGAGAAGGTATTCAGATTCAAGCCCATGTTAATACACATTATGATGATGCTTTCTGGGTTCGAGGTTACAGTGACTCCCGTTATAATGAAGTCCTCGGGACCAGCAGTTTTCTTTCATTTTATCGAAAACTCGTTATAACCGAACAAACAAGCAATAAAAAAAAAAAAAACATAGAGCGGATGATGTTGCAGCCTGAATTTTTACTTCGTTGTAACTAGAATTTGTTATGACTGTGTTCATTATAATGGGAATGCACTGTACATTCATTTTGTGTTATGGTGCTGGTTTGAAAAAAAGAAGAAAGAATGCAATTTTTTTATTTTTTTTTATTTTTTTTTTAAAATGAGACTAGAGAAGACTCCTATAATCATCAACAATATGGTAGTAAGAATGATAGTCTCCTTACTTTTCAAGATTGGAACCTGCTGTATGTCCTACTATGAGTAGTGACCTGTGACCTGAGACCTTTTACTGCCTTCTTTCAGCGTCAAGAACAGCCAGAGCCAGAAAGGTGTGAAACCAGACTGCACAGTGGTCCATCCAGAGCCTCGACGCCTCTTTGGTTTTGGACCGTACTACCGCCCCCTCCCAGAGACAGTCTGCTATCCAGTGGAACCAGCAACGGGAGTGCAGAAGAGCAACCCTGCTGGGGCTGGTTCTGCCCCGTGGGGCCTCTCGCGGGCAATAGAGCGAGCGGGGCTCTCGGGCACCAGATTTGAGAGTAGAGGCGGTGCTTCGGTGGAGACGCGTGCAGGGCCTGGGATGAGTGGCCAGATGGTGTCAGTGGACAGTACAGATGGAGGAGGAGGAGGACGGAGGGGGTCAGATGGGGGCAAGCTGAAACCCAGCCCTTCACCGTCAGAGGTCAATGCATGGCTGACCGGACCATTTTGATGCTGTGTACCCCCACCAGCATTGATACCATGGAGTTATTACTAGGAAAATATGCATACCTGTATGGGACGACACTCATGCCCCAAGTTGTCAGTTGGCTCTTTGCGCTTTATTTCTTTTGTCACAGAAAATTATAGGAAAATCTCCCAAGTTGGACTCGATGAAAAGGGTTTCAGCTCACATTTTTGATGAAAGTGGTGACACAAATGAAGATCTGTGAAAATTTGAGCAAACTTTGACACATAAGGAAAACTTTGAACATTTGGCTGCCTAGAACATGATTTTCCAATGGAATAAGTTGGCTGTGTTCCTCTGGATGGCAGAACCATACACTTTGGTCAATGTGGTTCCCTTTTCGAACCTTACATTCTTGCATCTATACGAGGCTTCTAGTTGAACAGAGATGACCATCCACCTAAGAACTAATGCAGTGGACTTGGGACGACTTTAATTCAACAAGTGTTAAAGAGGATCTGTGGTATGCCCATGCTGCATCAAGTGTTGTATTTTCAGTACTGTGTTCTGCTACTGGGGTTTGACACATGCTGCTACAAATATGAGCAGTTCCCATTCCTCATGGATTTTCAAGACCTGTCAAGAAAATGCTGCAGTCCACATAGAGCTAAAAAGCATTGTTTCCTGGTCAGCTTTCTAATTTGCACTTTGGTGTGATGATTTGTGAAAAATTCATAGAACAGTGATATAATTCGCAATATGTTTTCGATCAAAAATGTATACCATTTCCAAATAGTATACTATTTGCAAAGTGATGTCACAAAGCAATTCTGAAATTGTGCGCAGCTTTGTGAAACGTATCAATTTCTAACAAAACAATTATGACATCACAAAGCAATTCTGACATTGTGCACTGTGTCATACTGTCACTCTGTGAAATTTAACAATTTCTAACAAAACAATTGTGACGTCACAAAGCAATTCTGACATTGCGCACTGCTTCGTACCATCACTCTCTGAAATGTAACATTTTCGAACAAAACAATTGTAACATCACAAAGCAGTTCTGACATTGTGGGCTGATTCATAGGGTCATTGTAGGGTCCCTTCACAACAATGCATCCACCACACGACTTCTCACCTCGCATTTTTCCCCTTTTTCCCTTTATGTTTACATTTTTGATCCAAAAAATTAAACAAATATACTTTACCTAAGTTCTAATTTCTGGTAAAAACTATAGGCCTCAGTGCCTCCAAAAGAACTTTTCACTTCGGTGCTGCCCCCCTCAGTGAATAATTGCCTCTGCCCATAGTTATAATCAGAATCTCTCAAGGCAAAGTATATTTGTAAATTATATGAAGGAAGTATAATATGACCTGAAATAGACATGGTTCTTTCTATGTGCTATGACATTTCACTTCAGATGCTTAGTCTCTGAGCAAGGGCAAGATGATTGCAGTACATCATATGCATGAACAAAGTTTGCAAGTCAGTGCTGTGCTATTCCATGTGACAAACTCTCTCCCATAGGTGCAGATATATTATAAATTCATTCATGATGACCCAATGAGTAGTGGCACAGGGCTTGTTGACAAGCAAAGGCCCTGTACGTAGTTGTGATGTTTCTGTGACGCACTCATATATATCACGAGGTTTTGTCATATATCATCGAGCATTTTGATGAACATGATCCCATGATACTTTAACATTTTGTTATGTTTGGCCCATAGACAGAACATCCTGTAATGTTCTCCCATGAGAAAACATTTCCACATTTGAAATCAAATGCGAAACAATGCAAACCTATTGAATGATGATTTACATTTTATGCAATCAGTTGAATAGATTTTGTCATTCTGCGCAGCGCAAAAATCCAGATGACCAATCATTTTCAATGCATATATATAAATCGGATGTAAGGAGCAGCTTAATTAAATTGAGCACTGCTCAGCAGAGATTGTGTGACTTAGTAAGTTTAAGGTACATTCAGGGCACCCTGACTAATCCATGCAGTGGATAGGACTTTTGTTGTGTGAAATTTGTGTCTTTACCATACATTACTTTCCTGCCAGGTGGATATACGTCTCTTACCTCCATCTTGAAACTTTTTGCCTCCTCCGGTGGAAAAGTCGTAATGTTTCTACCCTCAGTCAGTCCTTCTTTACACAGTGCTGAAGGGGCATGTCAAATTTTTGTGATGGCCACATGGTAACTTAAAGATGTTCTGTTTGTAACATTTAACCTGCATTGTTTGCTTCACTAAAAAGTCACCCACCCTGCCCCCCTCCCCTTGAAAGTGCGACTAGTCATAGGATGGAGCTTGTGTGGCCAGCCTATGTATATATCGTTGCTGGGGCGACAAGACCTCGTATCTACAAAATGTCAAATGTTCAGGAGAGCAAAAAAAATATGGCAGCCAAAGCACTATATCAAATGGGAGAGCCTTTCCTTTGACATGCCTTTGTGGCTTCATTTTTTGGTAAGACAGCTAGGATTTGGACAGGACATCACCTAACTGATTATCTGACCATTAATCTAAAAACGTCATTTTCACCAAAATTTCATATACGAGGTCTTGTCGCTGTCATGTCTCTTGAAAGAATGTGACAAAGTTAGTATGAATCTTTGATTTTATGATCAGCTGTGGCTCAGGGAATGTGTGATAAATTATATGCTGAATGATACTTTTTTTTGTCGTTGATGTGGATAATTGATATGAATGTTCAGACTTAGTTGACCGATTGCACAAAGGTGACAGAATCGGAACTGGCTGCATTATTCTTATGCTGCTTTTCTTTGGATATTTATGTAGTAGCATAAGAGTAATGTAAACCTATTTGGTTGAGAATGGTTGACTGCATATTGTTACTTGTGTAGATTAGTCTGATCAGTAAGTCACTGGACTTTCTGTGTCGTGGATAATTTGACCATGAATACCTGAAAGGAATTATGGTGTTAGGGCATTATGGACAAGATCTCAGAATGTTCACTGAAAACTTGTGGTAATGTATGTAAATTGCATGATTATGTAGGTATCAGAGCTCTGTAAAAAGATAATGCTGTTTACTACTCAACTCTGTTACAGTTCAAAGCTGAATGTACTATCATAGTCTTTCAGACAGTGCACAGTTCTGTTTGTGCCGATGAAATGAGATTCAAGATCTAACACTTCTCTCTTTATTTTTTGATCAGTTGCTGACTCCACTGATGTAAGATTTATGTTGTGAGTTGAATGATTGTACAAAGCAAAGAATTTCCACCATAAAGGTCATATAACTGTTTTGTTTAGATAAAATTGTAAAAATGAAACAGATGATCAAATTATCTGATTCATGCATGTTTGGGTTCAAGAAGACCAGGGTTATGTATTAGAGAATAGGGCAGCAAGAAATATTATACCATCTAATGTTTCGAATATTTCAAACACTTACTGGTAAATCCTTTCATAAATTTTAGTCTAAACTACTCTTTCATCTTAATCTACATGTCCATAGTCATTATAATGGCAGATAAGTGCTTTTCTTGACTCTTTGTATTTGTTTTTTCTTTTGGTTTTTTTTTTTTGGTTTGATTTTATTTATTTATTTATTTTTATTATTATTATTATTATTATTTTTTTTTTTTTTTGGGGGGGGGGTGTTTATTTTGGCTGCATTTTGCAAATGTTAGCAATTATAAATTATATGTAGTGAGGAATGTCACTGAAAGTGATATCAACAACTTAAAGGACAAGTTCACCTTCATAAACATAAGGATTGAGAAAATGTAGCAATATTAGCAGAACACATCATTGAAAGTTTGAGGAAAATCGGACAATCTGTTCAAAAGTTATGAATTTTTGAAGTTTTAATGCAGTAACCACTGGATGAGAAGACTACTGCATTGTGTGAATAACTTAGATGTCACATGCATACAACAATATAAGGAAAATACAAAGAGAATTTCACAAAATTTCATCTTTTGAAAAAAGTACATGTTCCCTTGACTCGTTACCGACATATGTTAGGGGTAATATCATTCCCCCTGCCTTTAGAAAGAGGCAAGTCAAGTGCTCTTCTATTATGCGAAAAAAGTGAAAATATGTTGAATTTTCTTTACATTTTCTTTATACTGTTGTACGCATATGACTCACAAGCTGTAGTAGTCTCCTCATCCAGCGGTTCCAACACAACAATTTTAAAAATTCATAACTTTTGCATCGATTGTCCAATTTTCCTCAAACTTTCACTGATGTGTTCTACTAATATTGCTGCATTCTCTCAATCCTTATGTTTATGAAGGTGAACTTGTCCTTTAAAGTGAACCATTACAATATCCTGATATTACTGTTTTCATAACACATTCACACACACACACACACACACACACACATACACACACAAATTTCATGGCCTGTTAGGAAGCTTGACTAGCATGAAGCTGGACTTGAACAAACATATATATTTCTTTTGTTTTTATGTTTGCTTTTGTCTCTGTCACAGGAAATAATGAGTTCTATACTTTTCAGTGTTATATGTCATATCTTGCCATTTGTTAAGCCCATTGCAACTTACATAGCTTCCATTGTTTACTCTCTGGAAGTATACCGTAGCCCCACTTTGTATTTGAAAAAATTTGTTGTGCTTTACTTTTATGCAAGTGATTTCACAGACATTCACTTAAGGTGTGAAAGAAGGAATGCAAATAGAAAAGATTTCATTAATGTACAATGTAGTGGGTGTTTTCAAAGGGGAAAAATACAAATTATATTTATGAAAGTGTCCAACATCTGAAGTACTTGCAAATAAATGTTTGAAAAATGCTGATATTTAGGTGTGTAAGAGTTTAATTGTATTTGAGTCAAGGGGAAAGAATACTTGCTGATGAGAATAAGAGGTTTGAAAGCTTCACAGAGTGTGTATAGCACTTATGACAGTCTGCTTCATAAGGAGCCTTTGGACAAGGCTTTGATGCTGCACATATTAAAGAGAAATGGTGAAATCAGATCGCATACTAGGATGCTACTCTGATCTGATAATCCTGGTGTATGTTAGTTGTGTCTTTAAATGTTTGATCCAAAAAGCATGTCAAGAAATAAGTTTTCGGCTTAAGAAGAAGCAAAAACATTTAACTTGGCATCCTATAACTTGTCATCACAATGTTATGTTTTATGTGCAATAGTGTAAAAATGAACCATGCTGGCATAAGAGTTGTATTAGGTTGACTCTTAACATGTGCAGACAGACTCACATTCTTTTTTTTTCTCAAAGGATTTAGGGAGATATCTTTGTGTGTGTGTGTGTGTGTGTGTGTGTGTGTGTGTGTGTGTGTAAGTGTGTGCTCAAGAATTCATCATTTTTGAACAGGTCTTCTAAAATACAGGGTGCCCCAGAAAGAATGGAACACCTAAGATCTTTAATTTTAGCAATATCGTTGCAAATATGTCATTATTTTGCATACTACTGGAAAGGCCATTGTTTTTTCAATAGAATAGCACCAACTTCTTATAATTTTGGTTAATGCGAGAATTTTGGCTTGCCATAGAACCAGTAGCGTTCACAATATGTGGATCACATTTTGAAAATTGCAAGGGTTTACAAAAATGGTCCTAAAATCATAACGCATCACCCATAATTAAAGAATTTGGTGTCATTCTATTGGAAAGAGAATGGACTTTCCAATTGTATGCAAAATAATGACTTCTTTGCAACAATTTTGCTGAAATTAAAGATCGTAGGTGTTTTGTTCTTTTTGGGCCACCCTGTATGACACTGTGACTATGCAAAATTGTCTGAGTGTGCTGTGGTGATAAAACAAAATTAGATTATGAAAACAAAATCAAGAGTGCTGAAGAAATATAGAACTAAACATGAACAAAAGAATTGATTTAAAAAATGAAACAACCAAATTTCAAATTTCATGCCACTGTGCACTTTCAGATTATAGAGATAAACAAATTTTGAGATACTGAAAGTGTAAATTGATTATGTATGTATGTTTTATGGGTTTCGAGTTTGCAGATTGATAATATGATATAGAAATGATTCTACATGTCAAACTTGTGTAAAGATTCAAACTGACACAAAATAAGAGAGTAGCCTTTGGAATATACTGTATTTTCAATTGTGTCTATCATATCTACTGTTTGATGCCTATGTCACATAAAAAAAAAAATAATGGCAATAATCAGAAGACCACTTCAGGATCATTCACAACGTAATTACTTCATATTTTGGTCCTTCAGCAAATTACAACCAAGAAACACCCTTTTCATCCACTATTATACTGTTAACTGCAATTTGGAACAGAAAATATGCAAAATCTGACCGATATGGTTGGCAGTTTACGGTTGTCATGGTAATCAGCAATATCGAACATAACTAAATTATATATCAAATGTTTGTAATAATAAAACTTGCTTAAAATTGGATCAAGGGGTAAGAGTGGCTTATGAAAAATGGTAGGGGCACTAATGTACCCCCTTGAGTATTGTTTGAGGTGAGGATTCAGCTTTAAACACTTTGTAAGGTACTTAGAAACTACTCCATGTAATGTTAAAAAAAACATCCAGTTCTAGCAGGAATTCAAAGTTCAGTTGACAAAAATCGGTTTTGAATGGACGAGATATCCAAAAACAAGGTAAAACAAAGCGATCATGATAAAAGGTAGGTCCCGCCTTTTGTCAGCATCGCTTGTTTTGCATATCTGAGCCATTTTAAAACCAATTTTCAGCAAATAAACTTTGAATTCTCCTTCGAATGTTATATGCTCTTTGATATTTCAAAAAGAGTTCTCATTATCTCAAAAAAAAATATATATATGTATGTATGTATATATATATATGTATGTATATATAATTTTATATATATATATATATATATATATATATATATATATATATATATATATATATATATATATATAAAATCATCATCTTAAGCTTCATCTCAACCGAAACTGTACCATCCCTTTTATATTTCATGACTTCCGCCGTACGTTTCTCGAAACTGGTTTTAAAATTCCTATGTGTGTGTGTGTGTGTGTGCGTGAGTGCGTGCGTGTGTGTGTGAGATAGATAGAGAGAGAGAGAAAGAAAAAAAAAAGAGAGAAAGAAAGGACGAGAGAGGGAGGGATAGAGAAGGAGGATACGCTTGATAAAATATATCTACCTTCACGCACGAACGCAACTACTGGTATTAGTGTGATTCACATCACTGTACTCAAATTGGCTAATCGATGTACTCCTCAAAGCGTGCAAAGCTTACCGCTTTTATCTTGAAATAAAAACTCCGGTCGTTCTTGCACCCACTCAGACTTTCCATTATCTTGGATGGTAGAAAGACCGGTGTAAGGGCAGTGAGAGGGCCAGGAGAAGTTCGCATGTTTGGGAATACGTCTACGGGTGTGTGAGGTGAGATATTCAGGAAGTTGGTGCCCTTCATATACTCGAGTACGCTGAAGGTATGCTTACGCCCTTTACTACTGTATATCGTGATAATAGGCTCATTTGTTGAAGGGACTGTACAGTACCGGTTGAGGTGGGGATTCAGGTTTATAACATTCCTAAGTTAGATAATGAGAGACCTCTTATGAAATATGAAAAATTATGTAATTCTAAGAAGGATTCAATGTTTATTTGATGAAAATTGGTTTTCAAATGGCTGAGATATCCAAAAAAGTGATAATAATAAAAGGCGACAGGCCACGCCTTTTATTAGGATCTCTTTGTTTCACCTTGTTTTTGGATATATCAGCCATTTCAAAACCGATTTTCATCAAATACACTTTTGATACCCCTTAGAATTGCATGCTCTTTTACATCTCATAGAGTGGTTTCTGAATATCTCGCAAAACGTTAAAAGCTAAATCCTCACCTCAACCAGAACTGTACAGTACCTTTAAGAATGTAAGACTAAACAAATTTTGTCCAAAATACACGATTGATTCAATGTCTATATATTTACCGTGTTTCGTAGTTCAGCATCCTTTTCTTTAATTTTTGTTATTGGTATTAACGTTATTATTATTATCGTTTATGCTGTTATAATATCTGATAAACCAACTTGTTCGGGTCTAATTCGGTCCTCCAATATCCATTGGTGGTTTTCTGATCAAACTCAAAAGCTAGTGTTTCACTACTTGACAGTTTTCATTGCTTTCTGAAACCCCGAGACTAACTAATAGATAGATAGATAACTAATGATGAATAAATAGATAAATAAAAAAATAATTAAATAAATAGATAAATAAATAAATAAATAAATAAATAAATAAATAAATAAATAAATAAATAAATAAATAAATAAATAAATAAATACATACATACATACATACATACATACATACATACATATATACATACATACATACATACATACACAAATAAGAAATGATAGGTTCGTCCAGCCTCTAAATGAAGCGTATTTAGTGGAAGGATTCTGTTTCATATATTACCAAACCTAATAGATCTTAACAGGCGCTTATAGCTTATTTCTTCTTCTATTTTTCAATAAATATTTTTCGTAATGATTTGTGTTATTCTATTTACAGGTGTGAGCAGGGAACATGGAAGGTTGAGCTAGAGAGAACCAGCGAATTCGTCATCATCTCAAGAAGGACATAATAATTTCTTTATGTATCGATCTGCCATAAAGACGTGTGTAGCAATCATGCCCATCGGTTATACGAGATATCAATCGGTAAGAAATCGACTACTGTAACAGATACGTGCCTTTTATTCCCACGCGATAGAGATTTTGCCTTTTTATAATTGAAATATTTTGACAATTTCTTTCTTTTTTTTTGATTGAAAAGAAAAGACCAGAAAATTTGACACATCTCGGGAATTATGGGAGGGGGAATCGAAGCCCCTGTTGTGAAACGATGTACAATGTAGGCCTATATACAAGCAACATACAACTATCACAAATCACAATACCACCCATTTTGTTTTTTTCTTCTTTGTGTGCATGAGCTGGATTAGTTGCTACAATTGGTCATGACCACTGTTGTATTCTATTGAAGTCAAAACAATTTATTTCATTCTCAGGCGACAAGAAATGTTTTATGCCTCGCTCGTTATGCAAATAATGGAGTAGGCTACATGAAGAACATTTTATAAGTATACTGTATTCAACCCAAATTTGGCACCACGCGCATTATGCAGGGTTTCAAATCAATGCCAGGAATGGGTGGTATATTTTTGGCAAGTAAAATCAAAAGTTTGTTACCCCGCTCCCTGATAGGTCATAATCTGATGCAAAGGTATCGGCGCTACACATAAATACTTTCAAAAGGTCTTGTCACGTGACCATTTCTTCTCCTTATATAGGAACAACACAAACCTACGTTTTAATTGAATGCAAAGGAATTCAGAGGGCCACATGAGAAAGGATATAGAATTCGACTTCATATTGATACGATTTTACAGATAAGACCACACTCGGCAGATTTGGCGCTTCTACAATATATTCGATAAAATCGCCTGGGAAATGGCTAAGGACAATGCAACTTGATTCTTTGATCTGATCAAAGCGTTTGATATATACTGGATACCAGTAACTAATCATACAATAGGCTGTGATTCAAATTTCACTCATTACAGATGAAATTTGAGGGCAAGGGCTGTCTTTGTTCCAGGATGTCTGATGCATAGACAACAATGTTACAGTTTCTAACCTTCATAACATGTAATGGGGACACGTCTATATAGGCATCATTCTCGATATGGGGATCATTTTGGCTTTTATTTTTATATACCTTATTTTATAGGATAACGACCTTCTTTATCAGAGCCTCATCTCTCTGGCTATTTGTATACTTTGCCGATTCCCCCCCCCCCCCACACACACACACAGTAATGTGGATACATTATTGTGAATACAGTCTTTGCCTGGCTGGTGCTAATGCAAGAAATTTATAACAAAATAGATCGTGCGGCTGGTAATCAAACCAATATCAAGATCACTAATTCTTACAATAGCTAAAACTAACTAACTAATAGTCTAAAGTTTCTTGGCGCAGTGTGATCACTGATAATGGTCTTACGTGGAATGCATGTTTACGTTACACAACAATCTCAAAGGTATTGGAATTAAATGCTATTACTGAAACACAACGTTGGTCCAGGGACAATGGTACTTCTATTGAAATTCTCTACATAGGCACTTGCGCCAAGACAGATTTTGCTACAATCTTTTTTTTTTCCTTGCACAAGGAATTAGCACTTGCATGATTGTGCCTGATGAAGCTATCTATTATTATATGGCTTTCTAAGAAGCTTTGTTTTAAAAAGTGACAACATTCAAAGTTTTGTTTTTATATATTGTTAAACACTGCAATAATTAATTACCAATGCCACATCAAAACCTATTCACGTTGAATGGTACAGTGGATTCATTCTTCAATATATTATGCGAAGCTCTCGAATTTTTCGCTTTCACAGGCTAACCCCCTACCGATACTACTGAGCTGACCTATGGTGCGAACGACCTAGTAAATCATGTAGTATGCTTTTCCTTCCCCCACCCCCAAAAAAAGCTGCCATTATGTTTGCAATTTTCAATTTTATAATATAGGAACCACACGGACCTACGTTTTAATTGGATGCAAGTAATTTTCACATGAGGAAGGATATAGAATTAAACTCCAAATCAATATGATTTAAGCCTCTGCCCCCCCCCCCACCTCCACCCCCCCCCCCAAAAAAAAAAAAACCCACATAAGACCCCACTCGGCAGATTTGGCGCATCTACAATAGTCCCTTATATTATATTCGATAAAATCGTCTGTAAATGTCTAAGGACAATACAACCTGATAATTCTTTGATCTGATCAAAGCTTTTGATATATACTGGCCACAAGTAACTAATCGTATACATCAGGCTGTACTTCAAATTTCACTCATTACAGATGAAATTCGAGGGTAAGGACTGTCTTTGTTCAAGGACTACAGTTTTTAGCCTTTCACATGTAATGGGGATACTCCTATAGGCATCATTCTTGATAGGATCATTTCTATTTTATTTTTACTTACCTTATAGGATAACGACACTAATTACCAGAGCCTCATCTATTTTGTACGCTTTGCCGATGACCTCCCCCCCCCCCCCCCGGCACACACACAGACATGTGGATATACTATTGTGAATACAGTCTCCATGCCTATAGCTGGTGCTAATGCAGAAATTTATAACTTTAGATCGTGCGGCTGGTAATCAAATCAATATAAATGACAATTGGAATTAATGCTATTACTGCAACACAATGGTCAAGGGACAATAATACTTCTATCGTTCGTAATGCTATACGGTATAGGCACTTGCGACAAGACAGATCTTGATCCAATCTCTTTGTTTTATTATTTTTTTTTTTTGCACAAGGAATTAGCAGTTGCATAGGATTTTGTGCCTGATAAAGTTATTTATATGGCTTTCTAAGAACCTTTGATTCAAAGAGCCAAAACATTTAAAGTTTGTTTTTATATAAGGTTAAACACTGCAATAATTAATTACCAGTGCCACATCAAAACCTATTCACGTTGAATGGTACAGTGTATTCATTCTTCAATATATTTGATATAATGATAATGATTTTGATGATGATGATGATGATGATGATGATGAATGAGGGAGCTTTAGATTTTAGACGCGCGGATGTTCAGAGGGAAAAAAACATGTTCTGAGCGTGCGCAAAAGCGCGCGTCAAGTCGATCTATTTCTATAGCTTGCGTCGCCTGAGTTTTTCACTACGCGTACTGGGCTATTTTTACGTCCGCACAGTTTGCAACGTAGAGAACTACTTCATGCACCGATCATGGGGGCGCGATTTTATTTTTTATACGTTGCGTCCCAGCGTTATCTAAAGCTACTTTTCAACGCGACGCAGGGGAGAGGAGAACGTCCAGCGCACTCGTCGTCTCAAACGTCCGCGCGTCAAAATCTAAAGCTACCTATTATGCGAAGCCCTCGAATTTTTCACTTCAGGCCAACTCCTAAACCCATCCGATACTAAACAGTCCTGCAGACCTGTAGTGCGAGCTTCCTATAGTAAATCATGTAGTATGCTTTTCCTTTTCCCCCTAGAACTGCCTTAAATTTGCAATATTTTGCTGCTATTCACTGTAAGCTTACAAGCCATAGCCCACTTTGAGAAAAAAATACTGATATCTACCATTATGAAAACGTACCTCAGTACTTACCACAAGGCGTATAAGTAAAATAATCAACTATAACAATTATTTTGATACCTTATGAGCACTTTAAATTCACAACAAATACATTCATGAAGAAAACCGCCCTTAAATAGTATCACTCGAGAGTTGAAAACAAATTACAGATAGTAGTTAACATCCCCAATATGGTCATTTAAAATTCAAAATTTCGTGACTCTCTCGTATTTAAATTAAGGCAAACTGTAACTAAGGGGTATGTAAGAGTAAGCGGGACTATGAAAGTCCTTAGAGGGACTCGTAAAATGTGCTCCCTTCTCTCTCTCTCTCTTCTGTTACAACTTTATCATAATAATATATATACTAAACACGTTAACTGACGCAGTACTAGTTAACTTGTCAACTGTAACTTAAACACCATTATTTAGGGCTGTTCTGTGGTAGCTTCTTAAACCAGTTCTTTTCTCTTTTTTCCCTCACTGATAAGAATGAAAAAGAAGAAAACAAGGGTCTCAGAAATCGTGTCTCCCATAATTTGGCCCCACAACAATACACACATAGCTAATTAGTTCATTACATCGCTCTTCACTTTCCCGCTCCATAACGGTGTTACGTCATCCCTCCTTTTTCATGCTCCACCGAACACTATCTGTGAAGGGTCATGCAGAACTGATAGAATCAATTCATTGATAAAATGACACGCATTGCAAGGGGTTGACCAGCGGCTTCCTCTTACTGTAAAGGCGAGCGTTCGATACGTACTGCTGGCAGAGCAAGCATGAACAGGTATGGCCAAGGCCTTGGGCCGTCGTTGTAGGACTGATTGAATCAGTCACTGGCTTCGGTGTTGTCTTCACCGCTACAGAAGACAGCCACGTCCCACAAGCAATACCGTGCTGTGAGAGACTCAGCGCCGTGGGAGAATTATTATACGTGTTCCGTTTAGGCGCCGTGAAAATCACAAAAGAAAATCGTGTGTGACCACGGTGGTGGAGGGGAATTCATTGACGTGAGAGAAAACAGTCAATGAGATGTTCTGGACTCAGCGGTATAATCACCAATGACTTCCAGCAGTCGCCGATGTTCATTGCAAGTATGGTCGCGTTCGGTATCAAAAACCAACCAGTAAGTGAACATTGTGGTGCAGAACACTATGGTGCAGTTAATAATACCACGATATTGAATATAGCGCAAGTTTTGTGATAATAATCGATTAAGGTACACAGTCATATGCAAATCATATTCATGAATCAGGCATTAGCCGGGATTAACACGGTTTGATTATGGACGAGCTACAACAAACAATACTTTACATAAACCGTGTGTGTGTATGTTAACGTTTTATGCTAATAGTAATGTAGGCACTTGTCCGCCCCCCCCCCATACAAAATGTTGGGGGGGGGGGGGGGGGGGCAAAACGAGTTTTTGCCCCCTGTAACAAATAATTAATCACTGATTTAAAGACCAAAATTAACAATAAAGGCATATTCTTGTCTAAATATTGTAATTTCATATATAAACTGAAAAAGCAAAAATTTTCGCCCCTAACGGGACGAAGATTATAATACACTAACAACATACATTATTGTATCTATACACTAATAGTAACTTATGAGTAAATTTAGTGTAAGTTTAGATGGTAGCCTCGTGTCCTCGAGTGTGCCCGCTGAAACATACCTTTAGTAAACCTTACATTTTTCATTTTCTTCTTTGCTTTCTAGCAGTATAAGAATATTTTTTATTGTTCGAACGATGCGATCACGTTTAAGCTTTTTTCGCAGTGATTTCTTTTACTTTATTTAATTCCTCAGAAATTTAATTTAAAATGCTCTATAAGAAGCGACTTTTATACTCTGTTTTTACAAAAAGTCCCTACTGTGGGAGGGGGTATCCCCCTCCCACACCCTTCCCCGCTCGGTCGCTTCGCTCCCTCGACGAGGATCTCACTCCATCACATAATATACCCCCGTATGTCAAGATCATAGTCCTTCCAACTGATTTTTTTTCTTCAATATGTTAATTCCCTAGAAATTTGCTTTTAAATGTTCTATAAACGCGACTTTTATACTCTGTTTTTACAAAAAGTCCCTACCGTCCCCCCTCCCACACCCTCCCCCCGCTCGGTCGCTTCGCTCCCTAGCCGAGGATATCACGCTTTCACATTATTATGTACTCCCGTATGGAATAATCATAGTCCTTCGCACTGATTATTTTTCACTGTTTAATTCCTTAAAAATTTGCTTTTAAATGGTCTATAAACGCGACTTTTGTACCCTGTTTTACAAAAGCTCCCTACAGTGGGGGGTATCTCCCTTTCCACACCCCCGGTCGCTCGCTTCGCTCCCGCGCCGAGGATCTCACATCGTCACATTTAATGTGCCCCCGTTGAGATTTTGCCCCCCCCCCCCCCACCCCCCCCAAAAAAAAAACAAAACAAAAACAAAAACAAAAACAAACAACAAACAAACAAACAAAAACAAAAAAAAAAAAACAAAACAAAACAGAAGTGTTCCGGCGCGCTTGCTCACAACTCGACCATAACAAAGCGGGGAGATCACCACAAAATGATACTACATCTAGAGCACGTCAAATGTATCGACGCCAAAAGTTGCGCTCTGATGATGATCGGCGCTGCGCATTCGACGAAGATTCTCTCTGACTTCTATTATAGCTGTATAGTGTAGTAGTAGTAGTAGTAGTAGTAGTAGTAGTAGTAGTAGTAGAAGTAGTTTCGTCCCGCATGTTTCTTTACATAATTTTGTCTATTCCTCTTCGAGGAGAGTCGAATCACATTTCAAGAGTCCGTTGATAGTTTATTTCAGCGGTTTCTGGTATACGAGATGACTGCTCGCAAAACGGAAAAGAACTTAAAATGTTATTATTCCTGGTTGAATAACTTCAGAATAGTGATTAGTTGGACATACCAGGATTTGAGCATCGGGCACAATTGCATTTTGAATGAAAAACTGAAAATTTCAAAATTGTTTGTACAAACTGTACTAGTAAGTTGTGAGAGTATGACATGCTCACTTTGCCATTTGCGTATTTATATTGATCGTTCAAGAACGCATGTTTCATGAAAAATTAGCAAAACTTCAAAATGTCACAACTTCCTTGGTTTTCATCAGATTTCGACCTAATGATAATGACAATAATAAACATATGTATATATATATATATATATATATATATATATATATATATATTGTACTGAGCTATCTGTCTTTGCGTGTTTTTATTATTTTTCTTCTATTATGTTTTGTTTCGGTTTTTTTTTTTCCAACTGAAATGTTGGCAGCTCTTATCATTGTAGAAGCCTACATACTTCCTCGAGCAAAATCACAGAGGAGCGGAAAGCTTGATATACTTTTATACCTCATTATTCACAAATGAATTTCACCCTTACGTATCATCTTACCTCTCATTAAAGACGTAATTCACCATTTGCAGATGAAACAAAATCCCAGCTTTGGTGCTCTAAAATAGTTCTAAAATGTGAGTTATGGATTGAAACAACCAATGTAAAAATTTGATTGAGTAAAATCGATGTAAGTATTGTTAAATATATACAAAATGTGAATAAAAGTGATAATAAGAATGTTTCCAGACTAAACCGTCTACAGTTATGGTTAATTGAGAAAAATAGTGATATCTCCTGATATTTTAGGCTTTATTGCGAAAATTTTGTATGGTAGAATGTTTTGTGATACAACTGACCTACACATAAGCATCAAACGTGATATCTTGAACATTTCTAAAATCACTGCTTCCACATGTAAACAGGACCTTTAATCATAAAGCCATAAGTCATATTATCATAAATAGAGTACTCATCAAACTACTCAGTATGCATAGATATATGTATCTCATCCCTCTTCTGAAATGGTACTTTCGAAACACAAGAATCCGTGACACCACAAAAAGAGGTAGTGTGCTGTATTGTTGTACTGTCATATGTAACTGCGAGCGCATGTCAGTTCCGGTCTCAATTCGCTGCATTTTCTGATCCATTTTATTTGTGTTATTTAGAGTGGGTTTTCTTTAATTAATGTGGTGACTAAAATGATGGCTTAATAATGGTCCTTTTCAAATAGAGACTATCAAAATATAAATAGTGATTCGCAAATTCCTTTAATTTGTTTTTTGCTCTCTCTTGTTTTCCCTTTCCAGTTCTACAATATCTTGGTGGTGGCTGGTCTCATGACAGTGACAGTCCTTGGTATTCTTACAGCAATGTGGACAACTCCAGCCCATCGGAGTAGCAGGTACGCCATCATAGCTACCAACTCCAGTGAGTACCAAGCCCTCATCCGCAAGAACACGGGCTGTGTGAAGAAGGTGCACATCTTTGGCACCTTCAGCGTCATGAAACATATCCCTGAAATCAGCCACTACATGGACCTCTTCATCAAGAGTACACTACCTCTGAACGAAACGGGCGTCGATTGCATGTCCATGGGCTACGATTGCGATATCAGCCTGACGATGGGAGACGAGGTCGACATGCTCAAGGGGAAAGATGCGGTGGTCTTCGGCTTGGTTCCGACACAGTTTCGTGGAGAGGGAGGCAAACAGCTGAGAGAACTGGTAAATCGCATTCCCGAGCCAGGGCAATACTGGATTTACTTTAGTACAGAGAGTCCGCTACGGGTAATGAGATGGACCGCTGACCTGAATCTGGGCCGGCTAAAATATCACTTGCTAATGACCTACGACTCCGACTCAGATATCGTGTTACCGTTTGGCTACTACCGCCCCTTCAACACATCAAATAAAGCTTCACCCACACAAGATGTGTTCGGGGACGTCGGCACTGAGCCAGCAGTTCTCGAAGATCCGGCGGCCAACCGGAAAGGACTCATATCGTGGATGGCGAGCAACTGTCGGGGGTTCTGGCCTAGAGTAAGTTTCGTGCGGCACATGAAAGAGCTCCTCCCTCTTGATGACTACGGCAGGTGCGGCCGAAGCGAGTGTCTTCCGAAACGGTCGGACGTATGCAACAAGCTCTTGGCATCGTACAAGTTTATTCTGTCCATTCCTAATACGGAGTGCAAAGAGTATATTACGGAAAAGTTTTGGCTCCAGTCGCTCACCTACGGTGCGGTCCCCGTTGTGCTTGGCTCGAAGAAAGAAACCTACGAGAAGTTAGCCCCACCTAATTCCTTCATCCATGCCGCCGATTTTGGGAGTTTCGACGAGCTGGCTGCCTACCTCAAGATGCTGGACGCGGATGACGACAAGTACAGGAAATTCTACGAATGGAAAAAACAGGGAGAGGTCGTTCTCACGTACCCCACCCGACCCAGTGTATTTTGCCAAGCAATACCCTTTATGAAGGTCCAGCGCAGGAGGATCCCATTCAAATATCTCAGTGACTCACCGTGGTTTAATGGTTGTCGACTTCCCGTTGATAGGAGGACGTTTGATCTAACGAAAGATGAAGAGAATGAATTAATGTTTCTAGAAAACTGGACGGTGTGGCGGTGAGATATATGGGCCTCAAATTAGAAATTATTCTCACTGTTATATCATCGATTAGTGATTAGATAATGATTAAAATCTCAATTTACTTTATAATACGTGCAATGATTTTAACCTGATGTTATTATCATCCTCATGGAGCGGAAATAGATAAGCAAGTGATACAATTACCCTGCTAGTCAGCCTTCGCGAAAATGTATACACCACGAGAACACAACATTATACTCTGTTGACTAGCCTGTCCATGCCGATGTTGACTCTTTGTTAAAAAAAAAAGAGAGGAAAAAAAAGCAAACTTACATCATGTGAAAGGCACGTCCTTTACTAATTTGTGATACTTAATTATTTGTAAGTGTATCTGTATGCTGTACATGCCTAGTAATGGGCAATCAGTTATAAATGCACATATAAAACGTTATATTTCATGCCAAAATTAACAAAGCCTTTGTCAGTTTATAACGAAAAGATTAATATCTAAGTACATGTACGATAAATGTGGAATAACGGAGTGCGTATCTATACTTCGTCATATTGCAGAACCAGCTGAAATTTAAATGATACGTCAAATATTAAAATCAAATAAATCGGATTTGGCTCCGTGAGAAATACTGAAACATAATAGGTTCAACATGATTATCGTAACATGGTGGTATTCTGTGGATGCATTTATTTTACTGTTGCATGTATTGATATAATAATGATATTAATAATAATAATAATAATAATAATAATAATAATAATAATAATAGTAATAATAATAATAATAATAATAATTATTATTATTATTATTATTATTATTATTATTATTGTTATTATATTATAATATTAGGAGAAACTGTTGAAAGATTATTGAACGACTATAGTAAGACCCTTGAGCGCCCACTGAGAGATCGCTGAATGAACCACTGAAAGACCGTTTTCATTAAAGACTACGGAAATACTACAAAATTTATTGGAAACTATAGACATCATGAAATTCACTGAGAGATCACAAAGGAATCATGAAAGACCTCGGAGATCACTGAAAGTTCGTGGAAAGATCATTGAGATATCTGTCAATTTTTAGGGTTTTTCAACGGTCTTTTTGAGGTATTGCCATATGTGGAATGGGGGTGTTAGAGCCCGAGACAGGAAACTCGCAGCACCGATCGAGACACGCTGACATGATGGCTCAAGATCAGAAACGCAGTGAGAGTGATAAAGCATGGAACATTCCCCCAGAAATAGCACGTTGCATCTATAATGTTGTGCTTAACCTAGTAAAACTCAAAGAGATGTTATGCTGTACGTGTTTTTTCTGGTATTGGGGATATGAACATACAATGTACTTATTTTTATGTGGTATTTATTCTGTTCATTCCTATGTGATAATGGATCTGCAATAAATGCCGCTCTGCGGATTGGCATTGTTAACATACGTCTAGAGTGTATTCGTGTCTATGAATAACAACGTCTTCATCTTGATAACACGAAATGAAGTGCACTTGAACGGAAGTTATCCTAAATACAAATGTGGTTTTCAGTGAATGCAGAAATATTCGTAGTACACGTCAGTCATGTTTGAGGAAAATGAGACAATCCATTCAAAATTTATACAATTGTAAAATTTTGACTAAATCCATGTGAAGTCATCGCTTGATAAGAAGATTGCAATTCGTGTTGCCACGGTATAAGGCAGCGATGTAAAGAAATGTTATTAAGAACATTCCACAAAATCTCACTTTCAACGAAAAGAACACATTCGTTCGTCTTGTTACTGTCATAGTACAATGTATGTTAGTGTTTCCCATGCTCTCTGGAAGAGATAAGTCCAGTGTTCTTTTATTATGCTAGTTTAAAAAAAAATATGTTAACACAGTACGTGAATTTCTCTTTATGTTTCCTTTGTATGAACGATGTCATCTTCAACATTTTACCCTCCATTTGAATACATTGTACACACTTTGGACACGCCCACTTTGTGAGGACATTACTTCCAGATGACATTGAGGGATATATACAAGATATGTTCACCTCCGAGTCCATATTACAATTTTACCACTTCGCAAAACCGAAGTCCTGCCCACGAAAAGGTAGAGCAAATCCTGCTTGAAGCAAGCTCTGCAACTTTGTAACAGTCATGGGGATTTGTTTTTGCGTCGAGAGTGAAACCCGACTTGTGAAAGTTGTTTAGCGTTAACGCTACACTGCTGAATACGAAACAATATTTTCTTTTCAGAAGTTTCAGAAAAAGTTACACTGCATGGTAGCACAGGTGACACCGCTGTTTGGCGAAACGTGCATTTTCTATACACATTCGTGATCATTAGTAATGGTGTGTGCATATATGATATTAAATATTTGTGCGTGTGTGTGTGTATGTGTGTGTGTGTGTACGTGAGATTGGATGATTCTGTGTCAGTATCCCACGTTAAGACGTCATGATGACGGCATGCTTCACATCAAGTTCGAGAATCTGATCATATCTGAATCATATAAAGGTGTCTGTACTGTACACTATATAAGTACGCTCTTTGATACAAAAATATTAGCCTATACGGATGTATGAAACTGAACAGTAGCGTTGAACATGCTTTTGTAGTTTGGTTTTATCTTTTGAACAATAAGAGTGCAAAAAGAGCGCATCTCTAAGTGAAAGTTCACTCCGTGTGCAAGTGTAATAGGGCCTACTGTAAATGATAAAACACGACCAAACAAAAAATTTGTTGAACATTTCATGACTACAAACTGTACTGAAAAATATCAGACATTTAAGGAATCCAAAATTACCACGTTTCCCCCAAACAGTGATGTAGGTTACAAACAATCAATAAATGTACATCACATAAGATTCGGTAATGGTATACTTTGGCCTCATATAAGTCTCAAACCAAGCTCCCATACGAAAAATACCTATTTCATTTCTACATGAAATCAAAAGAAAAGATAGTTTGTTTGAAATCGCTCAGTAGAGTTGTAATGACTCGTATCGATGGTTCTTTGCGAAGTCAAATTTGCTTTAGGAGCCTTAAGAGAATTAAAGTTAAAGACCATTACTGATGGGCGGGGGGAGGGGGGGGGGTATGTTAGGACCTATTCGATTTCCTAGCCTAATGGATACAGTCTATAGTTACATTCTTCGATATTGATTTGTCATTGTGGTCGTAATCACAGTATGGTGAAAAGACATCCACTTTCAAAATCCACACCTTTTCTGATTTTAGTAATTCTGGCTAAAATCGACATCGCAGAACTCTAGAAAGACTAACCAAGTCGGAAAATTATGTAAATTCTTTCCCGGATGGATATTTATTTGGCAAGGATTTAACACGGTACTTGATGCTGTTTGTTTGCCTGTTCGTATTATGTTATTTTAAATAATGTGGGGTTTATCTTTTATCCTTTCATTATCCTTTCATAAAAGCAAGAAAATCATATTCACAGCCCCACGGTTGCTTTCCCAATTAGCCCTTTGGCGGATTTGTAGTTACACACGCATGACAAAAACAAGCAAAGCAAGCAAAATACTAGTACTTTGTAGACCAACAGCTCCGTAACATTTGAATTTACACTGTCATTGAGTAACATGACCTGACCGCATAAAGCACAGAGAAGAAGAAAAAGAAGATATAAAGGTTGCGGTCAAAAGTTACACCTTTCTCTGTCATAATATATTAAGAGCGACGGTAAAGATCATTCTTTCTTTCTGTGTTTCTTTTTGAAAGTTCGGACATCAAAATAAAACTGAACACAAATTGTACATTACTACGAGACTTGCGTGACCACGTTTCTGGACTCTTTTAATTCCGTACATTGTATTTACTTATGGAGTCAAAAGAGGTCTGAGCTTTCGCTCCAGGCAGAATCTTCGTCAGATGTAAGATTCCTTATTTAAATATACGATAGGCAGTGTGCCTCCTCGCACTGTTTGCGCGGAGAAGCCTCGCAACGAACTAAGGTGATGGGTAAACACTATCTGCTTGTGAGGTTGACACGGAGAACTTTCCTCGTATTAACATGGGCTCATGAGTTGAAAAAAGTAATTCCACTTGGGACTAACACAGGTATGCGACATGCTATTCTTTGATCTCTTCTCTTCTGTCTTTCAAACCTATGCGGTGGTCACGCCTTATCACGACTTAAAGGGTTGGTATAGTTTCTGTTGAGATAATGGGGCTTCAGGTTTCCGAAGTTTAGTGATGACGTTCTTTGAGATAATGAGAGACCTCTTATGAAATATGAAAGAGCATATAATTCTAAGAGGAATTTAAAGTTTATTCGATGAAAATTGGTTTTAAAATAACTGAGATATCCAAAACGAAGCCATCCTAATAAAGGTGGGCTTTTATCAGGATCGGTTTGTTTTACTTTGTTTGTGATATCTCAGTCATCTCAGAACCGATTTTCATTAAACTTTGAACTTTTTTAAATTATTTCATAAGTGGTTTCTAAGTATCTCGCAAAAAGTCATCTTAACCGATACTATACCGTTCATTTAGGTGCTTATAGAGATAATAATTATGCAGAGCAAGTTAAGTAACTGCAATAAAAAGGAGTGTTCAAAATGGTGCTTTAAAAGAATAATGATAAGAAAAGCGGAATTGATGAGGATGATAGAATAAAACGTAAAAAGATTGCTGTGTGTATGACATTTATGGTTGACAATAAGACGGGACGGGGACTCCAATATTACGAATACTGTTGGGCCAAATGAAAGATTTGTATTTTTCGTGTATAAGGGTGGGAACAGAGTGCACTCTTTTCTAAGTTGTCCATTCAAATGTGTGTAAGATATATCAATGAAATTTTCCTTGAAAATAGCGGTCCGTCTGTGAGGTGAGTTTAGACGCGCTCTTGCAAAGTCACAATACATTCTGATCTGAATATGATGCATATATTTACAAATGTAAAGGTTGGTCAGATGCAGATAGTCAAAATACTATTTTGATGTTTATTGTATTGTGAATTATTTTGTATTCGTGGTTGATTTATGTGTTTGTTCTTTCTTTGTTAATCGTAAAGCGCTTTGAAACATGTTTGTCTTGAGGGAGACCTCCAAATGATTTTCAGACTTTTACATTTCAACAACTATAAATTAGATACACTGAGTATAGAATTTCAAAATCTATAGTGATCTGTTTGAGAAATAATAACGTTTCCAAAATTTACAACAACTTGCAATGAACAAGGATGATGACACGGCAGCCTCATCATAAGAATGCATAAGTTGGGGCTCAAGGAAGCAGATCAAAAGAAGATAGCATGTATACATTTTGCACAGGTGAACTTGTTAAGTAAGTGGTATTGTAATGGAATTACTTAGTACACTGCTACATTGTGAGGCTCCAATGTCAGCAACACTGTTCAGTTTAATTTGTTTAGGATTTTTCAGAGTATATGTTTCTCTGCTCAAGGACCACAATGAATTCCACAAATCTAGACATGGAGCTGTCGATTTATGTACTACATGATATGAAATTATGAAAATCGTCTGGAATGCCCCTTTAAGCTCTATATTAATTTTCTATATTTATTATTATTATTATTATCATTATTATTATTATTATTATTATTATTATTATTATTATTATTATTATTATCATTGTTATGATTATTGGTTGATGGTGATCAATTCGATGACAGTTAAACAGTCAAAATTTCCTTCCCATGCACTGCTAGCATACACAGCAAGCGAGCTTATATACAGTTTTACAGAATTATCTAAGCTTGATAGACCGGCTTATACTGATATATCCTAATGTCATGCATCAAACACACCTTTCTGAAAAAGGTTGTTCCATGGAAATCCATAGAAAACTTTACCGGGCCTTGCCCGATAGCCTTGCCCAACATGAACAAAGTACTATTACATGCAAACCGAAAGACCCAGACGAGGCAATGCTTCCAACAAGGCCGACGGATCCCCGAGACATGCACCTGAGAAACCGCTTCATGAGCCTTGCACAACGGACAACACAGCAATGGAAGGAGCTCTCGACAACCTTTCCACAGCTATCCAAAATGCTATCGAGAAGCTACTTGCTGACGACAAATTTGTCTCGAAACTGGTGAAATCCATCGAAACCCAGCTCATGTCCACCTTCTACGATACATTCTGCAAGGAATTAAAGGAATCGCTGCTGTTTGACATCGAAAGCCGAGACACCCAGATTTCCTCGCTTTCACAAAAAGTGCAGGACCTGCAGGCTGACATGGACGAGGCAGAGCAGTACTCGCGGCGAAATTGCTTGATATTCGCCGGTATAGAGGAGAGCAGCAACGAGTGCACCGACGACGTCATCCTCGACATATGCAAAGACGGCCTAGGAATCGACATCACGAGCAGCGACATCGACAGAAGTCATCGTCTGGGTCCCGTCCTCGAGAAAAGTGGCAGCAACGACAACAAAAGGGCAAAACGCAATCGGCACATCATAGTGAAATTTACCAGCTATCGCATGAGAGAGAGGGTCTACAGCTCAAGATTCGATCTGCGAAAGAAAGGAATGAGCAACATCTACATCAACGAAAACCTCACGAAAGAGCGATCGCGGCTGTTTTGGAAACTGAAAAGGAGCCTGAAAAAGGGAACCCACAAACTCTGGACGCAGGATGGTAGGATCCTTGTCAAAACACCGAGCGGCGAACGAGTTACCATCACGAGGGAAAGCCATCTCCACAAAGTCGTTAAGTGAGCATTCCATTTTGAACTTTTGAACTCTAACGTGTATTTTATAAGAGTACCCAGGATATAGGGTTTCTTCTGTTCATCTTACGTGTTCTATTTTGTTTTTGTGTGTGTGTTTTTGTGTCATGCATTCTCTCAATTTCCCAAAATACAAAGGTATGAAAATTGCACATCTTAATATCAGAAGTTTAAGAAATAAGACAGACGATTTGCTTCAATTCTTACAACAAAATCCGTACGACATCATGTCGTTATCGGAAACTTGGCTTGATGATGGTATCCACTCCAATATAATATCAATTGACGGTTATAAAATAGAAAGGAAAGATAGGGGCCAATTAGGTGGAGGTGTTGCATGTTATATCAGAGAAGAGATTATTCATTTAAGAAGAAGCGATTTAGAATGTGATAACGTTGAAATTTTGTGGATTGAAATACGTATGACATGTAAAAGGCCACTTATAATAGGAGTGGTATATCGTAAACCCGGAAATGATAACGCTTTTTTTGAATATTTAGAAGATTGTATTGACAAGATCCACAACTTTACTGATGATATAATAATCATTGGTGACTTTAATTGCAATATGCTGACTTCTAATCATCTTTCTCGTAAAATGAATGATTTGTGTAATGCACAGGCCATGTTTCAAATAATTACAAAGCCGACTCGTATATCTCCCCACAGCTCAACTTTAATAGACCTGATTTGCATACCTAAAGATATGGGGCCGCTCCCATCTGGAGTTCAATCTCTTGGTCTGAGTGACCATTCACTCATCTTTCTGGTATACAAAGCCTTACCACAAAAAACGAAGCCCCAGGTATTTACGTTTCGTTCCTTTCGATCCTTTGATGAAAATGCCTTTTTGTCCGACTTAGCAGCAATCAAGTGGGAAGATGTTCTGGTAGAAAATCTTGGAGTAGACTCTATGTGGCAAAAATTTCATGCATTGTTCATAAAACTAAGTGATAAACACGCCCCATTTATATCGGTCAGGAAAAAGGTTAGGGGAGCGCCCTGGATTAATGATGATTACCTCCAGCTTGCGAGAGAATGTGATTACAATAAGCAAAAATTTGATCGAACAAAAGAAAACTACTACTGGGAACGATACCGGGTGGCTCGCAACAAGGCTAACAACCTCAATAAGAAGTTACGCAAGAGATACTTTCTAAGCAGACTGTCTGAAACCTGTAATAACCCCAATAAGTCCTGGAAAGTTTTAAACAACCTTCTACCTAACAAAAAACAGGTTCAAGATAATAGCATCACTGTAGATGGAGAAATTGTCACTGACCGTGTAAAGCTGGCAAACGACTTTAATGCTCTCTTTTGTCGTATAGGGAGCATGAATAACAACTTGCCCCCAATTGATGTGAATAAGATGTGTACACTAGCAACCGTAGATTCAAGGTTTACTTTTGATGAGATAACAACAAATTTTGTACAGAAAGAGCTGGATAAAATCAATTGTAAGAAGAGTATAGGACTTGATGATATTCACCCAAGACTTCTCAAATGTGGATCTCATTTTCTAGCAAAACCTTTGGCTCTTTTGTTTAACTGTTCATTACAAACTGGTGACGTACCCAATGATTTTAAACGTGCGAAAATCATTCCTATTCCAAAGTCCAAAAACTCAACTGAGATGTCGAATTTCAGACCTATATCAATTCTGCCTATCGTTTCAAAAATCCTTGAAAAAGCTGTTCAAAAGCAATTATATGATTATTTACACAGGCAACACCTGTTATCTGAGAGACAATCTGGATTTCGTCCAGGACATTCTACAACTACATGTCTGACAGAAATTTGCGACTCCATTTTGGACTGTTTAGACAAAGGGTTAATCACCGGCGCTGTATTTCTAGATCTTAAAAAAGCATTCGATATCATACCGCATGAAGGTCTGCTAGAAAAACTACCGTATTATGGTGTTCAGGGCAACGAACTTACGTGGTTTGCCTCATATATAAAAAATAGACAACAATGTGTGTCTTTCAGAGGTGTAATGAGTGGGCTCCTTCCAATGTTATCCGGTGTACCTACCTCAAGGCTCTATCCTTGGGCCGCTTCTTTTTTGTGTATATATCAACGACATATGTAGATTGCAATTTCATGATAAGACGAGAATTTCTCTGTATGCCGATGACACAGCCATTTTCAACTCTTCTAAGGATGTTCGTACAATTCAGGCCTCGCTGCAAAAAGATTTAAACACTCTTTCTTCCTGGTTTCAGAACAACGGAATGAGGGTTAATGGTGAAAAAACAAAAGTTATGATATTTGCTTCGAAAAGGAAAAGAAATGGTTTAGATATGAGTTTAGAATTTGATGGTCAGTATCTGGATATTGTCAGTGATATCAAATATCTTGGAGTAATTATCACAGACAGTCTAGATTGGTCACTTCACATTGAACGTATCATAAAAAAGACGGCCTGCACATTAGCTTGTATTCGGCGCATTCGGTCTTGTATTACCATGAAAATGGCTGCGCAACTATACTTCTCACTGGTATTGCCAAACATAGACTACTGTTGTACTGTTTGGGGCACATGCACCAAGACTAACTTGGTCAAATTACAAAGGGTCCAAAACAAAGCTGCCCGACTCGTAATGCAGGCAGACTATTATTCTCCCGTTCACAACTTGTTGAATAGATTGAGGTGGCAAAGTGTACAAAAACGCATTGAGTATCAGTACTGCGTAGCTGTATATAAAGTCTTGAACGGATTAGCCCCATCATACTTATGTCCTATGGCTACAAGGCGTCAAATCACGTACGAAACTCGATATGCCTTATCTTGCCCATTGTTCATCCCCATGCCTAAAACAGAATACAAAAAACGTACATTTTCCTTCTTCGCTTGCTCTCTTTTCAACAATCTTCCCAGTTTTATTCAATCGTCAAACTGCCTCGAAAGGTTTAAAAGACAAATTCGATCAACAAATATAAACTCAGATTTTTGATATGTTAAAATGATGAGCAATTAAGAGTTTATACATATTAGTATGCATTTATTTCTGTATCATTATGTTTCTCAATGCTCATTGTTTTTAGTACATTATGATATGATTTCTGATCTTGCCTTTGGTACTATTTTAATATGCGCTACATTTTTTTTTTTTTTAATCCTTGCATCTATATCTGTGTATGATAACGCATCTCTATTTTCTCACATTTTTCTTTTACTTTTCATATGTTTGTTTCGATTACTTTTTTCTTCTCTTTTCTTTTTGTTTGCGTTACACTATGTAAACCTACCTGCAATATTTCAATTTTCTGAACAAAGTGTGAAAGTGTACTTTTTACTCGTTGCCATATCACTTTTTGGCCATTATTTTTGTACATTCTGGTAACATAATTTATTTTATTTTTGCATATGGTAATCTCCTGCTGTTTTTTACTTTTAATTTGTTAATTTTTGTGTCTTTTTTACTTATGTAGATATCACATCTTGCTTGTTTCTATGTGTTCGTTTGCTTTCTTTTTTGTTGCTGTTGTATTATGTGATTTTTACTCGCAATATGTACTATTTGTAACAGGGCTCACTTGAAAAGCAGGCCCTTGGGCCCTGAACGTGACTACCCTGTTCTTTCTTTTTTAAATAAAACTGAATAAATAAATAAATAAAATAAACCAGATTCCAAGTATCGAAATGCATCTATTGAGTATGCAAAGGTGTATGGATAGAGCAGATCGTTGGTTGGTCATTCCTGATTGGATTACCTTTAAATCCTAATGAATCAGTAAAGCAGGCTTATGAATTGTATGATTTCAGGCAGGCTTTATTTATTAAAAACGAAGATGCAATATATCTAAAATTGACATCCGTAAACGAATTAAGACTAAAAAAAAAAAAAACACTTCTGATAGGCTATGACTCCTTCCTTCTATATTCAAGGTCCTTATAATATTTTGATGTCAAAACGTAACCATGCTTATCTTCCATTCTAAGAAGATCCTATCATTCTGACTTTCAAAACAAGAATGAACCATCTGTGTTCTGATACATGGAATGACGGTTTTTATGCTATCTCTTTGATAATCTATAGAAGAGTCAGTTGAATCTGACTTGCAGAAAGGACAAAAAGAGATAAGAAAAGGACATGGAGATGTTTCTGAAATCAAATTACGAGCAGCGCACTTGTTCACTCGATAAAAGATAAAAAGATGAACTTGTAATAAAACAACATGGCACAGAAAATGACCATAAACGTACACATTTCGAGATACAGTGCAAGCACGATGACGTTCCAGAGTCGTCCAGATAAGAAGTCGTTGTTAATACAATATTATGTACCACCATCATTGTCATAATACCATCCGTTTTTGTGTACTATTATCTAAAAATAAACTCATTATCAAATATTTTATTTGCTTGGCATATTTTTACTGTAATTACAGTTGAATTGTTATTTATTAAGGTACCATCAATGATTGTGTTCAGTCTATGAATAATTCACATATTGCCAATTAGTTCGGAAGATATGACATTTTACTTTATTCACGTATAAAACGCATTAAGTTGCATTCCCCTCCAACCAGGAATTTTCAATCATCTCCAAATTGTCCAATCAGCAAGCTCCCTGTGGATGACCTTGATTGTGTGTCTGTCGGGCAGCTCTCTGCATCCAGTATACCACGGGGAATCCCCTATGTACTTGACCTCCCTATGACGAACCGGATGTAAATATGGTATCGCTCTGCAGAAAACGCCTGGAAGTGTGGGAAATGTCAGAACCACCTCTCCTGTTTTCCTCCACTTGTAATATTTCCGATAGAGTTCATCGTCATTGGCGACCCGATTGAGGTAGTCCGCAAGATCTTGAAGAGTCTCGAAGTCGGCGGCATGCACGAAGGAATTTGGCGGCGCCACCTGCAGATAGTTTTCTTTGCGCGTGCCGAAGACAACGGGCACAACGCCGGACGTCAGCGAATTCAACCAGAACTTCTCCGTGATGTAATCATAACACTCCGAGTTCGGGGTGGCTAGGTAAAACCTGTAGCGAGCCAGCAGTTTGTTACAGTACTCAGATCTCTTTGGCAGACACTCCTTGTGCCCGCATGCCCCGTAGTCGTCTAGCGGCATGATCTGCAAAAGTTTGGAAATGAGAGAATTCCGTGGCCAAAACACGCCCTTGCAGTTGCTCGCCACCCAGGATATCAGCCCAGTACGGTTATAGAACGACGACTCCTGAAAGTCTGAATCCGATGGGGCATCTTCCGAGTCATTGAAAGGTCGGTAGTAGCCGAAGGGGATGTGGATATCGGATCGCGAGTCGTACGTCATGAGCAAATGATACTTCAGGCGAGCGAATTCCAGAGTCTCTGTCCACCTCACGATGCGGAGGGGACTCTCTGTGCTGAAGTAGATCCACGTCTGTCCTGGCTCGGGTTCAAGTTCCAGCAGTTTGTCTAAGAGAGAATTCCTCCGGAACTGTGTACCCATCATGCCAAAAACTACCGCATCTTTCCCTTTGATCATGCTTATGTTGGCTCCCAGTGTCAGTTTCAAATCGCAGTCATAGCCTCGAGAAAAGCACTCGACGTCCGATTCAAATTCGGGCTCGGTGCTAACCTTAAAAAGACCAGTGTAATGTTTCAATTCCGGGACATGCTTTATGAGTTCCATATCACTAAAAATGTGCATCCTTTTTACACATTTTGTCACCACCATTTCTTCCTGCTCTTCCTTTTCCTCCTCCTTCTTCTCCTCCTCCTCCTCCTCATCCAGAACTCTTACAACAAAGTCATCCATGTCATGAAGATACCTCTCGGTGTCAGCTACAACTATTCTGTCGTCGTCATGACGACTGGTTGTTGTCTTGACAACTTTATTGACTTCAGTAGTAGTGTCATCATCTACATCATCGTCGTAGCGTTCCATTGTCTCGCGGATGGAGTCGGATATTTGTATGCTGGTCTGCATCTCATGAAAGAGGTCCAGTCGAGTCCTGGTGGAGGGGTAGTAATGGCACTCTGGAGTACTCCAGAGGGAGACGACCACGCCCAGGACCAGCACGCACGTCACGATAAAGCTGTAACGGTGGTAGGCCTGAAAAGAAACATCATCAACAACAGAGATTAAGGGAATAGGATGAGATGATATACCAGTGAGAAGACAGAAAAGAAAGAAAACATCGATAGAGGGGATGTACATCGACGGACGTTGTAGAACCATACAGATATGAACTACTAGCTACATGAATAGCTGACGTGAGATTTACGGATATAAAAATTGTAAGTTACGGCCAGTCAAGGAGTCCTGTAGCTAGAAGACTAAAGCTATTACTGTAAAGCTACAGCTGTATTTCAAATCCCATATTGAGAGATAAACAAATGGCATATATAGTTTTGGTGGCCTAATCTCAACTTTAAGAATATAATGGCGTGAGAGCCGAAACTTTACAAGGTTTGCAGCCCCTGGGTCTACATGAATCTGGTTTTACCAAGGAGGTACTCGGTGTACCTCCTTGGTTCTAGCTCTTCTGGGTGGAAGAGTAATATAGTGTCCATGAAGCCGCTGATGTTGCAGGTCATGAGCGCAAGTGAGGCGCTCAAGAAAAGAAAGCAGCTGCCAGGAATGGTAAACTTCTTTTCGTCACTGCAGTCCAAGCTTTTTCTGTGCCATAATGTGTATCTTCCGTAGTTCCCGCCAAATTAGCCCGTAGAGCTATGTGAGGATCCATCTTTTCAAATTTGATATTCGTCTAAATGGATTGTTTTAATCAATATCGTTATCGACGGACAGTCCAATCATCTATTATGGAAAATCTGTGATTAAAGGGGATGGCTAGTAACTGATCAGTAGGAATCGGTGAGAATGTTGGGGGATGATTGTTCCAATCCTTGTGGGATTCATTTAAGAGTACATTGTTGTGTGAAAATGATTTGCTTCAGAATGGCCTCATATTCAAGTAATGTGCAGTTTAATGTTTCCAGGTTAGCATGCCTGTACAGTGTCAGGGCGATCGTTAACGGGTAATTAACGATCGCCCCGTCAATCATCCCCCAGCATTCCCACTGATTCCCACTGATCTGGGGTGGTATTCTGAGACTGTTTTATCTCTGTTGTAAGTCTGTTGTAACAAATCGGTATTCTGAACACCGTTTTATCTCTGTTGTAACTTCTGTTGTAACTTCTGTTGTAACTTGTGTTTTATCTTGCGCACACTTTGCCTGCGCATACCATTGTCTTAGGGTATGCGCACGCGCGTAACAGTGGGCGCAAACCTGAACACCCATTAGATTACACGGTATTCTGAAAACTGTTTTATCTTCTGTTGTAAGTCATGCCATGTGCAAATTTATGCTTCTGACATAAAACAGGGTGGAAGGTGTTTTAACTCCGTTGTAACTTTCGCTTTAACTTATGTTAGATAGTGAGATAATTCATTAACTCAATATTGTGGTATGCGAGTTCAAAGTAAAAAAGATATACAAAAAATAAAAACATTTTGTTTGTACAGAAAGGCAAAAGATAGCAGTTTGACAAAATGTAAACTCATTCACAATACAAAATTTGGTAACAGTAACATTACAGGGGTGGTATTCTGAACACCGTTTTATCTCTGTTGTAACTTGTGTTGTAACTTGTGTTGTAAGTCTGTGAGTTACAACACCGCTAAAACAGTTGTAAATCGGTATTCTGCAAACTGTTTTAACGGTGTTGTAAGTCATGATAACCACGCCCATCGCAATAATCATATCCAATAGGAAATATTGTTAGAAGTAGCATCTAAAAAATTTCAACCAATAAGATTGCTCCCTTGGGCAAATGCGCCTTGCTTAACTCTGCGCGTTGCAACAAGCGCTCATTCTCTGGCGTGCGCACAAATAGGACAATGGCATGCGCAGATAAAGAGAGCCAGAGATAAAATAAAGTTACAACAGAAGCTTGATCATTACCGGTACGCCTTCTTACCGGTTTTGACGTATAATTGGTGCGGTAGGGGATTCGCAAAGCTATCTCAGATTGAGTCTTTTTATTTGAAATTTTGTTTAAAAAAATAAGAAGATATCTGGCGTTCATAAGAGGAACCCAAATTTCATGGTTTGTGGGGAACTTGACGCTTCTAAATTAAGTTAAGCCCTTTGCAATGCCATGTTATTATTATTATTGTTATTATTGTTGTTGTTGCTGTTGTTGTTGTCACTATCTTCACAAGATATCTCTTGGAGATCATTATCACGTCAAGTTCCATCATGGAACCTTAGACTTCTAATACTTTTCTCAGGATTCGCGTCATTCCCAGCAATAAATATTTTTGAAACACCCAAATGTACTGATAATGAATTCTTATTGGTGAAGACAGTGAAATCATATAAAAACTGTTTGATATTTTGAAAGATATTTTTTAAATGAATATTGCTTAAAACAAACTGCCGACGGTGCTGGTAACCTTTCTGTTCATGTGTTGTGTTTTCATCTATGTGCATAATTATGCTACGCGTATGTACCTGTAATGTTACTGTTTCCAAATTTTGTATTGTGGAATGAGTTTACATTTTGTCAAACTGCTATCTTTTGCCTTTCTGTACATAAATTGTTTTTATTTTTTGTATATCTTTTTTATTTTGAACTCGCATACCACAATATTGACTTAATGAATTATCTCACTATCTAACATAAGTTAGAGCGAAAGTTACAACGGAGTTAAAACACCTTCCATCCTGTTTTATCTCAGAAGCATAAATTTGCACGGGGCATGGCTTACAACAGAAGATAAAGCAGTTTTCAGAATACCGTGTAATCTAATGGGTGTTCAGGTTTGCGCCCACTGTTACGCGCGTGCGCATACCCTAAGACAATGGTATGCGCAGGCAAAGAGTGCGCAAGATAAAACACAAGTTACAACAGAAGTTACAACAGAGATAAAACGGTGTTCAGAATACCAATTTGTTACAACAGACTTACAACAGAGATAAAACAGTCTCAGAATACCACCCCTGGTACATACGCGTAGCATAATTATTATGCGCATAGATGAAAACACAAACACATGAACAGAAAGGTTACCGGCACCGTCGGTAGTTTGTTTTAAGCACTATTCATTTCAAAAATATCTTTCAAAATATCAAACAGTTTTTTTATATGATTTCACTATCATCACCAATAAGAATTCATTATCAGTACCCTTGGGTGTTTCAAAAATATTCATTGCTGGGGATGGCGCGAATCCTGAGAAAAGTATTAGAAGTCTAAGGTTCCATGTTGGAACTTGACGTGATATTGATCTCCAAGAGATATCTTGTGAAGATAGTGACAACAACAACAACAATAATAATAATAACATGGCATTGCAAGGGCTTAACTTGATTTAGAAGCGTCAAGTTCCCCACAAACCATGAAATTTGGGTTCCTCTTATGAACGCCAGATATCTTATTTTTTTAACAAAATTTCAAATAAAAAGACTCAGTCTGAGATAGCTTTGCGAATCCCCTACCGCACCAACTATACGTCAAAACCGGTAAGAAGGCATAATGATCAAGCTTCTGTTGTAACTTTTATTCTATCTCTGGCTCTCTTTACCTGCGCATGCCATTGTCCTATTTGTGCGCACGCCAGAGAATGAGCGCTTGTTAAAACGCGCAGAGTTAAGCAAGGCGCATTTGCCCAAGGGAGCAATCTCATTGGTTGAAATGTCTTAGATCCTACTTCTAACAATATTTCCTATTGGATATGATTATTGCGATGGGCGTGGTTATCATGACTTACAACACCGTTAAAACAGTTTTCAGAATACCGATTTACAACTGTTTTAGCGGTGTTGTAACTCACAGACTTACAACACAAGTTACAACACAAGTTACAACAGAGATAAAACAGTGTTCAGAATACCACCCCAGGGGTGGTATTCTGAGACTGTTTTATCTCTGTTGTAAGTCTGTTGTAACAAATTGGTATTCTGAACACCGTTTTATCTCTGTTGTGACTTCTGTTGTAACTTGTGTTTTATCTTGCGCACTCTTTGCCTGCGCATACCATTGTCTTAGGGTATGCGCACGCGCGTAACAGTGGGCGCAAACCTGAACACCCATTAGATTACACGGTATTCTGAAAACTGTTTTATCTTCTGTTGTAAGCCATGCCCCGTGCAAATTTATGCTTCTGAGATAAAACAGGATGGAAGGTGTTTTAACTCCGTTGTAACTTTCGCTCTAACTTATGTTAGATAGTGAGATAATTCATTAAGTCAATATTGTGGTATGCGAGTTGAAAATAAAAAAGATATACAAAAAATAAAAACAATTTATGTACAGAAAGGCAAAAGATAGCAGTTTGACAAAATGTAAACTCATTCCACAATACAAAATTTGGAAACAGTAACATTACAGGTACATACGCGTAGCATAATTATGCACATAGATGAAAACACAAACACATGAACAGAAAGGTTACCAGCACCGTCGGCAGTTTGTTTCAAGCAATATTCATTTAAAAAATATCTTTCAAAATATCAAACAGTTTTTATATGATTTCACTGTCTTCACCAATAAGAATTCATTATCAGTACCTTTGGGTGTTTCAAAAATATTTATTGCTGGGAATGACGCGAATCCTGAGAAAAGTATTAGAAGTCTAAGGTTCCATGATGGAACTTGACGTGATAATGATCTCCAAGAGATATCTTGTGAAGATAGTGACAACAACAACAGCAACAACAACAATAATAACAATAATAATAATAACATGGCATTGCAAAGGGCTTAACTTAATTTAGAAGCGTCAAGTTCCCCACAAACCATGAAATTTGGGTTCCTCTTATGAACGCCAGATATCTTCTTATTTTTTCAAACAAAATTTCAAATAAAAAGACTCAATCTGAGATAGCTTTGCGAATCCCCTACCGCACCAACTATACGTCAAAACCGGTAAGAATGCATACCGGTAATGATCAAGCTTCTGTTGTAACTTTATTTTATCTCTGGCTCTCTTTATCTGCGCATGCCATTGTCCTATTTGTGCCCACGCCAGAGAATGAGCGCTTGTTGCAACGCGCAGAGTTAAGCAAGGCGCATTTGCCCAAGGGAGCAATCTTATTGGTTGAAATTTTTTAGATGCTACTTCTAACAATATTTCCTATTGGATATGATTATTGCGATGGGCGTGGTTATCATGACTTACAACACCGTTAAAACAGTTTGCAGAATACCGATTTACAACTGTTTTAGCGGTGTTGTAACTCACAGACTTACAACACAAGTTACAACACAAGTTACAACAGAGATAAAACGGTGTTCAGAATACCACCCCCAGTTCACTAGCCAGCCCCTTTAAGAAGAGAAAGCGGTCGAAAGAGAATGTACCTAAAACAAGTCAACCGCAACCTACTCGTTCAGTAATCCTTTCTGTTTAGTATATCCTATAGTAAAATCAATTGTTAAAGAGTGAACCAAAGCGTTTGGTATACAATTCCTTATTTTGAGGACGCTGCTAGGTGGATTATCCGTGATAAACGATTTAACGACAGAACTGTGGCTTTGGTCATTAGCTCTGGGGGTTGAGAGAACTAACATGTGTCTTCAAATATTCTGAGACTGTAACAGGAAGACCATAGTTTCTTGAATACAACGTGAATGTGTAACTTTATATTATTTCTGTTGCTTTTACATTACATTGTACACATTCTTTTCAGTAAGTTTGTATGGTGGTTCTACTGGAGAGCGTCATGTATTTTTTTTTTTACTTGTTTGTCCTTTGTTGTTTATTTTTATGTATTTCCCTAAAAGATAAGAACACCAAAATAGCATCAAATACAATACAATTTTGACGTTGTGAACTTGTGAGTAAACTATTTGTACAGCAATTTCTGCGCTTACATTTTTTGTTAACTTCATCTTAATGAATTCTTTCATACAGTATCGTCACAATACATTTTATCATACTAAAACAAAAATATAGATGAAGGAGATGACCACTATAAGGAAAGATTGACTGGAATGGCAATGTATACCAGGAACACTTTATAAGGTATACATAAAAAGGACAAGAAGAAATGTGCCGTGTAATAGGCTGTAAGCGCATGTGACTTGTATTATGTGTGTGTGTGGATGTGTGCAGTGTGTGACTAAAACTTGTAAAATAGGGTTACTGAAATGGGAAGAGTTAAATATTTAGGGAATGTAAGTGAAGAATATACTGTAATATCATTGAACTTATTTCTTATTATTCTGTTCGGCAGTCTGTAGAATGTATTTGTTTGGGTTTGTGTTGTTGGTTGTATTTTACATGATTGTTTTCTTTTCTACCTTCCTATACACAACCAATAATGCTTCCCTGGCAGTATCAACACTGTACTTCGTGATTTAATCTCATTGGTATATTATTGTTTATATGAAAAAGAAAGAAAAATAAAAGATTGACAAAAAAAGAAGAAGAAGAAAGTTTGTGCCTACACTCTCGATTGTTGCCCTGACACATTACAAGAGGCCAACAAAGTCTGTATTCTTCCTGACATATCGTTGCTTCTTTATTCAAACCACCATCCAGGGCAAATATTTGCCCTGCATAACAATGCGCGTCTGCTAATGACGCAACGTCTTTGTAGACGACACGCTCGGAAGGTGAACTTTCAAAAGAATACTTGTAGGTCTTGACAGAGAATTTTGTTTGTCTGTTGTTCAAGCAGTTTATCACCACTAGATGTACCGGAATATTTTGTAAGGGTGTATGTGTGTGTGTGTGGGGGGGGGGGGGGGGGGGGGGGACAGGGACGGGGGCAAGGGAGAGATAAGGAGAGGATTTGCTTTCTCTATCCTTATGTCAACTGCTTAAAGTCCATGGGCCAAGAGGCGAAAAATTGGTTATTGGTACCATCTCAGGTGGCAATACCTTTTTGGTGTCATTTTGTTTGTTGGGCATAGATATGCTTATCAAGCTATGATAGCATTTCCAAATGATTTAGCTTAGTCCTAATAAATGAATTTTTAACCAGTTTGGTCTCGTTTTTATATCCCTATACTTCTGAATCGAGGCTAACCGCTATAGAAACCGAGGCCAGTGAGGGAGATTTATTTGATTTGATATGATATATTAATTTTGAATTATTTGCAATAAAATGAAAATAATATAGGGTAAAATTTGGAAATTTATAGAAATTTTATGAATATAGATTTGGCGTAAATATTCCTCGAGGAATGATAAACGTCAAATAAATTCAAATAACAACAACAACAACAACAGAACACCTGTGGACATACAGAAGACAGTGCTCTTCTTTCTATAGCGGTTAGTTTCGATTCAGAAGTAAAGGGATATAACAGTGAAACCAAACGGGTTAAAAATTCATTTATTAGGACTAAGCTACTCATTTGGAAATGCTATCATAGCTTGATAAGCATATCTATGCCCGACAAACAAAATGACACCAAAAAGGTTTTGCCACCTCAGATGGTACCAATATCTGGCCTGGCCCATGGACTATAAGGGATGGTACAGTTTCGGTTGAGGTAGGGGCTTCAGGTTTCCAACATATTTCGATGATTGTTATTTTTTTTTTCAGAGAAATAGATTCTAAGAGAAATATAAGTTTATTTGACAAATACTGCCCTTAAAATGGCTGAGTTATGAAATATAAAGCGATCCTAATAAAATGTTTGGACTCACCTTACTGTCCTCCATATTAGGATCGCTTTGTTTTACTCCGGGTTTTTTTTTTCATATGTCAGCAATTTCAAACAGATTTTCATCCAACAAACTTTGAATTCTTCTTAGATTTGTATACTCTTTAACAATACTGTCATGTCATAGCGTGGTTTCTAAGTTTCTCAGAAAAAAAGTTCAAAGCTGAATCCTCACCTCAAACAAATATCATCCTTTCAAATTAGTATATAGGGTAAGGAGGGCTTAATAACATCATATCGCCAAGCTCAACATCAGACAGATTTTGCGAGTGATGAGAGCCCTTCCCCCGTCCCCCCCACCATCGCTTACCGGCATGCATACATCGATTCGATAGCTATAACCTTATGAAGTATGAAGTCATTATTGCTATTATTAAATCTGGTTATAATCATGTTGTTTATCTTCATTGACATCAATGAATAAGCCAGTTCGTAGTTCTACTTTGCGCATGAGCAGAAAAAAGGTCATTCGTACCAACACGCATGATGGTTTTTAAATTCGCTGAGATAAGCATCTGTCATATAATGTTTATTCATGCAATGCTTGTAAATGATACTTGCCTGTACATCCACCTGACAGCAAACCTGGTATTTGGCAATACCAATAAAAACATAATGTATTTTAATGCATTCAATACAAAACAAAGAAATGGATACTTCCCCGAGGGTTTTTGACGGACCATTCTGGTCACCTAGCGGGGCCCCATGTCATAAAAAGTTGATATGATAACAACTCTTGCTGGAATGGCAATTGTCATGGTAACGACAAGAATGCAGCTTCCTGATTGGCTGTTGCCATGGGAAGTTGCCATTCCAGCAAGAGTTGACATCCTAACATCTTTTATGAAACGGGGCCCGGGCTCACTATGCGAGATCATTTTTGTTTATCACGAATTCCACATTGTTACGCCTGGCAAAATGACCGGTAGGCATTATGTTGCTTTGAATACGAGTGAAGTGCCTGAACACCTGAGCAAAAAGAAAGGTCATTTGTACCAACGTGCACATGAGCTAATTACGAACTGGCTTATTACCATCAGTATAAGGATGTAATTCAGTCCCCCCCCCCCCCCAGGAATAAAGCTACGGTGTATCAATCACGATTTATCTCTCCCTTGGCTGCGGTGGTTGTGCCCTGCAATTTACCCTTAATTGCTTTAATATTCAGGACAGTTACAAAGAAAGCTACAAATCTCTCGAGATCTAGGACAACAAATTAGAATCGGCTATTGGGATACGAAAATAATTGCGTTTTTGCCTTTGTTCTGGACGAGCTGGAGAGGGTGTAGAGGAGAGCAATGAATTGTTTCGGCCTTTTGTGGGATGTGTGGCCGGCTTGGAAGGGGATAAAGTCATCAGTGAGATGACACTGCGTTTTCACCGGAAGAATGTTAGTGTTGTATTACTAATAGTTTAATGATAGTTAAAGACACTCTTGTGTAGAGGGCGCGGTAATCTATTGAAGACTGAAGGAATTGCGATTGTGTCGACTGGTATCCGGTTAGACTTTTGCACTCTAGATACTTTACAACAAGATACTTTATTACTTTAGATGTGTATGTGTATGTGTGTGTGTGTGTGTGTGCGCGCGCGCTTGGGTAACTGCAAATTGATAAATCTTTTTTGTTTCATTATTTTGTGTGAGGTTTTCAGGGATATTGCCCCATGTGCCCCAAACACACACACACACACACGCGCGCATTGTAACAAGTTATAATGAAAAACATGTTATGTTATGTTATGTTAATAATAAGTACAGTATGATACTATTTAAAGGCAACCTATTAAAGCTCATCCAGCGTTAATTCTTTCAGTCGTTTGGATGGCGGCAGTATCAAAAATAGATTACAAACCGTAGCCCCCCCCCCCCCCAAACAAAAAATACGTCACCTTCCGCAACGATAAAAGACAGGGAATCAATGCAAATACAATATCAGGGTATGAAACTTTAACTCATTTATTGAACTTACTTCTCTATAGATGTTGTGAACTAATCTGCATGTTGCTGGAAATGCAACACGGAGCTGACCACCAATCACGCAGTTTCAGCCTCCGTTGCCGCTATCACAACAAAGGTTGTTTTTGGAAAGACAATGAGCAATGATCGACTCACGGTGCCCATCGCGGAAGACCTTAGTGTCCATCTTCTCCGGACATAATGATGGGATCGGAGATCTCACTATGGACAGGTCGGGGTTTCTGAAATCTATTGTACCTGTACCACCTATTTTGTATAATTATGCCGAATTCTATAGGCATTTGGTTGGCATTACATTCTATACCCTATTGCGCTCTTCCCGCGGCCCTTTGGTGGGTTTGGCTGCGGCCTTTTCAGTCATAATCTCGCAGCCCTTTTGATCATTTTGCAGTAGCCCTTTGCACTCTTTACATCACGCTTTCCCAATCGTTTGGTTGCAGCCTTCTCTATCACTATCTTTTGGCTGCAGCCTCTGACTGCCCGAAATATTATGTTCACATAGGACTTCGATGAACGCAACTGCTAATATTTTCTTTCTTCCTGGATTAGCGTTTGAATGAATAACTAAATGAATAGATAAATAGATAAATAAATAGATGAACAAATAGATAAACAAACAAATAAACAAATAGATAAATAAATAGATGAACAAATAGATAAACAAACAAATAAACAAATAGATAAATAAATAAGCACATAGATTCATGAATTGATAGATACTTGACATGTACATTTTAACATTCTATAATAGTCACGCAATATACATCTGTTCGTTAGCTGACCGAGAGAGTCGGATTCAAATGTCGGTAGATGCTAAGCATGCAGCATAAAATGTACAAACTGTATACCGGTATTATGACTTCGCTGAGACATGCTGGTTTAAATGTGTAAATGTTTGCAAGGCGAAATTAGTGCCTGCATCCGTCACGTTCAATGCAGGTATGTTTGATGTTGTTGTTCATTTTCTACATCGGCAGTATATTTTTATTCTCTTGTAATAATTTCGTACATACATTTCGTACACAAAATACAACCGCTTTGCCATAAAAACGATAAAAAGAAAACGACTGGTAACGCCATTCTATAGTGTGTATCCATACACGCGTGCGTGACGAGGATCTATGGATGTTTAATATTAAACTGCCGTGTTGATATTCAAAGTCGAATGATAGTTCGACAGCTGGTATGGATTTGAAATTATCTTCTGACATTGGGTGTTTTAACAACACAAGATTGACGTTTTTATTGTTCAAAGGAAATATTGATTGAAATAATTTCCGCGATATGATACTTGTAGTTTGGAGTCTTGAGAGTTTATGATAATAGAATTACGATGGTGAAAAAAAGGAGCTAGGCAGATTGGGAGGATTTCGAGAGATACTAATTATAAAAAGTCATAGCGCGATCATGGAGGAAAAAAATAAATCGTGGAATCTAAGATCATACAAAACTATACACCGGGCAACAATGCCGGCATACCTAATGAGAGACAAACCGCGAGTAAATACACACACACACACACACACACACACAGACACACACACACACACACGCACACACACACACACACACACACACATACTCATATATATATATATATATATATATATATATATATATATATATATATATCATAATTCATATAATGTTACAAAAACAGCTGGATGTCATCAAGATAGCAGTATGCACATCAACTGCCGAGCTTCCTCAGCATCGCTATGCTGGAGAACAAATATAGAAGGACGTTCAACTGATTTGTCTTTAATAGCAAAAAATGACAGACAAGTGAACACAATACACACACAACATATCCAAAGGCCTGCATGCATTTGCAATGCACATTCAATTCAATTGTATGCATCCGTTCATCAAAAAAGAAACGTCCGTATAGACATGCAAACAAAAATATGCACGCAATCATATCGGAAAAAAGTATAGCAATGAAAGGTCACGGACACGTGTAAAGCAGGGCTTATATCGATGGGGTCCAGTAACAAAATTATAATTATTTTGACACAATTCGACATCTGTATTTAATACATTTTAAACAGATTTAATAAACATGGAAAATAGACATTCGTGTAGTTTGGAAACTTCAGTTTCATTAATTGACGTGTTATTGTACACCATGAATGTGCCTAATAGCAAAAAAAAAAAAAACAAAAACAACAACAACAACAAAAAACACACACAAAAAAACAAACAAACAAACAAACAAACAAACACTCTTGCCCGTGCAGGCCCAAACTCCCTGACTTCTATGCGTCATTACTGTCACTACTGGTTGCATGTGTTGTAATACATAAATCACTGATAACAGCAAAAGGAATAAAAATAAAAATAAAGTAACACACAAACACACGCGTGCGCGCGTGCGCACGCACACACACACATACACACATGTTACGACAAATTGATTAAAATTTCTACTGTCAAACCATCATAAAAAGCCCTGATTGAAATATATTCCATGTTTGTGCATGGCAATAATGATCGAAAATATACATCGTTATTATTTAGAAGATAAGATACACTCATACAAACATTGAAAGCATATTGTTAAATCACATGCTTTAAGTTTCATCTTCCTGATATGGGCCATGTGAACCTGCATTCAGTATGCAAATTGCAGAGGTGAGACGAACCTATGAGGTGCCAGCGTTTTATCATTTTCTGTTTTGTGCTACCTACAGGGTTCAGAACTCTAAACTTCACAACTAACACTGTGTGTAGAGTTCTGTGTTCCAGCATACTGTTCAAAGACACTATTAGACGCTGCCACGAGAAGGCGTTGTTCTAAAAAAAGTTGTTCGTCACAACAAGGAGTTTGCTATTCATAAAAGGGTTTGCAAATCCCTAGCGGCGTTTTGAAAGGAAAAGCCGGAGAGCGGGCCAATGCGGGAATACGCTTGAGTACCCTCAAAGGACCGCTGAATGGCGGCGCCGCTGTTTTCCTGCACAATGTAATCTGCCAAGGCACCTTAGTACTTGTACTTCTGGTGGGATTTTGACCAGTCGGTCGCCAGTCATGGTTGCTGACTTACAAGCATTCATTGTTCTTTAACGACCACGTACAGACAAATAAAATCAAACGCTGCTATTAACTTGTAATCGCTATTGTCATTGCCATCATTTCTAGCTCGCGATTATCCGCAAGGACAGCCACATCACAATCAGGTCGTATTAGAAAGTTCAACTCCAGACAGAAACGAAAATGCGTTCATTTATTTGGAGACATATTAAGTGGGGTTGATATAGGTTGGAAAAGAATGGGTAGTTCACACATATAGGTTCCGTCCTTTTTCCGCATACCACAGAAATCTTATAAGTGCCAACTGAAAGCAGGCCCGTAACTGGGGGGGGGGGGGGGGGGGGTGTTCAGAGGGCTCTGCGGACCCCCCCCCTTTTTTTTTGCCAGCAGCACAAAACATAATGATAATAATGATAAATAAAAGAAATAAAAGGGAAAATGAGTCGCGTAATCAACACTGGTGTTGATTTCAAATCATTTCATTCTCCATGTTCCCAATGTTTGTTTAGGGTTGAAGTGAGCATTCATCACTGAGGTCGGGCAAACTATAATGTTGTTAAAATATGAAACGACAAAACTCTGAGAGCTAGATAGGCCTAACACTTTTGCAACCTATCAAGAGAATGAGACAATACCAAAATATGCGAGGGAGTTGCATTTCGTTTCATTTGTGTACATCACGAAAATGTTCATCCACGCACAATCATGCATTCTTTGCTCCACATTGGATACAAGGAAGACACAAAGTAACAGTTTAGGTTGGGAGGGCACCTCGAATTCGTAGGAGGAAATGTATCGAACCGGGGCTCAAAATAACTTCCCCTATTGTATAAGGACAGCGCAAAAAAAAAGAGACTATACAAACAACAACAGCAACAACATACAAATTTCAGTCAAAAACAAAAACGACGCACAATGCATGAATAAACAAAGATACAGACAATTCACGAGAAATCCGATGGACGAAAATTCCGTCTAACAGCACGTAGAACCGGACAACCAAAAAAAAAAAAAAAAAAAAAAAAAATGAAATTATCCCCCCCCCCAAAAAAAAAAACAACCATCAAATAAACAAACAAACAAAACACATCTATGTGGTTAAAAACACCGCAAGTCTTCTGCGGCCAAATTTAGGCTCCTCAAGTTTAAACTGCAATTCAACCCTATACTAAAATCAACTTTAATCAATAGAGTAAAACAAGGCGAACAATCCTGTTGAACTTTTGTCTCAAAGTTCATTTATTGATGAATAACATTACACTCGTACTGCGATATTTACTTATACCTTCTTCGAACTGCTCCTTGATCAAAAGCCACAAGATGGCATAACGTAACTTTATGAGACATGAATACCTTAAATGCTACAAAGTTTTACATGCTTTCACCACGCTTAAAGATTCGTATAAAGCATGAGTCATACATCAAAGCTATACTTTATGCTTTGCAATGATGATATCGCGTCTAGAATCGCCCATTAGTTATTCACAAAACATAATAGAAGTGTATGCTTTTTTGCTGAAAAGTTATTTCAAGACATTATTCATCGCGAAAGTCCTTTACTTTGTCGACAGCCCCCTCCAAAAACAAGATAAAAAGATTAAAAAAGAGAATTGGGATGAAGCTTTATACATAGAGATGGAAGACTTCTGGATATAATACTACATCTTCCCATCTCACACAATTTGTCTGTTTTTGTTGATATGAGTATTTTTTTTTTAGTGTAACTGAATTGAATTGAATTGAACTGAATTGCACTGAATTGAATTGAATTGAGTTAAATTAAATGATATCACTGCCCCATGAAAACACGCGAAACTTTCAAGTCCATGCACCTCCAACCTTACTTTTAGGCCTAAATATGCAGCCTCTATATATCAGTCTATTATGTGAAATATTGTCCGATTTTACCCCGTCTATTTAAGTCCAGCTTGAGCATGGTGTTAATTGAATTGGGCACATTGGAAGATACCAGATCGTTTTGAGTGATTTTGAGAGAGTTTCTTTCAATCGCTGGAAAATAAGAAAGAAAGCCTTTATTGAAACAGAGATCTTACCTGGTATCTACTCATAATTGCAGCGATTTTTGAATTCCCGACAGTCCTCAAGAAACGACGAAATTCTATCTTCTTTTGCTTGAATGCAATTCCGTCGATTTTCAGTATTGTATACGCTCGGTGTCATGAGGGGGATATCATTTAGCACTGGATGTGCGATGACTTTTACATTAGACCATTTTCGATTGATGAGCCAGGAGGGTTGCATTTGGCTGCAGATTCAGCAAACAGATTTAGCGAGGAAACAAAGCATACTTTAATCTCGTTGACGTTACCCCCGGCGCATGTTTGCCTAACTGAGGCACTGCACAATGACTCTTCACTGTTTGCATCTTCCTTAAAGGTAGTTTTCTTGCTTCACAACCAATGCTCTCAATTTCCATCAATGCTTATTCGTGAATTGCTTCGCATCGTGGTACTATCCTGGATTACCCAATGTTCACGAAATTCTATACTTGCTGAGGTCAGGATACATGAAGTCTGGTATATCAAGGGGTTTTATTTTGACGACAACGAATGGGTGACGATAACCTTTTTTCTGAATATTCGAAGATCAATGAAATTAAGAACTTCAGTACATGAAGCAATGGGTACAAGAAGCATGATAAAATAACTATAACAAAAATCTGCTTAAATAACCCGCCATGCAGTGAGCAGGTCACGAGGGTCTATGGCATTGCGCAAAACATTTACTCGCTGCACGTGAAATAACCATTTCAGTCATACTATGACATCCACAATATGCTCCTATATAGGATAATGAAACTTAAGGATAAACATTGAGCGAAATCAGACATCTAAAAAGTGACAATCTATCAAGTCAATGACTCCTTTACTGTGACCATGATGCTGTCATCAAAGATCGCGAAAATTCCGTCCCGGGTCCCATTTAACAATAATAAAAAAAAAAAATCAAAATGATAATGGCTCTTTCTGAAATGTCAACTGTCATGATAACAACAGATATCCTGATTGGCTGTTGGTAACAAAAGTTGCTATTCCAACAAAAAGGGTTATAATGACGTCTTGTTTTTTATTCTAATGAAACGGGGTCCTGGTCTTTGGTGCAGGACCCGTACCATGCGTGCTCTATGCACGGCTATGCCTTTCCCATCTATTCTGTATACACCAAGACCCGCGCGATAGGCCTATAATCCCTTCTGACCGTGAAGTGTCAACGGTTTTAAACTTCCTGGTAGAAGCAAATGACCGCCCCGATTTGCTATTTTATGTTACTGTTTTCTAAGAGGGATTAGTCTATGTATGAAATTAATAATGAGGAGAACTGAGCACCAATTTTATGTCAAGAGTGACGTGAAATGGACATTAATTTTGAAGTCAACTTCGCTGTGAACCTCTAAATTGCTACTGTTACGACTGGCTGAATATGCGACCAATTTAAAGTTACTTGAAAAAATTATGATACATGATCATTAATCATGAATAGCTGTATAAGAATCATTATCTTGATGACTAAGTGACTGCACTAAGTATCGTCACAGTTCCTTGCCCAGCAATAGATGAAGTTGTGACCCACACCCATGAGACCTCCATTCCAAATTCTATCCGATTTACAGGTTACTGTACTTTTGCCTATTGTACTGTCAAACCTGCCTATGCTGCAACCCATGATGGGAGATGAAAAAAGTGGCCGTTGTAGACAGGTGGCCGCTATTAGACAGGTTCTTTAACATGCTTTTTTCTCTCGGAGCGGAATTGTTTTCAGTGGTGATTCGATACGACAGGTGGCCGCTTTAGACAGGTGGTCGCTGACAGGTTTGACAGTAGTGATACAGTGCAAAGAGTTCGGCATGATTGCACGTAGCATTATCAGCTAGACCATGAAGGGACCATGAAGACATGCAAAGATGGATTTTAAAAGAAGCATCTCTCATCCAGAGTTAGGCAGCGAACGAAAACGTCTGGGATATCGAGGTGACAAAACAAGAAACAATGAAAACTATGTAAACATCAATTTTGAGAAGCAGCAATAATTCGACAGCAATATTTGTCATTTTTATGGGGTATTTTATAGGGTATACATTCACTACAATGTATTATCATACAATCAGTAAAGTAGTTCATACTGATGTTTATTTACAAAACGATGTATATATATATATATATATATACATGTGTGTGTGTGTGTGTACGTATATATCATAGAATAATGATATAAAATAACTAAGAATGTGGAGAAAATATACGCAATCAGAAAAAAAAAATAACATGATCTTGATGCAAAACATGTGAAGCGGAAGAAGAAATGTCAAAAGGTATCAGCAAAGCTTACTGGTTTTCAAATAGAGATAATGCTAACAAAATAAACAAATAAAAAGGCTCAATTGTTATATTCCATTTCAGTGTTCTCAAATGTGAAATGTATGTAGTAAAACGAAAGATCACAGAGTACACTATACTGAAAGAAATAAATCAAACGCGAAACATTATCATTGTACGAATTTTGCCACTAAAAAGTGTCTGCGGTTTGTTGTATCAAATAACTCATAGTATTACATAGTTTGTGTGTAGGCCCTAATAGTTTGCTGTATGTGTAATTCTCCTTGAGTCCTGTGTGAATAGCGGAAAAACAAATAAATGACGAATTAAATCACTCAGTCAGACCGCAACGCTGCTGTTAATGAGCTCAAATCAAAAATTTATCGTACGTGCAGGTTTTTGCGCATGTCCTTCTCAACACCCGAGATTTTGCGAGATAATTCAGAGACAAAGTGCATGGTCTACGAGATTCATTTATTGACGACATGAAGATCTACTCTCCGTGACTAATTGACATGATTTGTGAATATTTGATATTAATCAGACCTTTTAATGCTTATATCATGTGAAATGAACTTATGATACCGTTATTCTTATCACCGCATCCTACTGACATTTTTTAAAACGATCCTAGAACATATTATGACAAGGCTTTCTATTTATTGATCACCCGACCCGTTCCAAAGTTGAATCAACTTATTACTGATATCCAACATTCTAGAGATTCTTGTTATAGTAGCTCAGTAAGAACTGAATTGGTCCCTCGCTTAGAAAACTATAAAAATTGAAAGTCTCGTCGAGTGAAAATCGTGGAGTGGCAATTTGAGATACATGCATGATCATGTGCTCTCAGGGTATCATTAGTTAAATTACTCAGCGATGTATACAGTGGAATTAGATGGAATAATTATTGTAATTCACAATAGAGATCCCCAAAGAACTATGTGTGCACAATAAGTTTTAGATCTTTGATTATTGATTAATAATGAGCCATTCATTAATGCAACAGTAAACTGCTATCTGAGCAAACAAAGTCCAAGCCAAAGTTGAGCTGTCGATCAGAGTGGAGTGTTGTTCTTGTTGTTGACGTGGAGATCTTACCCCGAGCGCGTATACATACATCGTGCGCGCGCACACACACACTCAGGGTCCTACACTTTTATCTACACACAGAGTATTACTGTATGTACAGCACACGTTTACTGTCCTTCCGCGCTGACCAACTGTTTCAACTCTCCACTCAGAGGGAATTAACCAATCAGAAACGCGTATTCGCGGCAAACTGAAATCTCGTCAAAAATTAACTGTACAACGCAATGATTTATTCGATCACCTGACCCGTTCCAATAATCAGTCCACATGAAGTCATCATATTTCCATAGTATGATATTTCCTCTTTCATTTCATACCTCTTCGATTTTGGTCCACGTTTATTTCATTGTTCTAATGTACCCCCTAAGAAAAATGAAAAATATGCAAATTTTATGTTTTATACTTTCCTTGCTCAGTATATTTTATATGTCACAACCTTTCAATTAGTCGGATGTCATTAAAGTACAACTTTTCAGCTTTTTATCGATGTATTAATCAGGAAGATTGGTAATGTCGTTTTGATTTACAGGGACTCTAAAAATATGGTCTTCCAGCTCATTACGTATTCATGTCCTCAAGGTCCATGCATACGCGTACGATAATTGAGAAGGTTTTTCAGGGTGTTGCGGTCTGACTGCACTGGAGGTATGTAAACTACAAGAAGTTCACAAAGCAGGGGCCCGTTCATAAAACTCCAACCGGATTTTTTTCCGGTTGAAATCACAAAATTCCGGTTGGAAGCTCCCAACCAGAGTTTTTATGCAACGGATTTTACATTCTAAGATTAGCAACCTTAAAAAATTCAGGTTGGGCAAATCCCAACCAGGGGCCGTATTCTGAGAGCTAATTAAGTGTCTGATTAGCACTTAATTACCGAATTGGTATTCTGAGAGCATGATTAAGTAGGGGATATATTAACTACCATAGCAACAAGTGTCTTGGCGGGAAGGACCTACGCGTTTGCGCGTATCAATGCGCGTGCACCTCTGAGAGGACTTAATCACATAGTTAATTACGAATCGGTATTCTGAGGGTGTAATTAAGTATGAAAGTTAATGGAAAACTTAATGATACCAAAGAGTGTCATTAACTACTCCGATACCACGCATTACATCGTGTTTTCTCTACCACAACGATGCTTACCGTCTTCGGTAACCGAGGAGCAGTTGAATCTTGTTATCATGGTATCCGTAGAATTCAGAGAAAAAAGAAATATAGCCGATCTTCGAGGAATTTTGTCATTTTATGTGAGCAAAGAGGTTGAGATCTTCGCGTGCGTAGGCGAGGGGTTGTAATCAAATACCGGAGTGTGCGCACGGAGCTCTTGGGTTGTAATTACAGGGGGCGTGCAGGAGCGCGCATTGAGGGCATATTTGCGCGTGTAATCATCATTTTGGCTTCTAACAACGCGTCTGATTGGATGGAATAACAGTTAGATGGGAGGGACCTAAGATAATTACAGGGGACTTAATCATACCTTAATTACGTCCTCAGAATACCGATTTTGCCCATGATTAAGGGCCTATTAACTTCACGACTTAATCACGAAGTTAATTACAGACTTAATTACGACCTCAGAATACCACCCCTGAATTTTTTAAGGTTGCGAAAAAAGTTTTATGCAACGGGACCCAGATCGATACTAATACTGTAGGCAGAGCGTGTACGCTCTGCTAATAGGTAGACGAGCGCACATTCCTGTATGATGTCACTCAATACACGCGCGCAAGTTACCGTTTCCCTATCGACGCGCACCAAAACATAACAGCGTGCCTGGAAGCGCGTTTGCATCTTTTGTTTACACACAATAAGCCATGACACAGTAAGAATCATCATTATTAATATTTATCATCCAACATCTCGCCCGATGACAGAGCTCTCACCAGTTTTCCTGAATAGTCAACTTTATTACGTCGTCTACATCCTTTTCTACATTGGGATCTTCGCACTGACGCTACGTATCTTCTTCAAGAGGCGTTAGAAAATAATCATGTCTTCAAATCAAGAAATTTTGCCCGACTCTCTTCACATTGTCGATGATCAAGATGACGGTCAAACGGAGGAGGAACAGAGAACCCTCGAAGAGGAATCTGCAGAGAGCACTGCATCACCACTGGGCGCTACAAACATCATCAGAGGTAAGCACACTTGGAAATATTTTCGAAATTGCATGACGGTGATCGGTTAACGCGTGATGGGGCTCATTATGTAGCTCTAATTAAATTTTGGATTGTTTTTTTTTAAACCCACACTTCATACAGAAAAACTTTAGAAGCAACAGTGCATAGGCCTACATGGAACAATCATTTCCTGTTTGAATTTGGATGGTAATTTCTTTGCCGGCACTTACTTAAAAATGATCACAACGTCAGCCAGCAGCTGCAACTAGAAAGATTTAGAACCTACAGCAAAAACAACCATAACAAGCACAAAAACAAATTGATGAGGAAATAAGAAAGAAACTAACGATAAACCCCAAACTAACCCGTTTAGGTATAATCGCTGCCCATCCTTTTTAATGCCAGTTGGAAATTACTTTAGTAATTGATCTCGCAACCGATTCCACAGCTCGCAATAACGACGAGTCGGAAGTCGACTCCGACACCAATGCTGCTGCCCCGAAGAGCAAGGAGCTGAACTCAGTCGTCCCTATCGAAGGAACAATCCTGGCCATCGAACCGTCATCAACCACGGCCACGACCGCCAACTCGTCATCAGCATCGACGCAAGTGGAGTTTACCGCTGCTGCGGTAGTATTCGGACCCGTGCGACCAGATAATATCGCTCTTCCCTCGCCGTACATCGAGGACCAAGTGGCCAGTCTTAGAGGGCCGGATGTGTTTGCCGCTAACGTCAAGAATGCCTTCGAATCTCGCAAGTATCGAGAGGAAACGGAAAACAAGACGACAGAGAGTGAAGAGACCAAGAAAGGTGAGTTTTGCATCCACCTTAACTAGGTAAATTTCGTGACCCCTATACCCCGTAAGGTTAGTTAAGCAGTTGCCCTATATATACCTATATATATAGCTTGTAGTTCTCCAAATTTTCTAGAGCATTGTTCATGTTTTGCTTTGTTTGTTAATGAATAATCATTTCATCAATTATAGTTTCAACTCTTTGTGCGTTTACCCTGAGTGTGTGCTTGTATGTGTGTGTGCGTGTGATTTTTTTTAGTTGATCAAACATTGCTGATTGTATATTGTTTCATTCAAAATGAATATTTCGATCATGTAAAATTAAAGAAAGCACATGAAGATTATTAAAAAACAAAAAAGGTGCGTGTACATTTGTGTGTGTGTGTGTGTGTGTGTGTGTGTAGGTGTGTGTGTGCGTGAAAATGTGCCTGCGTATCAAAGTCTTGATGTGGGTTTAAGGTTCAAACACACCTTCGATATCAACTTCCTCGGAAAACTGTAATGAAGACATCGCTGTTGCACTCTGTGCCTCGGTAGAGCCGGATGCCACCTTGGAAACAGCCACACATGATGGAGACGAGACCAAGGAGGCAACCAACCCAACCTTTCGCGACGGCACGGAAGAAGGAGCTGCAGCCTCTCCAACGGAGCCCGCTACCAGCGTCGAGAACAATGCCATTGCGACGCAGATGACAATGAAGGGTAATACATTTACCAGTGCCTGAGAAATGGTCGACCGATTTCAATGATCACCAAGGGAAGTAAAATAATAGAGAAAGAATCAACGGATCAACTAAAACGCTGGATTCACATGACATTACGATTCAACCGCCTTTCGAATTGCGAGTCACAACCATTCCTATCGATAGATGAGTTACGATTAGTTATTCCGAAGATTCTTTATTTCGAAGGTTCGTTAAACCGAAAATGAAATAAGTTTTGCTATTTCGAAAGTTCATGAATCTGAAAATATACGCCCCTATAGGGTTTGTAATTCCGAAGGTTCGTAGTAGGCCTTTATGCACCGTCTGTTCGTTTCTGGACTAATGAACCTTTAGAATAACGAATGCTAATTCATTTTTGGATAAACAAAACTTCGGAATAACGAATCTTATTTTATTTTCGGATTAACGAACCTTCGGAATAATGCCACATGTATTGAATGGGAATTAAGAACCCTTTCTCATTTTCGGATAACGAATATCTAGATATAGGGAATTTGCGTGTTTTTTTTTTGTTTTTTTTGTTTTTTTTTTTGTTTTTTTTTTATAACAAATCTTCGGGATAACGAACCTTCGGAATAACGAACATGACCCGATAGATGTTTAGTTAAGGCCCGGTCCCACTGCACTTACGGATGCAAAGAGGATGTAAAGCGTACAAAAAATCTTGCCATCCGTTGGAAAACGCTACGAATCCGCTGTGTACCCATCGCATACGTGTTTCATCCGCTCTATCCATCGAGCATCCGTCCACTGTGATTTCATTCGCGCAAAAAGTTTTAAGCTGCTTAAAACTTTTAGAACGGATGAACTTTCCGCTGTGTACGATGTAAATCCGCGAGATACGAGCAACAAACGTTGTATGTCCGTGCGGCATCCCTTAAACGTCCGCTGCATCCTCTCTGCATCCTCTGGGCATCCTCGCAACTCACATCCGCTGCAGCTAAAAACGGAAAGAGGGAGGAAAGATATGGTACGTGGAACGTCTTTACATAGTTAATAGCACGTTAATAGAAAGGATGTAAGCGTATGCATCTCGTATATAAAGCATTTCGAAAGCATCTCCCCCCCCCCTGTATCCGCTCTGCATCCGCTCTGCATCCACTCTGCATCCGCTTTTTCTGCTATGCGTCCGTTTCGCAATTATCTCTGGTAACCCCTTCGGAGCTGTCATCCCCTTCCATCCGCTTTCATCCGCTAGGCTTCCGATGGACATCCGTTTAACATTCCCGCTACATACTACCCACGTCCGTTCTATTTCCGTTCTGTTACCGCCAATTTTCGCCAATTTTGTCAATTTCTGGAGCGGATGAAAGCGGATGAAGCCATCCCCGAAATTTTGCTCGTCCGCTGTGTCCTTTCTGCATACGCTTTGTGTCCGTCGGCCATGGGACCGGGCCTTTACATTTTGAAGTACATTAATCTCAGCATTAAATGGAAAGAAATGAGGAGAAAAATGTATCATTATATTTTAGATGGCAACAGGTATTGTTGAAATTAAGGCGTGACATAGAAAACAGTCAGAAAATTTTGATGATGATTTAAAAAAAAGAAGAAGATCGGTAACAGCGTTACAGTTCCATCAACTATAATTATTCTTGATTGACGCAAACCGAGTAGGTCCTATACACGACTATGAAATGTATGGCTTGTCGAGTCATGAATGAATGAATGAATGAATGAATGAATGAATGAATGAATGAATGAATGAATGAATGAATGAATCAATCAATCAATCGAATGAATGAAAGAAAGAAAGAATGAATGAATGAATGAATGGGTCAGTACACCGAATAGATTGTAAATTGAGCGTATAAATGAATACAGTGATGGGGAAGTGAGTGACTGAATGACTGGTCGAAAGAATGGATGGATGGATGGATGAATGAATGAATGGATGGATGAGAAAAAAAAACCCCAGTGAAATGCCTATCATGTCTTCTCTCACTATTCTTTTTTAGCTCCACAAAAAGAAAATGACGACGACGCCGCTCTCCTTGAGGCCAAGGTGTGGCACGATTCGATAGTACGTCGCCTGGCCCGACTCCGGGGTCTTTCCTCGTGGCTGGGAGAAAGGAACAAGCGCATGGACGGCATGGTGGAGATCCTTGTTCGCTCGCTGGAAAACATGGGCGTCGGGGCGGTGACCGACCACGTGGGGAACTTGGTAAGCCCCAGCGTCTCTGCAGCAAAAGGCTGGTATAAGGACGACGTCCATCAGACTGTTTATCCTTTTTTTATTTGAGGGAAAATAGGAATGGGGTGCAAAGGAGTCATACAGATCGGGTATTAGCTTATAAATGAAGCACAAATAAACATTATCCCATACTAGTGTAAACGATGGAGAAATTGGGACTTCATTTACTTTAGTGAATCATTTATTTAATCATAAAAGAGAACAAACCTTATGTAGAATATAAGTGTTTCTTGATTGACCGGGTTAAGAATTTATCCCCATTTCCTGCCCAATCACTCTGTCTAAATATAAGATCAGCTCAATCCAAAACCCTGTGTAAACTTCCCAGTTTTATAGTCTCCTATCCTTTTATTAACAAGACCATCAAACCTCCAATTAAACTTCCATTCAGAACCCAACCATCTTTGTTATTACTTTGGTTAATCTCTACTCAATAGTTAATCCTTCTCTTTGTCCCCAATCAAGTTTAAGTAAATTAAGACTAACTGTGTTTACAATTCCCACAGCCAGTCCCTTACTCAGTACTGTTCAATGAAACTATAATCCCCACATCAAAGACCCTCTCCTATCCCTGCTGATATATATTTTGTGCTCCTGGAGTTGAGGAGGCAATCTTACTCCGGCCCCGACTCTGTTCGGTCATGTGCCAAGAAGGAGTGAACAACATTCTTTCTATTTAGTACTCATTAGTCATCATCCTTGAATTCTGGACCATTGTAATGTTCAACTTACTGTTCCTGATCTTTAACAATTGTATATCTTGGAACTACCACCAACTTGTCTCCTGCATGGACTAATGTTCGACTGTGGCTTGACATCACATACTATAGTTAAGAGTGCACACCACGCTACCGACACATAAAACCAGCACTCTTACACTAGCAGAAAATACTTTATCGTTTTCCTTTATTTTGATCGAATGTTATGCCCGCTAAGAACCAACCTCAATGGCGGATCCAGAAGGGGGCGCATCGGGCGCGAGCCCCCTCTTATTAATTTTTTTAAATAAAACAAAAGAAATAAAAAGGAAAATGGGGGGGGGGGCGTGTGCCCCCCCCCCCTAATTTTGTAAAGGCGCCTCCCCTTTACGGAATTCCTGGATCCTCCCCTGAACCTAGTGATAAACAAACGTCAATGTAATTTGTACGAGAGCTTTGATGGGAAAATCCACTTCAACAACCCTCCAACAATAACCCCCTACCACTAAAATCACTTTCACATTAAACACACAGACAAACGAGCGCGAGCAAATTATGAAACACAAACAACACAATAAAAAGGAGGGAACTGTGGTCTTTTTCTCCGCATTCCTCGAAGTACACATGGCTATGAAAAAGGAAAGCCAATCTTGAAATAACCATTCCTTGGTCCAGTTCTCACTGCCTTTGTATATTCCTGTCAAGGAAAAGAATACGATTCTACCTGAGAAAACCTGGGGGGGGGGGTGCCACCTGAAAGGTAACAGATAATTAATCAATTATTTAAAGACCAAAATGAACAATAAAGGCACTTTTCTCGTCTAAAGGTTGTCAATTTCATAACTGAAAAATGCGAAATTTTCGGCACTTACACTTAAAATTCAGTGTATATGGTAGCCTCGCGTCCTTCGACTTATTAATGTGCCCCCTGAAACATACCCTTTAGTTTTTCCTTTTCTTCTAGACTTTCTAGCAATATAAGAATATTTTTCATTGCTCTAACAATGCGATGACGTTTAAGCATTTAAAGAATACATTTTAAGACTAAAACCAAATGGCAAAGTGAAAGTGGATCACCAAAGCAAATATGTATAAATAAATGTTTATGAAAAGATATTGTACGACAAAATGTGACTTCTGTTATTTTTTAGTCAATAATAGCGTAACGCAAAATTCAATTGTTCAGACGTGAAAATACATTCCGGAGCGCTGCCCGTACTTAGCAAAATAAATAGTTTTCATTTAGTTATGATCCTAGTCCTTCGCAGGGACTTTTTACTATGTTTAATTCCCTATAGGAATTTGTTTTTAGATGCTCTAAACGCGACTTTTATACTCCGTTGTTACAGCCCCCCCCCCCCCCCCCGGGGGGGGGGGGGGGTGTTAGGCACTGGGCAACACGTGCTAGTAATACATTATAGTTATTATGTTTAGGTACGCTCCCACTTATGATGAAACGATGAAACTCTCGACAAACAAAAACAAGCAAACAATTACAAAAATTCTACTATATCAGTATACCTACACAGCTAAATAATGCGCCAGAAAATGAGTTGAGAGTGTAAGACTGATGTCGACTGTAATACATGTATTATATTTGTTAACATATTTCACCGATTTATTACCACTTAGTACTTAAACGGCTACTATTGCTACAACTGCTGCTACTATACTGCTGCTGCTGCAGCTACTGCTACGCTACTTACTGTACTACTACTACTACTACTACTACTCTACTACTACTACTACTACTACTATACTACTACTACTACTACTACTACTACTGCTACTACTATACGACTACTACTACTACTGTTACTACTACAATGTACTACATAAGTAACTGCTACCACTACTACCATCACTATACTGCTGTATACTACTACTGCTATTACTTTCCAAGTGCTAACACTTTGCTTCTACTATAATAGAAACATATTAATAGTATTCTATTACCACTATATTTTAAAACAACGTCATAGTGAAAGTTGTAAGTTTAATTTTACTCTTCATCTACCTCTTTCTCTTTCTCTCTACCTCTATTTTTTAAGTGTGTATATTATATGTATGTATGTATGTATGTATATGTGTATCTATCTATTTATTTATCTATCTATCTATCTATCTATCTATCTACCTTTCTTATCTATCTATCCATCTATATATGTTAACACTCTCATTTTAAGACTCTCCTCAAATCGTATTTGTTCAATTGCAGTTTAATTTTATGTAATATCAGATATGGATTGGATTGATTTTGAAGGGTTGTATTAGCTGTAAATGTGTACAGAGCATGTGTTGCATCTTACAGGCTCTCATGCGCCGAGAGTATCAGTAATGATATATAGATACGGCGCATTATAAATGTACTTTTTCTTCTTCTTCTTCTTCTTCTTCTTCTTCTTCTTCTTCTTCTTCTTATCATTATTATTATTATCATTATTATTATTATTATCATTATTAATATTATTATTATTATCATCATCATCATCATCATCATCATTATCATCATCATTGACCTATCTCTTTCTTTCGTTCAATGGAACAGATCCCGCTACAGAATTTCCGTCTAAAGTCTGCAATCAAGCTATCACCCACGGACATCGGATGGGGGACTGATGGCAACGGACTGATGAGCAACGATATCAACAGTAAGACTCCTAAGAGCATGCGTATGAAACAAAGTTAAGGGAAGTCTCCAAAACCGAGGTTTTTTTTCCCAATTAGAACATTTTGATATACTCACATCTCAACAGAAATAAACTTTAAAACTTCCTTTAAATTAAAGGGGAAAGTCCAGACGATTTTCATGATTCCACATACATGTAGTGACAGTTTCATGTATAGATTTGTGGAATTCAGTGTTGTCCCTGAGAAGAGAAACCAATATTTTGAAAAACCCAGAACAAAGTACACTGAACAAGGTTAATGACACAGGAGGCTTACATATTTCAGAAAATGGACAACAATGTAATTCCATTACACTACCGCTTGCATAACACGTTCACCTGAGTAGAATTTACATGCATGCTTTCTTCTCTTGTTCTACGTGTTTGAGCTCCCACTCATGCATTCTTATGGTGAAGCTGTCATGTCATCATGCTTGTTCACTGTGATTTGTTATCAATTTTGAATTTTTTTTTCTTATATTCCTCATCCCAATCACTGATACATTCTGAAACTCTGTACCCATACATGCAGTATAATCAATTTATAGTTGCTCAAATGTAAAAGTCTGAAAATCATTCGGAGGTCTGCTTTAAGAACTGAAACAACTATAAACAGTGATTAGAGAGAAAAAAAAAATAAACAGAACGAGGATTCGAATTACAACGGAATGAAATGGACATTTACTCACATGCCCTCATAATCCATGTGTCAAAATCCTGATCATTTTCTAAGGTTTTCTGCTGCAATTTTCTACCTCTCATTGTTTGTGTTTCAAAACGTGTAAGAGCCAAAAAAAAAAAAAAATCATTTTTTCATTTCAGTACTTGTGTTTGTCATCTGCATTGTTGTTTGTTTATAGGTAGTAGTAATGTCAATTAATTCTTGCATTGGGAACACATTCTTTAGGTTCCTAGTTTTTTTCTCTCTCCAACTGACAAATCTTTGCAACTGTACCTCTAATTCTGCTCAGGTTATACCGGTTACTATAATTTTCGCAATATTCGGCAACAAAATTTCCCCGTCAAAGCCAAAGCAAGTGTCTTCTGCTGGCAGGCAATGCCCTTTGTGGACATGGTGGAGTGAGCGTGGAGAGGGATTGACAAAGTGACAGTCAATCAATTAGCAACAGAAAACATGGCACCTTGTCATCATCAAGGCCAGCTTGATTTTAGTCACCGATTCAGAGTGAGGTTGTCATCTATAGCCGACATATAGCATTCAAAATGTTTGAAAGGCGATTTTCTTTTTCTCCGACTGGACTTAAAGCAGTATCACTAATGTCACACATCTACTCTGTCGTGGGGGTGGGGGGGGGGGTCCTGTATCTAGAGAGGATTATAATTCGAACGTTATAAATTCATGGACACTCCAGCAACTCATTATGTAATCGGTGAATGATTTTAAAAAGCGCAAAGTAGGAGAACAGAAGTGTCAAAAAGTTCACGACATCCAGCTTTAATCAAGACTGCCTATTTATGATATCCATAGGCCCTACATGGATTACCTGGACGACCAGATTATTGTATCGTCATGTATCTACAGAAATATCTCTTCTTGAAATTTCTATGGAAAATAATCGGTCTCTTACTGAGAACAATTTTGATTGCGTATGCCGTATAGAGTTTGGTTCACTACGCTCTTGTTCAAATGATTCTGTCATTCTTTTTTTTTTCTTTTTGTTGACATTCCTGCTCTGTCTGATGTCTATGGGATATCCAGGGCCCCATTTCATAAAAGATGTTAGGATGGCAAGTCTTGCTGGAATGGCAATTTCCAATAGCAACAGCCAATCGGGAAGCTGGATTCTTGTCGCTGTCATGACAATTGCCATTTCAGCAAGAGTTGCTATCATGTCAACTTTTTATGAAACGGGGCCCTGATTTACGTGAAAATAACCATTACTCTGTAATCACTATTGAAATGGTTTTAACGATTAGCTGTAATTGTCCTATTTGCGTTAAAGATAATAAAAAGTTTTGGTACCTCAAAAATTTCCCTTAATTTCCGTGTTTCAGGATAAAGTATCTATCATATAACTAACACTGTGAGACTTACTCGCCCCAAAGTGCTCTCATTTAATCATGCAATTAACTGCGACCAGCAGCCCCGTACGCATAGCGACCAGCAGCCCCATACGCATAGCGTAATGGGGCTTCGCATTGTAGCATTCAGGATCATGACAGATTTAGTATCGCGGGTAAATATCAACTTAAAATCCACAAAATTCTTCAATTTGAAGACTTACCAATTAAGTTGAAGTCTTGAAAACAGGCTTCGGGCAACGTTTGGTTCTGCTATCAATAGTCCCTTTCTATTCGAATTGATGACTGAATGTGACTCTGTCGAGAGGACCTTGGGAGAGCTACATACACTGATTACTACGGCCAGCGCATACGCACACATCACATGCGAACAATTTCAAATCCATGAACGAATAAGATGTTTGTGTGCGCATGCGCTGGCCGTCAATTCAGTGTAGCTCTCCCAAGGTCCTCTCGACCGAGTCACATTCAGTCATCAATTCGAACAGAAAGGGACTATTGGCAAAACCAAACGTTGCCCAAAGCTTGTTTTCAATACTTCAACTTAACTGGTAAGTCTTCAAAAGGGCTTTTTACACTTGTAAATTTTTGCTTAGCCCCGGACCAACGGTGGGGCTAAGGGGGGGGGGGGGGGGGGGGCCTTAGCCCCACCGTTGGTACGGGACTATCCTTAGCCCACTTTCTGTTTACACTCGTTTTTGCCAAAGTGGGCTAGCCCCACCGATAGTACGGTACTATCTGGCCCTGCAAAATAGCAGGGGTTAGCACCGCAATTGCGGTGCCAAGCAAGTGAGTGTAAACAGAACGAAAAAATAATCCTGGGCTAAGCGACGGAGACGAAGTCCGACCCTCACTGACCAATCAGAAACGAGGTAATCAAGTGCTGCCGGTGCGTGTACAGTACACAGCGTAATTATGAATATTCATGTGGTTTGGAAAGTCCGGGGCTAAGAAATACGAGTGTAAAAAGGTCAGTTTTCTCCTTAGACCCGGACAAGAGATAGTACGGGACTAATTGGCGAGTGTAAAAAGCTGAAAAATTGGTACGGGACTAACGATAGTCCTGGGTCAGAGAAAGTCCGGGGTTAAGAAACACAAGTGTAAAAAGCCCTAAATTGAAGAAATTTTTGGATTTTAAGTTGATATTTACCCGCGATACTATATCTGTCATGAGCCTGTAAGCTACAATGCGAAGCCCTATTTACCTATGCGTATGGGGCTGCTGGTCGCAGTTAGCTACACAGTATGCGTATGGGGCTGCACGCTGCTGGTAGCAGTTATCATGCAATAATGGTTTCGCACAATACGTGTACCTCGCCGCCGCCGTACGGCGGCGGCTCTGGTACGAAACCATTATTGCATGATTACTAAGATATGAGAGCACTTTGGGGCGAGTAAGTCTCACAGTGTTAGTTATATGAAAGGTACTTTAACCTGAAACACAAACTAAGACAAGGAAATTCAGGGAAACTTTTAAGGTAATACCAAAACTTTATATTATCTTTAAGCATGGCTGCCAACCACAGCCCCTGACGACCATAACCTACCGCTGACCACCGAGCAGATGCGGAAATACGAGAGCAGGCTGGAGGTGTTGCGCTCGGAGAACGAGAAGCTCCAGCGCGCACTGCAGGTGGCCATCGACAACCAGGGAGCGCTGGGCGCGCAGGTCAACCAATGGCAGGCCTGCATCGACAGCGCCGGCCAACATCTGTGTCACGTGACGAACGAGGTGCATGAGGCCAAGTCCCGCGAGCGGCGCCTCCGCCACCTTCTGGTAGAAGAACAGCGGGCAAAGGTAAAAGTTACTTCTGAGTCCACTTTTATTTGTTCCTCTTTGAGAAACTATTAGCCCCTTACTCTAGTTTCCACGTACTCTGTAACATGCTCTGACATGGTACAATATACCAAAAGCATAGGATGTAATGCTTGTGGAAAGCACATTCAAAAAGTAATTATTTTGTGTAGAATAAGATATTTTCCTAAATTCAATTCAATTCAATTCAAATCAAATCAGTTCAATTCAATTTAATTTAATTCAATTTGATTTAATTCAATTCAATTCAATTCAGTTCAGTTCAATTAAATTAAATTAAATTCAATTAAATTCAATTCAATTCAATTCAATTCAATGCAGTGCAATGCAGTGCAATGCAATTCAGTTCAATTCAATTCAAGAGAGAGTGTAAACGATATTCAGTCTGTTCATGCGTATTGCGTGCGTTTCCTTTCTATTGTGACCGTGTGTTTATGTGTGTGTGTGTGTGGGGGGGGGGTAGTAGTGTGTTAGCGATAACGGCCCCAGATTTCTCCCAGTTTTCTGAACAAAGACTTCACGAGTGAATTTCGGACTGTTCCAATTGTGAAGTCAGTACGGGGGAAGGTGCACCTGTACTTGTAACTTCGCAACAACATTCTTTATGTCACATGTTGATGTTAAAAAATCAGTCTGTAATTGTTTGAACAAATACCTGGAATATTAAATCAAACAGGGCTCTCTTTGTTTGATCTTCCTCTCGTCAATGTTAGCACCAATCTTTAATCATTTTGACCATTTTTATTTGTGTTTTAAGAGTCCCTAGTCAAAGACGGACAAGAGCATAATAATGACATAGGTCCTACGTAATTCATTTTGTTTTCTATGTCCCCAAGAATGCTCTAGTGCAACAGAGCATGGCGATTACCAACGACCACGCAAAACGCACGCAGCAGAACGTGATCGACTGGCAGCAGAGGAACAACGAGCTCCTCAACGAGCGGCATGTGATGAGCACAGCAGCCATCGAAGGTGTGGTCCCGGGGCAGCTAATGACCTCGTCAGAGCAAATGCAATTCGTCAATAAAGTCGTTTACAGCAACCCTGGTGTTATACCAGCAACGCACATACAGACACCGTATCATCCTGCATCCCAACGCTCGGATGTGAAACCGTGGCAACCGAGAGGCTCTTTCTTCGGGTCTCGCGGTGCACGCACTCGCGGAGAAATGAACGAGTCGGCAACGTACGCGTCTCATTTCCGTGACTACGCGCACCACGAGGCGCATCGCAGCAGGGGTTCGTCATACGCAATGCCTCACGGTCGATTTGTTCGGAGCCCTGGCACGACTAGCGGCAGGTCGTTCCAGAGAAGATCAAACCACCGACATCAGCATCTTGATCGCTTACTGGATGGCTTCTTCGCTAACTTGAATAGAATCGAGAACCTGCTCACACAGCGGGGTATCAACGTGCCCGGGCCAAAGTCTTCCTCTCACGCTATGATTAATCCAACACAGCAGCAGCAGCAAGCGCCCCAGCCAGCCAACCCGCAGCCACTGCCACAGCAATTCGTTGCCCCAGTTGCCCAACAGACGACAAGTCCGGTGATCTACTACAGTCCTCCGATCCAGCCGCTTCATTCCGAATTTATCGATCAGCCTGGTGGCGCCTCTGTCGATTCCACGTCTCAGCCCATCGCTCAGACAGTCGTGCAACCGACAGAATTTGCGCAGGCTGGAACACAAGTCTACTAAAAGGAGTGACTAAAGAAAATAGATGAATGTTGTCACCATGGCAACGCGGGAAGCATGCCGTGCAGTGTTCTCCTGGTGACATATCCGTGTGTGTCTGAGTGTGTCTACGAGTGATTGCTGATGTAAATACAATGTTAGCGAAATATTGCTTGTATTTATACTTGTGCAAAATCACTGAGTGAAATATTCGGTCGCATGACTCATGGGTACACTGTACATGTATTACGAAGTTGATCCCCGGGTATCAGGAGGGGGTAATTTGGGAAGCACCAGAGCGAGGAAGAATTTGAACAAAACTGTGACCATATGCAGTTTAAACATCTTAGTTACATGTAGGACAAATCATGTTAGTCGATATAATACGTAAATGGTTTATATAATTAATCATCAATAACCATGTGAACGTAGTAAAGAACATTGATACAGACCACGAGATTACAAAAAATAACTTTAAAAACAGGAGGGAAAAACTTTATTCTATTTCCTTTGGACTCTTGATCAAGAAAAAAAAAAGTTGAACCTGCCCCTTAGGGTGCGCGTCACGAGTTCGACACCCACGAATCATACAGCCCACGAGTCCTACAGCCTTTGAGTTCGACACTTAAGCAAATAAGACCCACGAGACTGTTGAACTCATAGACCTTATTTGCTTAGTGTCAAACTCATGGGCTGTATGCCTCGTGGGCTGTATGACTCATGGACCCTTTTTTCCAGTGTCGAATTCGTGAGCTGTATAGACACGTAGGTGTCGGTCTCGTGGGATGACCCCGCCCCTTATTGTCCAAAGACATTATCCTGAAGCAACTAATAGATACAACAGAAGATAGGCTTCTACCAACCTTAAGCAGTTTGTGGGGCAAGCTTTCATTCACACCTGTGGACTTTCTCAGGCCAAGTGATCACATTTTGCTTGAAAAAGTCCACAGGATTTGATAAAAGCTTACCGACAAATGCTAAAGGGTGTATGGTAAAGGCCTATGACATCTGCTTTTGATCATCCCCAACCGATACAAATCTTCGGTAACTTGTAGATCCTATTACATGTAAAATCATGTCTTTTCATTCAACTCCGGAATAAAATTTAGTCAAAATATAATCATGATGCGTAAGCTGATAAGTGCTATCTTGAAGATTTTGAAATAATGAGACCACAAACCATGTGTTTAAAACAAAAACAAAAACATACTTGCTAGGATGGGGGACTTTCTTTGTTACCATGTACAACCTGAGTCAAACTTGCCTGAAAATACCCGTCATGTATATGGTAACGACTAGAACTTAATATACCACATGGAAGTTATATCAAAAGGAAATTAATACTTCAGGTGCGTTTTAAAATACAGAATGCTGTGTGAAATGTAATAAACGTGTCCAAAAACATTGGGAACAGTGTGTGTTATATCAAGCAGAGCTGGGATGTGTACATGTTTCTGTGGCTGATACGAGGTTGCGTGTTGACGCATGATGATAATACATTGTACATTATCATAGTAATTTCCGTTTACTAGATTCGGGGTGTCCTGTCCTGGCACGTTGCTTTATTGTGGTTTAACAATATATTTTCTACACGTGCACGACAAATTTCTAAAACTGTACTGGATTAAGATTGGAATAATATAGAGAACTACAAACAAATAAATCTATAGCATTCAACAGACATTTTCTTCGTGGTTTCTATACGTGTCAGCTGAAGTTGTGAGATGCTGAATATTTTCTTCTCTCCTGGAGTTTCAAATTCCTGACCCTGTGACGGTGACGGTTAACTGAGAGGATGTGCAGTAAGATTCTGATATCGACCACACTTTAAATTTAATCTTGTTTGATTACATATTAGCTTCACCTGCATTTACTCTCGCACAATTAATAAAAAAATAAGTGACGTAGCATGCCAACACACTTGATGATCTAGTCACACACGAGAAATAAATCAATTTGATGAGTTTTTGCCATATAGGTTGAAGAAGATAATACCGGTACGTGAAATTAACAATACTACGCATCACTAACTCCTTGCAGATGATACTGAATTAAAATTAAAGTTGCAGGAAATGGAGACGTGCTCGTGCCGAAAAGCCAAGCTCGTATTTTGCAGTCTCCTCGTGGACAAAAACTGCATGTAAATCAAGAGTAACTCGACTTAGAAGGCAGCTCCAGCAAACTAGGATGAGATTAAAAGAAGAGGAAAGTATTTACGAAATTAACATACTAAAGCGAGCCTGAGCTGCGATCGATTGCCGGCCATGCAAGCTAGTCAATTTGTTTTTGTTTTGTCTTTATTTTTGTTCTCAAAGCGACAGAATCATCAGTGTCTTTTACGGCAAGGGGTTTTACGACTTGCAGTTTAGACAATAAAAGTTTTGCTTGGCCAGTGCTGGCAGTTTTAATAGCTGTCGTCTATTTGGTCGCTGTAGTCTGTTCAAATCTGCGATGGCTTTTCGTCTTCGATAGAACCACAGCGAAGATGTTATATTTCGGACAAGAGGGTTGGAGGAAATCGTCTCTCTTTCGCTTTGTCTCATGCAGAACGTTATTTCATCCATTCTAAAATGAATTTTATAGTCAATAATACAACTTGTCTCAATTTGATTAGATTTTAGTTGCAAATGCCGCAAGCATATTGGTCTATGTGTGGGATAAATGTTTGCTATAGATAGCGGTTTAAACAAAAATCGAATGCTACTTGTCGAGCCTGTGCTAATACGGGTGCTGTTCGTTATTCCGAAGGTTCGCTGTTCCGAAGGTTCGTTATTCCGAAGGGTCGTTAATCCGAAACACGCAAATTCCCTATACCTAGAGGTTCGTTAATCCGAAAATGAAAAAGGGTTCGTTAATCCGAAAATTTGTGGCGTTATTCCGAAGGTTCGTTATTCCGAAGATTGGTTAATCCGAAAATGAAATTCGGAACAATGAACCTTCGGAATAACGAATCTTAGGAATAAAGAGCCTTCGGAATAACGAACCTTCGGAATAACGAGCTGTAACCGCTAATACAAGGTAAATAACCTATTGGTTATTTACCTTGTAAACCAGCCTTCCACGTACGCCTAAAGTGAACCAAGAAACAATATTGTATGTTGGGTACACCTTGAGAAAATGAGCGCTCTGGACATCGTGTCTCGCTCCTAGCCTTAATTTACCAGACTGCCAGAGGACTAAACCTGCAACAATTGCTATTACCATCGACTTCAAACCATGGAGCTATACTAGCTCAATGTTCAAAAGTACCAACACAACAGGTAGCCAATGAAAGGGATAAATATTGCCAAGAGAATCAAACCTGACTGCATGATCCTTACAAAAGTCGAGTTAAACCATGCAGGGAGGTGGGAAGAGATCCCACCTCCCTTCCCAGGTCGAAAAACCAGTAGAAACCAGTAGAAACCAGTAAGCATTTTCAACTGGTCTTTACTGGTTTTAACTGGTCTTAACTGGTTTCAACTGGTACCAGTTGAAATCAGAAGGTAGCTCCAAATTTCCAGTAACAAAATAAGCAATTCTAACTGAAACCAGTTGATACCAGTTGAAGATGTACTGGTACCAGTTGATACCAGTTTAATCATACTGGTACCAGTTTATGCCAGTTGAAGTTGCACTGCTTACCAGTTGAAACCAGTACAAGTCTACTGGTACCAGTTGTAGTCTTACTGGTACCAGTTTATACCAGTTGAAGTTGCACTGCTTACCAGTTGAAGTCTTACTGGTACCAGTTTATACTAGTTGAAGTTGCACTGCTTACCAGTTGAAACCAGTACAAGTCTACTGGTACCAGTTGTAGTCTTACTGGTACCAGTTTATACCAGTTGAAGTTGCACTGCTTACCAGTTGAAACCAGTACAAGTCTACTGGTACCAGTTGAAGTCTTACTGGTACCAGTTTATACCAGTTGAAGTTGCACTGCTTACCAGTTGAAACCAGTACAAGTCTACCGGTACCAGTTGATGTCTTACTGGTACCAGTTTATACCAGTTCAAGTTGCACTGCTTACCAGTTGGAACCAGTACAAGTATACTTGTACCAGTTGAAGTCTTACTGGTACCAGTTTATACCAGTTGGTTGCACTGCTTACCAGTTGAAACCAGCACAATTCTACTGGTACCAGTTGAAGTCTTAATGGTACCAGTTTTATACCAGTTGATTGCACTGCTTACCAGTTGAAACCAGTACAAGTCTACTGGTACCAGTTGATACCAGTTCATATCTCATTCAGGTGTACCAGTTGACACAAGCTGAAATCTACTTTTTGAATTCCATTAGTTCATCAATTAAAACTGAATTAAAGGATTAACAAAACTTAAAACTTAACATTAAATTAAAAAGTAAACAAAACACAAACAAAACATTTGATGTGATTGAACTTGGACTCTTAATGGCTTCAACTGAATGAAACTTGAACCAATTAAGATCAGTTGACACTTCAACTGACAGACTGTATTTTGACCAGTTTGTGCGTGTTTGTGTGTGTGTGTGTGTGTGCGTGCGTGTGTGCGCACGTGTGTGTGTTTCGGTGTGTGTGCAAATTAGTTTACACAATTTGATACCCATGTAACAGACTGGACTTGCTTATAACTTTATTCCGTACTAACACCCACTTAATCATTGAAATTCTAATACCAGTTGATACCAGTTGGTTTCTATTGGTTTTTACTGGTTCTTTTGCTTGTGAATATTCATAAGCTATTCAAATCATCTTCGTGAAAATGAGAAATATTGTTAAATTTATCTTTTTTATGATTTGAATAAACACAGAAATGTGTGAAAAGCATTAGAAATTCATCTAATATTATTGCCGTGATATTCACAATTTCAACTTGTCCCTCTGATGAGGTATTTTCATATTTTTATAATAAAGGTTTAATATACTTGGTAACCATGTCCTAAGTCATTACAGCAATATAGCCCTATATATATGAATGAAACATCCCTGGTAGTAACTAGGTCTAGGATGTAGGCTAAGCCTAAATGTAGTTGTAGGTATAGGCTTTAAGACTAGCTGTAGGATTATGTTAGGTTAGATAATGATTATTAACAATGTCCTAACACCAAACACCCATACACCAAATAATTCAACACCAAATTAATTTTGTCAACTGGATCCCAGTTGATTCCAGTTGATACCAGTTGATTCCAGTTGGACGAATACCAGTTGATACCAGTTGAATGATTACCAGTTGATTTCTAGTCATTCATTCCAATTTCCATATTGAAACCAATTGCCTTTACTGGAATCAACTGGTACCAGTACCAGTTGCCAACTGGTTTTTCGACCTGGGTTGTTAAACCTTACAGCTAGATTTAGCGACTGAACGTAGTAAAATCGACAGTGGTTTCAGCTCGTTGACCATGATTCCTCCATGGAATTATTTCCTGCTTGGGTCACCCCTGACCGTTGCCCAAAACAATAGGGACAAGCCCCGGCTCTCACTGAAAATGGAGACTGATAATCATCTCATATTTTCTATGTTGCTTCTTTTTCGATCTCAGGTTAGTCCAGATACTGGACGATTTTTATCATCCGCAGTCCCCACACACTCGGCACCCACCCAATGCGCCCAACCGCTGATTGCGACACTCCACCAATTGGTACTCCCGAAAAAAATCAGGAGGGGTGAATTGTGTAATACAGTGTACATACAGACACCATCAACGTACGTCCGTACACACACGGGCACACTACGAATACAGTCCAGGAAGTGGACTACTCTCAGGTAAGAGGCTTAAAGAAATAAACCATGGCAGATAATCTCATTTCAAGGAGTTCGATCCAGACGGGCCATAGCACTATTCTACGCGAACTTTCATCAAACGTATAGTGGAACAAATCCCGTAAGGGCAAGGACGCCGTTCGAGTCAAAATCAATGAACCACAACGTCCTCCGATCCGACGTGCTTCAAGGTTCCCGTATACGGGGCGGGACAAGGAAATTTTCCATGTAGGCCTATGTTTCCAGAATGTGGCCTTGCAATGAACTGCATGGTCACTGGAAAGTTGCCCGTCATGCGTTTTTTTTTGTTTTTTTTTGTTTAGTTCTGTTTTGTTATTAATCCGCCAAACCACCCTTGTCTAAACGGAATGGAAAATATCGCTGTTGCTGGAACGGCAGAGATGGATCCAACAACACTATCGATTCTTCTGATTTGCGTGTTGTGGTTGATACCTATGTCACTGTTAATAGAGAAACTTTAAAACCCCACGATTTTCATCTTGCGCCCGATTTTGATGAAATGTTAGCTTGATTTCATTCTTTTCCCCTATATTAACTTCAGCACGGACTGGCACTGGACTTGAATTCAAAGTCTCCCTGATTTCTGCACAAGGCTCTGAAAATATTTACACACACACACACACACACACACACGCACACACACACACACACACACACACGTGCACACACACGCACTGTTGTGTGCCCGTGAAAATATTTTCCGATTGCAAGAAATTTACGTGTATACTATTGACCGATTCGGGTTCGTTGAGGGCAGCAGACATTTTACGGCACAGGGCGCAGCCATAGTGGGTGTATCAGCCGACCCCCCCTGCTCTCCCCCACCCCCGGGCAACATGTTTATCGCGCACTTGTAACAAAGGTTCGCGCACTAGCAAGCATTCGCGCACTCAGTACGAGACGCCTATTGGCTAAAGCAGTTTTTCATTCTGCGCGCGTGCTAATGTAGGGAGAGGGGTGGGGGAGTGCGGAGGGGGGGGGGGGGGGTCGGCTGATACACCCACTATGGCTGCGCCCATGCCAAAAATACACATAGCGCGTCACAGAATCGGTCAATACCCCTATCCTTACAGTTAATTTGGCTTATATGCATAAGAAACAAATACGGAAAATTTTTATCAAGGAAGCAAACATTATATTACAGGGGCAGATCCAGGAATTCCATAAAGGGGAGGCGCCTATACAAAATTGGAGGGGGGTGCGCACACGCCCCCATTTTTTCTTATTTCTTTTGTTTTGACAAAAATAAAGAGTGGCGTGCTGCCGGTGCGCCCCTTATGGATCCTCCACTGTATAATTAGGGCGTTTTGAGCCATAAAGCCCTACAAACTAGATTTTTGTGGTTTAATGCTATAATCTTTTAATCCTATTTTTTTAATGCATCGACAGTGTTTCATAATAAGGTGGAAATTCTTTCCATTTGAGTTCTTCGTTATTCACTTTCTTTTCAAATGCAAAATTTCCAAAAGCCTTGGAAATGTTGAATCTATATCTGCTTCTTAAAATGGCAACACATAAATTCTTGCTTCTTGCTTCTCCCTCAAATAAGGCAGTTTGTTGTACATTTTCTGTTCTTGCACAGAAACAACAAATCAAACCAGTTTAATTAATCTAATCTTTCTCAAATACAATAAATTCTGGCCGGTATTTCATGAAGCGTTTGGTCGGATAATTTTCTGACAAACTGTTATAAGCTACTGAAATCCTTGCATCTGATTGGCTGAGAGTAAATTTGTCCGACCAATATGTCAGACAAAACGTTTCATGAAATGCCCCCGAGGTGCCAATCTAGTGATAATGTGATTATTATTTCTGCTGCAAATTCACCCAATACCTTCCAACCCTGGTTTTAACTTGTAAAAACTCACAGAATAGACACTTTTGATTTCACTAGATGCCTGCTACAAGCACTGGAAAACATTTAAGACAATATTAAAGCAATATTATGTTTTAACATCTTTTCTATTGGATCCCATTATGAGTCAGCGCTGACAATTGGCAGTCTGGTACCCAGTATCACATACTACTGAACAATTTTGAAACTTAGGAGAGCTTACACCAATATGGCCATGCACACTCATGATCATCAACAACAAAAACAACAACAACAACAACAACAACAACAACAAAACAAAAACAAAAAAAAACGAAACAACACAACCTGCATGCAATCAAACCTGGTGTGCATCATACTGTACTCTAATAAGCCATTCATCTGGGAACATTTCCATAAATGTCCATCAGTCATAGACTTTGCAAGACTTAGTAAACAACACCTGATCAAGAAAATATTTGGGAATGGTTGACATTTAATCATTTTTTTTTCTAAACATTTGTACATAATTGAGCCCTACAGGATTTCATTATTTCATTGATGCATTTCCATTATGGGACACGATCTCGTAATATAAGCCCATAAAATCATTCACGAATATGACAACTTCTATCAAACAAAATATGTGGAGCAGTACATATTTTACACAGAATACAAAATAAAGAAAAAGTAAAGCTACACAGAAAAAATGTAAGTACTGCACACAATTATCACCAGTTCATACAAAGCACCCACACCAATCTTAATCTTAACAAATGACGTAAAATGGCACAGACATTAGGGCGCGATTCTCTTGCTATTGACACTGTTATTACCAATATTCTTCAAAGTTCCCAGGGAAAGGGAACATTTTTTTTCTCTCTCTCAGAAATATTTCCTTTTTCCAGTTAGACATAAAAGCAAGACAACAGTGTTAGTAGTGTGTATCTGTATCTCCTATGCTAAGCGATGCATTTGTTGATTTGGAACAGGAAGAGACCATAACTTCATGATTTTTATCACCGATTTACTCGAGAAATAAGTCTCACATGGAGGTAAAAATCTGACAAAACTCACAAACCATACTTTTTTCCAATGTGGAATGTCCGTAGCAGTAAATCATGAACAAAGCATGTACACATGTTTGCCTTGGGATGCATGAAATCTTTTCAAACACGTGACGAGTTACTTACGAACATTTTAATTAGCTTTAAACATGTAGAATAGCAGATGGATAGCAGCAGTGAACCAAACAAGAAAGCGGGCAAATGATACTGACCCCTCGTGGTTCACCCCAGGTGACGAGCAATAGTCAGCAAATGGTATCAACCAGGCACAGTGTGCCATACACTTGAAAGAATGAACCATGCAGCTATACCTTACCATCAGGCATTTACAATTCGTAGTTTTAAAAACTGACTGCACACTGACTCTAGAGGGCATCTGCAAATTTATGCAATCATGGTCGATGGTTACAAGAACCGGGCCCCGTTGCAAGAAAGTTGCAATCAATTGCAAATAATTGCTAATTTTGAAACAACCATTCTGATATAAATAATCAATTTAATCTACATATATGTATGTATAAAAAGATTACTTGATTTATCACACGGATTCCTTCTCAATACATGCTAACTCAGAGATAGGAGCTGTAAAATTGAATTCATTTTGGTCAGATAGGAAGCAGAACGGCATGAAATGTGTTTACTTCGCACCAACGTCACATCCATCAGGGTTTGAGGTAATGATGCACTAATGGGCCAACACTCAACCCTAACTTATAATACCTGGGCTATTTAGCGAGCTTGAATTCCTGGGGGCATTATGGCCCCCCTTCAGATCTTGGCCGTTGATCATGCGATCACCGCAAAATTTTGCATGAACATAAAGCCGGATGTAATCTACAAGACTGTTAAGTTAAATTTTCAAAAAATTTGCATTTTCTATCTTAAATCAATTAATTATGCAAATATGTGCAAAAAAACTCCTTTTCATCTGTAATTGGCTTATAAAAGCTTATGGAAGGCTGATTTTTGGTGTAAATATTTCTAGTGACATTCCGAACATTTGTGCATAAAAGAATTTTCTGTATCAAAATTAATTTCTTGTTTTTTATTGTTTTATCAATTCTTTATGTATTTTCTTGTTTTTTCAAACTTTTGTTTTTGTTTTTTCAGCAGAATTTGTGATACACATTTTTTGAAGCATAATTATACTAAAATAAATTGATTTCAGCCATTAAAATAAAAAATATGAATCTTTATATGAATTAATTGAAAAAACACAATTTGTATCGACTTTGTACACAAAATCACGTTTTTGAGCAATTTTGGGGTTGACGAAAGTTTTTTGAAGGGGCATGGCTTCGGAACGGTATGCCCGTGCGCGACAAATTTGTTCTCAAAAGTTGCGCGAGACTTGAAATTAAAAAGTCAGTGAACGGCGCGGTCCCAAAATTTTGCGCGCCGGAATGGTCGCGGAATTCATCGAGGGGGGGGGGGCATTATGGCCGTTACCCGTTACCATGTTACTTGATAAGGTCTCAGAAAGTTAGAGCAAATTAATCTGGGGTGATTTGGCCGAAGAACAAAGACTATGATTGTGTTTGACATTGAAAGTTTGACATCTAATTTTCTTCCAGTCCACCATAAAAGTTCTAGATTTTGTTTTTATTCTTTTTATTTATTGTGAAACTATGTGGTTGTTTTTGAAGAAACATGCTAGTATGCTATATCACATTTAATGCTACATTCATATATCTTCCATTTTACATCATATTTTGCCTTTCCATATCTCCTTCCTAATTATATCTATGGGGAGGAAAGACAGCAACACTTAGAAGAGGTACATCATCATCACTATCTCAAATTAAAGGCATGACACTGATATGCCACTGCTTGTATCAAAAACAGACAACAGGAGAGGTAGACATATAAGGATTCAGTTTGGCGATACGTGGTCTGTCTCGACACTGGGAGTAACAACTTCACAGTTTGACACGCAAACATGACGCTAACGTAGCTTATCAGAACCATGCCAAGACAAACACATGCGTACACTCTCACACGTCACAGAAACGGTGCATGAGCAAGATTTACCACATACTGAAGAATATCAGCTAAGTCTAAGCCATCTCAAAAAAAAAAAATGAGTTGCACATTTTGAGTTACCTATACCTCTGCACTGCACTTTTCTTTTGCCTGTGTACTGCTGACGAAAGACATACAGTCCCACAACGGATGATTGCCACTCACATCATAAACAAGTGCAAAATCTTTTGTACAGAAAGACAAAATATCAACCACGTAGAATACAGACTGACATTTGTGGATTAAAGAGCAGTCTAAGAAACAATACCAAAACCTTGTCACATACAAAGAGCAGAGAAACAATTTTTGAAATTGCATCACATTGCCACTTTGAAAGATTTCTTTTTTTCTTTTTGATAGCCTACATCCCAATCCATGACAAAATCAATAGATTTTCAGAAAATAGGCAACATTTTGTGACGCGGCACACTTCTGACAAGACGAGGAGCTGATATCTATACACCTTACAGCTACGTCATCTACAAATCAATATATACATTTTACAATTATTGCCTTTTACATCAAACTTTCTGGATGATTAACTCCATTACATACCAAGCAACATTGTAATTGTAACATCTCTTTTGCATATTCAGACACTTTTGCGATACATATTTTGGAAATTTCCACAGGGTTGACTTTTCACACACCACTTGCAGGTAATATAAATAGCTACAATTTTTCGTGTTATTTTTGTGCTTTTTCTTTTCGTGCACAGAATAAGATTCTCCATAGAGATTACTGAATATACCTCTGGAGAAAAATCACTATATATAGAACATTGGCATCTGTACAAAATATATACCTCCACTGCTATTCTGTTGCATGTAGTTTGTACAAACCTACAGTTGAACTATCTACTACTCCCTCATCCACTGGAAAGGAAGATCTGCTCACTTGACATCTGTGTAACTGCTGAGAATAGAGCATACACCAATCACTGCCTGTGGGACTATGGTGCAGCTTGTGGAAGGAATGTTCAATGTCCCTCTCTCTAGTACTAGTGGCATCTTTTGCCACAAATCCATCTCACATAGTTTGAGGGCAATGACGATTCAAAAAATTTGGCATTTATCAAAGGCTAAAACAGTCTTTAAACTTACTTTTTAATAGCATAGCAAACAGCATCAGCCAAACCTGTATGCCTCTCTTTCAACTTTTGCCGAGACCTTTCTAATTTATATTTGTTTGTCTTAAAGGGACTGTACAGTACTGGCTGAGGTAAGGATTCATGTTTTGAACATTCCTAAGTGAGATAATGAAAAGCCTCTTATGAAATATAAAAGAACATGTAATTTTAAGAAGGATTCAACGTTTATTTGATGAAAATTGGTTTTCAAATGGCTGAGATATCAAAAAAAGTGCTAATAATAAAAGGCGACATGCCCCAACTTTATTCGTATCTCTTTGTTTCACCTTGTTTTTGGATATCTCAGCCATTTCAAAACCGATTTTCATCGAATAAACTTTTGATACCCCTTAGAACTGCATGCTCTTTGACATCTCATAGAGTGGTTTCTGAATATCTCACAAAACGTTAAAAGCTAAATCCTCACCTCGACCAGAACTGTACACACCCTTTAAACATTTGAAGCAAAAACTCACACTTAGAAACATCTATCATTTGCCCTAAGTCTATTTTCTCTGTCAATCTGCATGCGGGGCACATTCCATTTCTTTTTTTTTCCACACAACTTTTTCATTACAACCCTTAGTATCTTTGCCAACACAAGCCTAATCTACTGGAATAGCTTCCAAGTCATTGTTGAATGCTTCTTTTAGTAAAAGCCTGATGGGCAAAGAATAACAACTTGCCACGTGCAGACTATTTAAGCAGTAGTCAACATGTTCACATAGATGTTACTGTCATTAGAGGTTGTTCATGTTATGAATCCTTAGTGAAACTGGGCCTACAGGTCTACATTGTCAATGAATGAATTACAAATGAATCGGACAGCACAAAAAAAAAAAAAAAAAAAAAAAAATCTCACACAATCAATTCTTCTAACAATGATTTATTATACAGCAAAGAAACGAGGGAATATTACGTTCATTCTGTCTTAATAAAACGGACCAATCCAGAGCGAGTCACACTGTGCTATGGTGCCTGGGCAGATCGATGTGCCAACATATTCCAACTTTTCATGTGGATCAACATTTCAATCTATTTGGTTAATGCAAAGTCACACAGCACTTACCAGAGTTTAGCAAATTCATTCACTTTTCCTTTGTCTTTCAGTCATTAGAGAGATGAAACTGACAACGAATAAGAGTAGTATGTAAGATGCATGAAAATCTTAGGTGGATATTAAAGGAATCGTATAGTTTTGGTTGAGAACTAATTTCAGGTTTCTAACATTTTTTGGTGAGATAATGAGAAACCTCTTACAAAATATGAAAGAGCATGTAATTCCATGAGAAATTCAACGTTTATTTGATGAAAATTGGTTTTGAAATGGCTGAGATATCCAAAACAGAGCAATTCTAAGTGTGGGACCCACACTTTTGTACGATCGCTTTGTTTTACTTTGTTTTTGGATGTTTCACTCGCGCCAAACCCGATTTTCATCAAATAAACTTTGAATTCCTCTTCAAATGGTATGCTCTGTACTATTTCATAAGTGTTTTCTTGGTATCTCACAAAAAGTTAAAAGCCCAATTCTCATCTCCACCAATACTGTACCATCCCTTTAAGTATTCTAGACTTTCGCTGGACTGTATAGAAGAACTCTATACAAACATAAGCACTTTTTTCCTCACTAATTTCACACAAATCTGCATAGATACGAAGTTTCCTTTGTAAAGTCCTTGAAAGGGGGAGTGTAGGACACACGCTCGTCCTTTACGGTCAATATCCTGTCCTCAAGAAGGTACTCCTGCATGATATCTGGAGGTCAGTCTGTCGCGTCAGCAACCCTTCAGGTTCTTTGGTGCAGCACCGAAAGCTTCACAGTGCTGGGTGGTGACAAGAATGTCCTACCAAAGGTATCAGCAAGTGTCAGTGTGTTGCAAGTTTCTACCCCACACCAGATGGTACCCTTCCATTTTCCATTAGGAATTGTGTCTTCTGTTATCCAATCCAAACTGTCTCTTTAAGTGAGATGTTGATATTTTACTGGCAAAAGAAAAGTAGAAAGGAGAGAAAAAAAAATGGCTTCCACCTGTAAAAATAGTACAGGGCTGCATAGTTTGGTCAGATTCTGCTCTGCTGTGGATGATAGCAATAATCGTGTCATGTGACCTTGACACTCACATGATACTTTGTCTGCCGCTCTCCATGTCAGGTGACTCACCAGTAAATCCCCACCCTAGGGCAGCAAACAAGAGGCTGGACGTGATTGAAACAAAAGACAAAACTCATAGCAAGCAAATGACTGCAGGGGCCGCGGAACGTTTTTCAGTTTGGGGGGGCTGCGCAGCAGGGGGGGGGGGGTGTATCAAGGTCAACCCCCCCCCCCCCGATAATGATCTTGTGATCTTGGGAGGGACGGCGGTTACTATGCCCGAGCCCGAGCGTAGGGAACGGGGGGTGGGAGGGGGATGTTCCCCCTCCCACGGGAGAACTTTTTTTACATTTTGATGTTGTAAATGGTGCAATTTGATGCATCTTTTTGCGTCTTTTATCGACTTCAAATATATTGGGAGGCCGGTCGTTACTATGCGAGGGAGCGAAGCGACTGAGCCCGAGCGAGCGGAGGGAACAGGGGGGGGGTGTTCCCCCTCCCACGGTGAGAACTTTTTGCATTTTGATGTTGTAAATGGTGCAATTTGATGCATGTTTTTCCGTCTTTTATACTTGAAACGGCCCCACTTGTTTAAGGTGGCAGGATATTTTGATGTGGATTATTATTGAACAATTTGCCTATAAAATGGTAGCATTTAAATAAACTTCTTGTATTAATCTATTGTTAAAATTAATTTCATGAACATTGTCTGTTAAGCAATCAAACAAAAAAGGCATGCTCATGAGGGTGTATATACAAAAGGGATATTTCTCCTCTCACACAAAGGTGATTTCACATTTTCAGACCTTAAATTCAGCAATCTGGTGCAAACTTGGTGCAATAGTTGGATTTTTTTCTAGTTGCCCCCCCCCCCAAAAAAAAAAAATATTTATGGAAATAATCTGGACTTTTTTCAGGAAAGTGTTGATAGCAAAATCACGGCATTTAGCTCTTATTCCACGTGCGCATCACGTGTGTGTATGTACAAAGTCTAATGAGGTAGAGGGGGAGGGTGTGGGAGGGGGATGCCCCCCCCCCCCCCACTCGACGGAGCTTTTGCGTTTTTAAAATCCCCCGATTTCCCCCGATTTTTCCCCTTTCTTTCTTTTTTTTTCCACGATCCAAAAGTGTGTGTGTGGGGGGGGGGGGATACAGCCCCCCCCCCCCCCCCCCCCCCCCCCCCCCCCCCCGTTCCGCGGCCCCTGGACTGAATGATGAGATAAAAAAGGGGGCCTTATTCTTCAGAAACAATTCATGGGGATATGATTACACCATCCAAATGTATCCATTACCAATATGGGGCATACATAATTATGCTCCACTGCATGGGTAACTTGATCAACGAATGTTTACATTCCCACATGCACACAACCCTTTACTACAAAAACATCTTTTGACTGCTTGTTGAAAAAGCAATCAATCTTTCCCTCTCTGGCTCTATCTAGTCTATCAGTTCTGTTATTTGGGTGAGTCAGGCGTCTGCGGGGACTCCTCTTCCGCCGAGTCCTTCAGCGGCTCCTTGGATATCGACTCCGGGATGATGCTGCGACCAATGTCCAGCAGCTTCTCACGCTGGAGCTCGGGCATGGCACCGGGCTGGATCCCGTCCACGGGGTTGGGCGGCTGCATGGCCTTCAGCTGCAGGTTCTCATTGTCCACAGTGTCGTACTTTTCACGGTGCAGCTCCTGCAGGTTGACCACGCACTGGAAGATGTCGTACTTCCGCTGCAGGTGGCCCTTCAGGAAGAGGAAGTTGGTGAGGTAAGAGACCAGGATTATCGTCAGGAACGATAGGGACATGGAGAACGTGCGGAAGGGGAAGAGCTGGCCGTCGACGTCATTGTACATCGGATACTTGATGAATGTGGGAATCTTCAGGGTGGCCTCGCCCCCTCCCAGCCTCAGGAAGAGGCCAACAATGTACCCCAATAGCGAGCCGTACGTGTTGCAGTTCGTAAAGTACACCACACAGAAGAGCTGCGGGAAGAGTATGACGTAGACAAAGTCCGAGCAAAGGAACCAGAGGGCGTAGACGGACTTGATGGTGAGACCCAGTGCCAAGGCCAGGGCAGTGATAACAATGATGGAGATGCGAAGGACCCAGAGAAGTTCATACTCGGTCGCCTGAGTGGAAGAAATATATGCAGGAGAGATGCTGTTATTCAAATCTGAGTGAGACTACTGGTAATCACTTACCTATCTATAAATTCATCTAGAGATGCAGCTTTACTACAGAGTGACACTGTCATTGATTATTTTCCATATAATTACAGAGACAAAGTGGCAATACTGCCCTTGACAAATCTTCCATTTTACTTTTACCATAAAACATTCAAAAACATGATTAAAGGACTTTCCTAACAGAAGTTGTGTAAAAAAAAAAATGTAATAATGAGCCAACACCTTCGTGTATACACTTTATATTGTATCTAAAAAAAAAAATCCCTTTATCAGACGAGTGTACGAGAAATGAAAAAAAAAAATTGTATGACTTTGGATCATGTCAACTTTTTCCTTTTTTTCCTTTTTTTTTTCTTTTTGACGATGGAAATAAATAAATAAACTCTTGAACACCTTTCATCCCTGTCATTTTTTTAAATAAATTATTTTCTATCCTTTTTTTTTCACACCACAAAATCATTATCAGATAAATTCAGAAGCACAAACTTCTGGTTGGAATATGGGTTTTAGAAAAGTTACAATGAACTGCAACCTTGACTGTCAACCTTTCACTACTGTAGTGGTGTAAAGTTGACAAGATACTGGGGTCTAGTATCATAGACTAACACTTTGGTTTTTTTTTTTCCTTCACATTGTTACATGAACTTGGCGTTGGCCTCAGACAGTTGGGGACACAGATAAATGTGTGTATGTATGTATTGTGAATGCACTGTTTCAAGACACACACTGCACACCCAAGAACAACTGGTTGTGTGGAACAATGCAATGACCAGGTGGTCAAGACTTTCTTGAGACAAAGACTGCATTTGAGCGACCTTATGTGGTGTCTAAAGGCAGATTTCACAGTTGTCCATTTGTAACGCGACAAGTTGCTCTGTGGCAGGGATCGGCATGGTGCTAAGTAAACGCTGAGAGGTACATGCAGGACTGGTGAGTGACACTGAGATGAATGTACACTGATGTCAGTCATTGTGTATAAATTGGGACAATTGATGCACAAATGGTTTGAGCTAGCACTCACTGGATGGATATGACACAGGACACATAATGTTATAAAGTCATTTTAATAGCACTCTAAGCTCAGCTCGTATGCCAAAGGGGCCAGATGGTTAATTGTTCGGTTGCATAATATGCCATTATATATACTGCTCATGTTAGTCGGCTATGTGTCGTTAGAAATGGTGTTAGATCTTTCATTTGATAGGGGAGTGTATATGACTAAATGCATGGTTGTCTGTGCACTTGTTTCCTTTTTTTTTTTTTTTTGAATGTGAATTGCTTGTACTGGTTCTTGTGTGGAAGAAGTAGGGATGAAGTAGCAATTAATGCATCATACTGCAGCAAAGTATGCAGGGGATAATTGCTTGGTACAGTACAGAATGTATGTCATTTATCATGATTGGTATTCAGCGATGCAAATCACAGGTATTACTGGAAGTGGTAGTCCTGAGGGCTATTAGAAATATGAGGTGTGACTTTGAATACATATACAGGTGTAATGTAGGTCAATGCTGTGTGTAGATACGGAGAACTGCATGGTTTCCTTCTTTATAAAGCGAGTTCTGATTGCTTTAAGGGAGACAGTAGTGAATGATTTGAAACACATCTTTTTTTAATGTTGTTACACTGGCTAGACTGGATGGTTTTGATCATAACCTTTTCTTGTGTATAGATGGAGAGAGATGCGTTCATCTCACCCCGATTGAATTTGCAATGCTTTTCGTTTGCTTGTTGAACAGAGGCTGTTCCTCGACAATGACGAATAAAGAGACCTGTTCACTGCACATTCATGGTGTGTCTGCTGCAGTTTAATTTCCTGCGTCTTAACACTACTATGATGCCAACAATCAGTACAAAATACAGTGCTCACCGCTTCATCAGGAGGGGTCGGGAGACAAGTTTCCCTCCCATTTAAGCGGTGCTTCCGCTTAAGCAATGGCTGGTATTAGCCCGTGCAAACCACACAACATGAAGCCAAGTATGTGGGCATTACATTAAACCATGCACGATTGTCAAACCCGACACAGTGTCAAATACCCGCACGCTACGACACGCAGACCCAAAACGGCAAGAAGAAAGGACATGGCTCGGCAGTCTCACAATTTTGGCAAATGCATTATCGGAACAAATCTCCATTCATTTGATCCACAAAATAACCCTCTATCAGAGTTGAAAATAAATACCGTTAAGTTCCGTGTTTATATGTACCCGTGTATAAGACGCAACCCGACTTTGGGACTACAGTGCACTACATGTGTTGGCACGCACACACAGTGTGTGTGTGGCGTGTGTTGGTGTGGCACACACACAGTCACACACGAGTTGGTGAGAGCATGATAGGCAGCATGCACGAGGGCTGGCTGGTGAGATCAGTGGACACGATTACAGTGTAAGTACATGAGCAGCAGCTGGCGACGCACGACAATATGACACTCAATAAGACTGCCTCTACTTTGCAGTCGATATAATATATCGGGAACTAGTGAGAAAATAATCCTTCTGGTAAGGAAATTAAATCCCTGTAATTTCTTCTGAGGATTTATTTATTACTTTTAGACATTAATACACGGACAATGGAAGTGTTCCAGCCAGATTTGTCCCGATAAAGCGGTTCATGGTTCCGATAAAGCGATGGAAATAACACATGAATATTTTGTTGCATCAAGTTTTGTTGCACATAAGCGGGGTTCCCACTAAAGCGGTTCCGATTAACGGGTGAGCACTGTAATAGCATCATTGGAAATTCTGCATTTGGGTTAGAAAATTTAATTTTCAGCCGAAGTCTAGTGAACTTGGTGATTTAGAGATTTTTTTGCCCTGACTGCAATAAATATAGCTACACCTCGTGAAGCATTCCGGGGCCTGGTAGAATAAAACTTCACTGGAAGGGTTTTTCTTAAAGGTACTGTTTACCATTGGGAGCAGTGATTTAAAATATGTTCGAGTTATCACATTTGATGCATATGTGTAGGACAGTCATATCACAAAGCATCCTACCATACAGATATTTCTCAATAAAGCATAAACTCTAAGTAGATGTCACTATCTTTTCTTAATAAACCATAACTGTAGACGGTTTGGTCTAGAAACAGTCTTGTCATAACTATTGATCACATTTTGCATATTCAACAGTACTAAACATTGATTATACTGGTTAACATTTGTACATTCGTTGTTTCTATCACTAACTCATATTCTAGAACTATTTTGAAGCACTAAAGCTGGATTTTGCTTCATCTGCAAATGGCAAATAATGCCTTTAAATCATGTGAGCAAGATTTTGAGCACATGGATGAAGGGACAGATGGACGGACAGACAACCAGGAGACCACATTGCCTGTTGCATCCATCGGAGCAGAGGACTAGCATGGAAAGAGAGAAAGAAGACGATAAACTAATCCCTCCTCCAATCAGTGGTCGACTGGAACACTCACAGATTGCCTGAAGACGAGCTTGTAGACATTTCTGACAAACATCGAGCTGGCTGATAGGATGGAGGAGTCGGCGGAGGACATGACCGCGGCGGAGACGGCCCCGAGACCAATGAAGGAAACGGCAGGAGGCGTCAGGTACTGGACCACCAGAGGCAGGATCAGTGCTGGTTCCGTCACTGGGTTGGTCTTGTTCAGGTCTAGCTTTGTTTTGGACCAGTCTACATCACCAAGGTAGAAAGAAAAAACAGAACAAAACGAGGGGGAGAAAGAGAGAAATGTCACTGATCATTAATGTCAAATGTAACACGCCACTGAAAAGTGCCTTACTTAATTGGTACAGCCTCCTTCGAGATATCACATTCATTTCCCTAGTATTAATTATGATTTTTTTTCACACAACAATTAGATATTTTGATCATAAGCTGTGGAATGAGGATGCTCCTCTTTGTCATGCTTCAAAAATACATTCAAAGGAAAACATGTGCATTCATATACCTCCTCCTTTTGTGATGTTTTTCATGTCATTTGTAATTTTTCAGTAAGAATTACATTTTGAACCTTTCTTGGGACGAGCACTGGATAAGACTTTGGCTTACGTTTGTCCCCCACATATGATATTATCCTATTTTTCCAATTATTTTCTTTAAATATGTATTGTTACCTTTGAACCTTATCAGGATTCCTTCTTTATCAGTTATTGTATCTTTCTTTTGTATCAAATGTGAAAGTAAATTTTTCTTACTTTAAACCTTATTCTATTTAGCTATCATGAGGGCGCTGTTGACATTTTTACCACCAGAGTCATATGATGTATGGTGCTATGTTTACAGGCAAATACACATTATATCATTTCACACAGGCTGTGCTCAAAAAGCTGATGCCTGATATATTGCTCTCTACAGACTTTGGTCATTTATAGTTAAGTTGTCAAAACAGAGCTAATGAATGCAACTATATGTGAGCAGCAGCCTTCATAATAAAGCAGTTTTGCCTTGATTTTTGTTGCTAAATTTACGCCAGATGTCTTCATTGCATCACCTTCCTCTACATGCACTAGTTATGACATTCTAATCTTTATTTAACGTGCAGCTTGTGGCATTAGAAGCGTTGGGGGAAAGGACCAGCGGGCGGGGTACATTACGGATCCCTACCAGCACTGTAGCCGATGGCTCCGATGAGGATGGGCGGGATCGCCATGACCAGGCAGCCGACGGCAGCGATGTAGGAAAGAGCCTGGGCACGCTCTGCGCTCTTGGAAGAAAGGACGCGCTGGAAGTACACTTGCCAGGGTATACCGCCAAACATCTGTGAGTATGAGATGGTTGTGGCAGAGCACCACCACATGGTAAAAAAGTCAGGTGAAGTATTCGTGTGGAAACAACACACACTCTATTGGGGTAGCTGCATCATGCATCATAAATGCCTACATAGACACATAGAAAGTTTTTTATGACTCCTACTAGTCATCATCGAGATCTTGATCAAAGTAGTGTGATGCACAATGTTGGGTTGCTAGGAGAGGTGATGAAAATTAAGGAGAAGGCAAGATATATAATGTTAGAAAAACATAGGTACAATTAGCATGTATAAAGGAAAAAGATTTAAATACACTTTGCTTTGGAGAAGTAAGGGGAAGTAAAGGCAGCAAGATGGAATAGAGGGCACATGGCTCTAGTGTCCTTAAAAAAGGATGCTTTTCAACAGGCTGTTAGATCATTTACAAGAATGCAACGAATGATGGAGGCCTATGGCAGAGCTCGACATTAACTTTTATGTCTGGTGGCCCATCCGGGCTACTTAAATCTTCAGATATGAAGTTTTGGTAGCCCCAAATAAAAGCAAAACTAACAATCCATTTTGAATCTTAGTTGCTCGATTGGGCCACTAAAAATACATTCTTTGGCCCGACATCAAGTTTTAATGCCAATAATAGAGGTTCTTACATAGAAAACTATTGAATCTATACTCACCAGTAATAGCGCATAATCGAACCACACTCCTGCATATTTGGCATCCCAAGTCCCTATCCACTCACTGGAGGTATTGGCGATTGGCAGCACTACGTCATTGGTCATTGCAAAAGGGATACAGAGCCACTGGATGAAGAGAAGATAAAGAAAGAAAGATCAATCTTTCAATCTTTTTCAATCTTTCTTTGAGGGAACTGAGGAATTCTCAATACATCTTCTTGATGCTGTTCCACAACTGTGACATCACAAAAGGCTGTAGTCTTTGTCCAGCAATGACTTAACACGGATTTAACCAGAGCTTTGAAATTAATGCCTTAAAAAAAAACGGAAACAAACAAGACTGTCTGATTGTTCTCAAAATTCACTCATGTGTTCTAATATTTGGGGTAATTATGGGGTAAATCAGAAAAAAAAAAATTTTTTGGGTACATTCCCCTTTAGTAGCTCTCATCTTGGCTTCCTAGGTGATGTTTCCAACATGACTATTAAACTCACTATTACAAACCCCTTTTGTACTGTGCACAAATCTGGCTGACAATAGGTAGGCCATGGCCAATCACTTGAGAGAAATCATGTTGCCATGACAACTGAATGTACATAACCTGCAATTATATTCAAATAATGTATAGTAAATAGAGCCTGAGAGCAAAGTAAGAAATTTCTATAACAATTCATAACTTTTTAAAGTAATTTTTGACTTAACTTCACACTATTTTCACAAAGACCTTTATTTTGGTCATCACAGCAACAATACTGGAAAGGTTGCACAAGTCATTCCAGAATATGTTAGCTGTGAACAAACTTGACGCTTCAAGCCCACACAGAGAGTAGCTTTTGTATCTTCAAATTCTACATCACATGGTTGGCTGGCCCCTCCATGATTCTCTTTCAGAGATACAGGGGACAAAAACAAAGTGGCAAAGGAAAATATAAAAAAATGCGGTGACCTCACGAAATTCTCTTCCATGTCAGTAGTTCTTACCAGTCCAAAAAATATGCAAATGAGCTGTATAACATCTGTGTAAGCTACAGAGTATAGACCACCAAAGAATGTGTAGAATGCAGCAATGCAGGCAGAGATGATGACGGATATTTCTATGTTCAGCTCCAGAATGACACTTATTGTTGCACCTGTAATTGAGTAAAAAGTGAGAACGAATCAAGTCAGACTTCAAGTTCAAATATACCTTAATTTCATGGAAACAAAACTTTAATCTTGAGTACCATACAATCCCCTACACACTCAGATGCTTCATTTTGGAGGAATACTCCACCACAGAAAGATAAAAAGATGAATGCGATACAAGAAAATACTTTAAATGAAAATTATGAGTGCTGCTTGAGCAAGCTCTGTAGAAGATAAGTTGGCAGTGCAAAAATGACTTTATCCTACGTTTCTAATCACAGCTTAACCTGTATTCAGTGTGCTGAAACTGTTTGCAATAAACTGATTTCAGTTATTTGAAGGACCAAGTTCATGCTCCCATACTTTCTGTTTGCTGATAAGACAAGAATCAGGGGAAAAGATAAATCCAAAATGTAGAGTAGGGCCTATACCCAATGACATCAATAAAATGTAAAAGGGAAGTGCTCGCAATACTGTGAAATTATCATACCCTAAGGGCTGGTATGAGGTATCATACATGAATAGCAAAGTCTAATTTTCACGATACTGAAGCTCAATTATGTTGCTTACATTGATTACCAACTATTTCTGGTAACACATTGTGCAAGTTCTTTCCTTTAATTCATAAAATCCCACAACCATATTTCCTTCATTTGGTGCTCACTATGCTCATAAATTCTACTTTTCATTGGTAGCATTTCATGAGGTACAATAAAAAAAGAAAACATATAATTTAATTTCAGCCTTCTACTGTTCCTGTATAACTTATATTTGCCCGTTCACTTTTAGAATTTCCAAAGCCACTTATTTGCTAAATTTACAAATGATTCTCAAATAGGCAAAACATTAGCAGTTAAAGTTCACATTGCTTGTTGAAATTGGCAAATACATGTAAATGTCCTTTTATTTTGTGCAGATTCAACATAGTTACTCAACTAAATCTAATTTCCATCCAATATAAAATGTTGTATGCAATGATACTCTGGGGTGCCAAATTGACGAAAGCAACAAGATAATTTTTGCTGCAAATTTATCCTTGAGGACTCAATGAGTGAAATGTAATATGGACATAGCAGTTCCTTTGCTAATGGCTACATGAGAATGTCATGTGACATGGTATCCACTCTCAAAGCCAGTCATGTGATCACGCAACCATTTAGAGGTGATCTGGTGACTCGGTACAAATGTGCTGCGGGGGTCAGGTGTGCTATAAACCTGAAACATTCTCAGCAAAACAACCCCGGCTGGTGGAATCCATAACCAAGGAAGATGGTAGGTGAACAAAAGAATGATCAGTGTTTCTTGGGAACGTGTATTCCGGAGAAGGAGAGTCTGATGAAACAGAACACTAATGGATGGAAAAGGAATTTTGCATGCAAAGGTACTACTACCACCCAATTCTGGCTTAATTTACATAACTGCCTTGAGAGATCATCACTGGTATGACAAATGTGATGATGCCTAATCAATTTCACATCCAAACCATTCTAGTGCTGCAAATCTAGCTTTGTTCCGGATATACTGCTATTGTTTGCTTTTTTTCTTTTTGTGTAATTCCACAAATGTCTGGGGATACAACAATGCTGAACCCTATGACGAACAGACGATGAAACTAATCTGCCATTAGCTGCTCAGACAGCAATCACAGACGAACATCCAATTTTCGGATGTAAAATGACTTTGCATCATCATCCTCGCAATCGTAAAAGACAAAATGTGCACTGCATTAGGCGAGAGTCACCACTGACTAGAAGTAATGTAGTTGTGATATGGGCACATATCTTCTGATAAGCTCATCACTGTATGAATAATTGACTTGGCAGATGGAAATTACGATCTCTAACTCACCGAGCGACGAGAGGATGGCGGCAGACCAGAAGAGCTCCCCCATGAGGGCAGGCAGGAACAGGAGTCCTCCCATCCGAGAGCCGTACTTCAGCTGGAAGGGGTCCAGCATTGTCACGTAGCCCTGGGAACGCATCTGCTTGGCGAAAAGAAGACCACCTGAATACAGAGATAGAGAGAGTGAGATTCAATGAGGACCTTTAAGGATGCTTTTAACTGAAAGAGATGCTAGACTTGAACACAATTGGTGACAGCACAGAAACTTGTATGCACACCAATGTCCAACCATAACCACAGAACTATGACAAGTATATATGAACAGAATAATCCTGGCGTACAGTGGGTTGGTGGTGGGGGGGTCCTCAAAACAACCATCTTAGTTATATGATAGTAATGCTGCTTGAGAAGTATCCTCTCCTTTAATGAAAGCACAAAATACAATGTACTGTAAAACATGATATAGAATTTTAAGAATTTTCTATCAAGTCAAACTTCAAATGACATAGGGAACAAAAAAGCATAAAGATGGTTGAATGAGCAGAATTTCTTTATTTCTTTTAAACTAGTGATTTAAACTCCTTGTGACAATTTCAAGAACTAAACATTATTTACAAGTTCCTAATTTGAAAAAAAAACCTCAAATTTGTTCCATTTTACTAATTATTACTTCTTCTTTTATCTCATTTGAATTTAGACTTGACATAAGATGCTTTATTTTCCTCCATTACTTTTCGCCTTCATTGGTCTTTTAGGCGTTAAAGATATCATAGAGATCAAAGGTTTGTTTTTGCGACTTAATTCATGTTTCTTCTTGTGTGAAATTTGTTGTTTGTTCTTATTGTTCTATGGAAGAGCGCATACGCATGAATGACAACTTGTTCAGTTTTGCAATTTTTACTTTTGTGCCCTTGAAGAGAAAAACAATGGTGTTCACTCATGCGTTAAGTTTCCCTTTTTGTTGACCTACCAGGTTGATAGCCAATTAAATTACCTTCAATGAAATACATTAGCTTTCAGCCAAATAATCAATGAGAAATCTAAACTTCAAAAAGCATTTACTTTCTTTTTTTGCTGAGTGTAGAAACACTGATAAACAACCCCCTTAAAAAAAAGACAAAAACAAAAACAAAAGCAAAACCACAACAGCAACAAAACCCATCAACTCTGCATACCATGGGGGGGGGGGGGGGGAGATGTGTGAATATTCTAGGAAATTGCCATTTGTGACACCCTTGAGAAGCATCTTCCCTTCTCTCTTACACATCAATCCCTCTTATCAGTCTTTGATGGAGTCATAATACCCTTGGAATTTGTTATGATTTTTCAAGATGCTAATCAATGCCTGCCCTTTTCAACTTCTTCTGAGACTTGATATCACAGGACTTTGCCAGAATCAGCCAATATTTATATATCTTGGACTGTGGGCGCTAATGTGTTCACCCAAACACTTGTCACTGCCAAGACATTTGAATATATACACGAACACAGAGCTAGTCAGATGAGTGCCACAGCGCTTCCACGAGTCCCCCGTGCATTGTGCATTCGCCTGGGATGACAGTAGATGGGAGAATGGCAGATTGAGTGGAAAATTACCCCAACAACCCATATTTCACAGGATTCCTCTCTGGGGGATTAACCAATTCTGAGCAATTTGCCTGATGCCTTTCAGGATCTTGAAATATGTCTGCCGGATGATGAAAGGCTCTTACTCTGCCAGGACGACATCAGAATGATTATCATCTGACTCACTCTCACTGTTATCTCCATCACCATCATCAACATCATTTGGTTGAATTTCTCTCATCACCTCCTCAAGTTCAAGATGAATTCAAAATACAGTGAAATAAACAAACAGCTTGGTTTAAATTTCATTAAAGAGAGTTACAGAATTAATGGAAAAGATTAAAGAAATGAATGACAGAAATCAAAGAGAATTAAAAAAAAATAAACAGAATTAAAGAAAAAGGTGATTGGATATAAAGAGTTATAAAATTAAAAGAAAAGAATTTAACTGTTTAAAAAACAAACAACTTGGTAGAAATTTTATCATGATCGGATCTACATAATTAAAGGAAAAAAATTAAGGAAATAGATTATAGAAATTAAAGAGAATAAAAAAAAAGAATTAAAGAAACAGATGACTGGATCTAAAGAGGTATAGATTTAAAGGAAAAGAATTAAAAAATAAACAAAGAGCTTGGCAGAAATTTCATCATGATCAGATCTAAGAGAGTTATAGAATTAAAGGAAACCAAAGTCCAAATACTAATGCTGATTGAGTGAAGGCACCTAGATACTAGTCGAACAAATCAGAGACAGTTTTTACGGAAACTGGACAATCAATTAAAAAGTTATGAATTATACCATCACAACTTGATAAGAAGACCACTACAGTTCATGACATCATTTAGGACAGTAATATAAAGAAAATATTAGGAGAATTCTACAGAATCATACTTTTCAGATAAGTACACATTTCATAAACTTGTAACTGATAAGGGTAAAATCATTCCCCCTGCTTTCTGAAAGCTGTAACTCAAGTCAAGTGCTCTTTCATCATGCTAGAAAAGCAAATATATGTTGAATCTTCTGTACATTTTCTCATATTGTCATCCATTATAATATCATGAAGTGAAGTAGTCTCCTTATTCAGCGATGACAGCACCAAAATTTACCAAATTCATAACTTTTGAATTGATTGTGTGATTTTCCTCAAACTTTCACAGTTGTGTTCTGTTTATATTGCTGCTTTCATTTGATCCACATTTATATTTGGTCTTTGGTACTCATGGCAAATGCTTTGTGATGTTTTCATTCACAAAGTAGTGAACAGCAAATATTGCAGTAAAGTACTCTCAGTAATGCATATGGCAATATGTGATCGTGCATCACAAAACCAACAGAAAATTGCATGACGCGATTTTCTGTGAGGACTCAAAACAGGTGAAAAGGGAAAATCTAGTCAGTTTTTAGTATTTCATGTTTTTGAAAGAACAATTCTCTTCTTTAATATATCTTTCAAGTTTTGGATCATAAAATAAATGGGGAACTGCCTGTTTTTGCAGTTTTTTCTAGAAGACTTTGTTTTGGTCTGACATAGATTTTCTCAGATTTATGGGTTCGGAGCACTAAAAACCCTTTAAACACTTTTCACTTTCCACTCATATCTTTTGAAAGAATGATGCTATCATGTTGGAAGTTAAAAATGGTTATAAATGGAATGTACTTTGATGTGCAAACTTTCAGTGTAGATATTAAATAATCAGTTCATAGTGGTTGCCATGGAGATTTATATCCTGCTCTCTGTTCCATTCAATGCAGAGAGCACAGCTGAGTGAAATAACACACTTGACTAGACCCTAAACTTCAAAATCTCTTTTCGCAGTACACACTTTTCCAGTATGGGTACTTTCTTTCCATTTTCTGGATGGGTTTGGAAAAGTCCATTTGCACTAAATTATATGACATTTTAAAGTTCAGAGTCTGCTCTTTCAGAATCAACCCTTAACTAAAAATCCATGTCTGGCAACTTTTGGTGATTTTGTGATGCAGGGTCAAATTACGGTATGTGTATATGCTATGTGGTAATGTGTCTTTTTTGTTGTTGTTGTCTTCAACTGTAACCACAAGGGGAAAATATTCTTTACACATACTGCATGGAATGTTTATAGGAAGCTGCACAACACAAATATAGGCTGATGAGGCACCTACCTAAGACTAAACTTGCTGCGTAACCCCATGGTGCTTGTGTCCACAGCAACCCGAAACCGGATGTATAGATATATTCAGCTGTACCGTTGATGTAGCCGCCTCCCACCCACGTGGCTGAAACAAAGCAGAAATATACATACTATGTATTCGTCATCTATTAAAAAGACAGCTGTTTAGCAACAACTTCCAGGGCCAACATCCTGTGGAGTGAGAGAAAATTTCCATGTGTGATGGCCGTGCATGAAAAGGAAAGGAACTCTGGGCTGAAGTTGACTGCCAACTGGTCCTTTCTTGACTCAAAAACATGGACACTTGGACAATTAAAATCAGTCATGACATTAAGATTATGAAAAGTCATGTACAGCCTTCATGTTCGTTACATTTTACATGTCAACAGAGGTTTATATATATATATATATATATTCACAGTGCCTCTATTAGAACAGAATGTTGAATTACATTGATCACCACAACTTACATATGATTTCTATTTCAATGAGATACAACCGCCAATTTTTTTCTATGACCTTATGGATTATTCTTTTTTTATATTAAAGCATATAATGCTTATAGAATGCTTTTTATAACCAAGGAGAATATCAATGCACTTTAAAAGACAAGGTTGAAGTTCTGAGAAAACATGACTCGATAGCATCATCTCTGCACTCCACTTCTTATGATATTTCTGTAATTTGGATGGGCTGAGATACTCCACACCTAATTCTGACGATACCATTTGCAGAGCAAAATTGTCCTTGGAAAGATATGGCACAAGCTAGGAAGACAGAAAGCAGAATGTCTCCGGGGGCAACTGGTATAAGATCCAAGAACTCGCCCACATGCTCAGCCCCAAATAGATTCTCTGCATGATGCAAATGATTTTAGTAATGCTACCAAGGGTGTCATTTTGACTGTGTACCAAGTGCTGTTTCGTGCTCTATTACATTATCTCAGAGAGTCAATTTTTTTTGTTGGGGGGGGGGGGGAAGGGAGGACAGAGATGCTCAAGGGATGCAAATCAGGTTAATGCCCTGTCCGCTCCAACTTGAAAACTGGAAAAATGGACAGATTTTTAATAAAATTCAGGGATAGGGTTGCAACTCGCAATGAAATTAAGGCTCTGCCACTTCCCGTCCTCATCTCAAGTGCGTGAAACAGCTTGGGGATTTTAAGACAGGGAACAGGTTTTAAGAATGGCATGTTGGATGTAGACAAAGGATTCTGATGTGAGGATATGGATTGAACATGAAATAAAGTTTTCTAAAATAAAGAATACTGACACTATGTCACTCTCTGAAGATGTCAGGATCATAGTGAACACTTTTCAAAATACCCGATTCTCTGTGAACACAGCAGCAAGAATTAGCTGATTGCTTTGACAGAGGTTTTCAGAAAATCATGCAGATCATGTGGAACAATTTGGAGGACTTTTGCATTTCATAAGGAATACATGTTAAACCTGTTGAAGACGAGTCCTGACTATACTCGGGTAGGTGTCCATGGGAAATGCGTGTTGTAGCAAAATCAACCTGCCCTCAATGGATTAAAAGAATCATACAACTGTATTTCACATTGCAGACATAGTCATGTATCTACATTCTTTTCTTTTTTATGTGAAAGAGAGTCATTCTGAAGGAAAACAAATCTCACATGATAGGATGTTATTGACAAGTTCATGAGTTTTCCTCTTAAAAATTGATAATACTTATTTCTTATCCCATCAATGTGGTTCTCAATCACAAAACTTGCGGCATTTTCTTACAAAAATCCCTACTCACGAAACATTATAGTTGCAATATCGCACGTACAGTATACTGGGTGTCCCAAAAAAGCGTAACGGTGGATTTTCAGTACCTTGCGTTCTAAAAGTGATATATTTTTTGACGTCATTAGAAAGAACATCTTCCGCAGAAGACAATGATACCAAAATCATTAAATTTGGTTCAGTACTTTTTATTCTACGCCAATTTCTGTAAATGCAGTTATTTTCAAATTTCGCCGGATTATGAGATAATAATTTGGGTGCGACGAGCGTTCCATACGGTGAATTTGTAAGTTCGTTGATCCATGTCGACAAAAGGTACAGCTTTCACATTGCGCCCATTGTGAAAGCTGTATCATTTGTTGACATGGCTCACCGGGCTTACACAATATTCACCATATGGATCGTGTGTCACGCTCAAATTATTACCTCATGAGACGCAAAAATCCGGCGAAATTTGAAAATGACTGCATTTACAGAAATTGGCGTAGAATAAAAAGTGCTGAACCAAATTTAATGATTTTGGTATCATTGTCTTCTGCGGAAGATGCTCTTTCTAATGATGTCAAAAAATATATCACTTTAGAAACGCAAGGTACTGAAAATCCACCGTTCCGCTTTTTTGGGGACACCTGGTATATACATACATATGTATATTTTGCATGAATGTATAATGGAGTGGCTTCTGATTGAGATTCCAGGTTAGTGTACTAAAATAAATGTTAAGAACTCTCATGGCAGAAGTTTGCATGTCTAAAGGGAACTGTATCACAATAGCTTCTGGTCAATTGAAATTTGTTTCACTTTCGTAAAATGCTTTTCTTTGTCAAAAAACACAAAAACAACAATGGATTTGACACACTTTCAGAGAATATGATAGAACACAATGTTCCTGAATAACAATGTATCTGAGCCTGCTGATGGCACTGACCTGTGGTTGACAAAAAAAAAAAAAAAAAAAACAGGAAAAAAGAAAGACGATTACATACAGACAAAATAGTGATGGCATAATGCCAGACAGCACGTGCATACTGTGGTTATGATGATCAAAGTACATTTTAACAAAAACTGACTCAAATTTGATATGGACTTGCCACAGCACAGCTAACCTTTGATACGATACAGACAGATATGTTGAATCTGTGCACAAAAAAATCACGGTATGGCACAAGCATAATTGATACTGTTGTGTTTCAATATTCCTATTTTCAATCCATTTCATTCAATATTCTTATCTTCAATCTATTTCAATCTCTGGGAAGCGAGGTTTTTATTTTTTGCAAATTTTGTGAGTCGGGTGCTATTTGCAAATTTAAAAACATATATGCAAAAATATTAGCTCTGATCTCTACATGAATGGGACGTGCAAACATACACTTCTCTGTTCAGTATCGTACTCTACAAATTAAAGCACTCGTGAAATTGTTGGGAAGTCCCATTTTGCCAAAAAATTAGATTTGTTATATATGTTGAGTATACAGTATACATGTACTTGTTATGTGTCTCTATCTTAGTGTCAAATCTAATGGGAAAATGGTACCCTGGGGAGAGATTTACAAATGGAGAATGACAGCATGGAATTGAAAAAGGAAGATATAAAATGACAGTATGAGTACAATGTGGCATAATATTGGAAATGGCATCAAGTGTGAATGTCGTGAACATAACATGAAACATATCCGATATATCCTGTAATCACAGCAGAATCTGTTTGGTCATGTATATGGTGATATTGCTGGCATTAAACTTTTATTTTGTTTCTGGCATGCAATGTCACCAAGTCCAAGTTTTCATTGGCGAAATACCAAGTCTGTAATAGATACAGTGGTAATTCACTTATAGTACCGTTCTCATTCACGTCCGGTAAGCATTGTGCATTCGCATCTCCAGCGGGAAAAGACACAAAGTGTGTCAGGTCATGTCAGAAATGCTCCGCTGAAGGATTGGTGGTATTTCCTGACACAATTCACACTCAAATCTTGCAATTTTGTGCAAAGTTTGAGTTAACACCCTGAATACCTCAGTATTTTGTGGTGTATTTCGCCATATCTTTGCATTCACATTACAAAATACTACGCAAATTACTGCTGTATTTCAATGTCAATGTGAATCCATAATACCAATGCAACTGAAATTTGGCTGCACAATACCTGAACTTGATAAGCATCGTGTAATGCACACTTTTACCACATTGCATGCTTCTGCAAATGTGCATCACTGTCGAAAATAAAAGTTTAAATAAACAACAACAACAAAAAAAAAAAAAAAACCCACACAACAATGCCTCACCTATTAGTCAAAGACATAACATATCACCTTTGGTGAATTCAAGAAAAAAAAAAACAGGCCACTGGCAAGGTACTTAGTATAGCTCTAGTCATAATGGGGTCAAAAAGTAATTGTAAGAAAGAATGCAAATTTGAATCAAATGTGAGAGGAAATATTATCCAGCCCCATCTCACATGAAGCAAATAATGACACATGGTCATGAAGAAGTGTTGGTGTCTCTGACAATAGCTACTGTCCTGATGAAATTTCCCACAAATCACAAAATATCTTCCATGACTAGAGGGAGTGTTGTTGAAAACAAAAAATAAAGAAAAGAAAAAAGAAGCACACTTAAACATTCTCTAACTTCCTGGAGATGTTTGATAAAAACTGAAAGTATGAGAGTTAATGCAGAGCTCATGAAACTACTGCATGATAAACAGTTTCTAAAACCTGTCAAGAGAGATTAAATCAATGTGACTATTCATTGAAGACAGTTCAAATATATAACAATCTTTCCATCATAAAATAAGGTTGAACAGCCTAAATTTAAGATATTTACCTCAATAAGTGATAAAGATTGCCAAAGTCTGATTTAAAACTTTGCAAGTTCGGTTAATATATAATGAGGTCAATTTAAGAGACAGCTTTCTGAAATTCCAGTCATGAAAGTTCTGGCTTCATTCAGAGTGGCTGCATCAATTAAAAATGAATGTGTACAAGTTAAAGGCACTGCATTGCACTTCAAAATCATGCTCACTCACATGGAATACTGTAGGTGATGATTTATGGGTAATTTTCAGCACACACAAGGTAGAGCAATCATCTGCATTCATTTTAAAGGGCACATGATGAGAAGGCTACAGTGGCACATAAACTTGTCGCATGGATCTCTTCTACCTGCACCTCGGCTACTCGCCATTTGCATGGGGCTGCAAATTTATTGCAGGTGTCAGCCACCTAGATCTGTACACACTACTCTTCACTCTGGCATATTGCAAATTCAGTTTGCTTTTAAATCAGACTGCACAAAATGGTGAGGGAAATACGGGGAAAAAAAATGTTTAAATGACTGTCATGAATGCAATGTCCCTGGTCAATCTCTATCATGTACATGATTCAGTGCATGCCATGGAAGGTATGGAACAGCAGTCCAAGAAAATATCGCACTTCCAAGCAATGGAGGCAGATTTATATGTCAGTGTTTCTTGTACGACGGTGGTTCATGTAAAATGCATTTGCAACACCTATAAGAGTGGAATCACTCCATTCATAGCGCAGTAATTTGCTCCTCCCCTCCCAACTATCCCTCCCTCCCCCACCCCCATCCCGCCAAAATATGGCACGCACCAAAAAAACTCTCCGCATCAATATTGGTAGCCACAACTGCATCTGCTGCCACAGGATGACAGCGGAGAGAAATGTCCTTTCCCGCTTCGCTGCCGATTTCACCGACACTCAATTTTCCCGATGATTTCCAATTGTTCCAGTGGTTGCGTCTAATCAAATTGATGCAGTCTAGCAAAATTCGAACACTCGATGGGTGTCAGAAATTCACATGGGACGACAGACAGATTCCAGTAATAGAGTCCGTTCAGAAAGAGACTTTCTCATAGGGAGACCTAAATAATTAATGGTTGAATGAAAAAAATTAATATGGATGTTTAGTAATATCATTAAAAAGACAAGAGTACAGATGCTTATGACATAGTAGTCTCCTAAAATTTGATAACAGTTTATGGGGGTACTCCTGTTAATTGGATGGTCCCATGAATGTACTTGTATTAACCTTTTTACCCCCTTTTAATAATTGGGTACTCTGGTTCAATTGGTAAAATCTGCACACTTGGATACTACGCAAGTCAGCAAAGGAGAAAGGAACACTATTAGTAAGAGGCAATTTGAAAATAAAACTATATATTGATTCATATAATGTTGAGAACAGGCTTATCACATAAAGCTAAGACAAAGGTGAGCAGGCAATGATGCTTTTCAATCTTTTGTATGGATTAATTAGTCAAAAATTTTGTCTAAAATTTGCAATTTCATTTGCAATATGAACAAACGTAAGCCAATGTCATCACTTAAAGGGATAATTTACCATTTGCAGATGAAACAAAACCCCAGCAATAGCACTTCAAAATAGTTCTACAATGTGAGTTAGGGATAGAAACAACCAATGTAAAAATTTAAACCAGTATAATCGATGTTAAGTATTGTTAAATATACAAAATGTGAACAATAGTTATAGTAAAAATGTTTTCAGACTAAACCATCTACAGTTATCGTTTAATGCGAAAAATAGTGATGCCTTCTTATATTTTAGGCTTTACTGCAAAAATTTCATATGGCAGGATGTTTTGTGATACAGCTGACCTACACATATGCATCAAATATGATATCTTGAACATTTTTTAAATCACTGCTCCCGAAGGTAAACAGGACCTTTAAATTACATCATCAAATCTGTTCAATTCACAGTTGCCCAATCAATGAGTAATTTATTTTTTTTTGACAAATCACCCATAGTTTTTAAACTTTCCCCCATCCCTAACTACCACCGATATTTGACTTCTTCCCGTTACCACGGAAACATGTCATGCACATCGTGCAGACTGCACTGGCACAGCGGCGTCACCAGCCGGTGAGAGTCTAATCATCACGACTCATGAATGATGGATAAGGAGTCTGCCCACTCCATTACAGCGTAATTGCTCCTACACTATGATTTGACTACCCGAGCGTGGAAAATGTTTGGTATTTGGAGTACAGGCAGGCAGCTGAGGCAAAAAGCTAAATGCTAGTTTACACATCCTATACGTCTGACCTTTCAAGTCAATGAGTTTCCCATTGAACTATAGCATAAATATGCTAAATACGGACATAAGCTAAGAAAACAGAATGCTTATCTACAGACATTGACTTTATCTCTGATGTCGACTGAGAAATATCAGGATGACAGTAAAGCCTCCTTTATGTCACGTATTATTCATCTCTTGTTTTGTTTTTTTAATTCTATGTCATTTAAAAAAACCTGCCTATCGATGCTTTACTACATTGCACTGCAAGGTGACATATGAACATATATGCTATTTATCTCCATGCCATTATGTTTCTCACATATATTTCTATTTACAAAACTCTAACATCCCCAGTTTTTTCTTCCTACATCACTACAGCAGAAGAATTTCTACTCTTACAGCTGCTACACTACATATCTCTGCAAACTTCCCAAAAATTTTGTCTCCTAATTCTACAAACACTAAGAACATCCTTCTACTCTGCTCATTTTCCTTCTCTTTCCAAATTTTTCAATGTTTGCAAACTGATGATTTATTCATCCAAACCCTCTTTGTCTACCTTGATTGCTCATATTATAATTCTATTTACTTCACTTGCTACTTTTCAATTCTTCTGCTTTGGACCATTCACCTCCATCAGCTTAGCCCTCTATCCCTCCCCCTCCCCCAGTTTATGACAGTTTTCATGGCTGTGCGTGCAGATAATCACAGGCTGCTTGTATTGATTTCCTCGGCACCAGAATCGATGCAGTCGTGTCCCGTGCGATGAATGGGAGGCTAAAAGGATGAGATTGCTCCTGCTGCAGTATCCTCATTCTGCAAACACTTCAGCCTAGGAGAGGTGTGGGTGGTGGTGGAGGGGGGGGGGGGGGGGGGAGGTGGGGCAATATGATGACAGGAAGTTAAGTCAAGTGAAGTGTACCTATCCACCCACCAGCTGATCTTTACAGTGCTGTCATATATATATACTGGAAAAGCATCATTCTGTTCAGTGTTTGGACAACCTCCTGACCACATCCTCTGTCCACATGACTATAAAAAGAAAACTGCTCCCTCTTTGACGGGGGAAGTTTGTTTTTCAACAACAGTGCACTCCCATTATAACAAACACTGTTGTAATGAAATTTCAGATACAACAAAGTAAAATTCAGATCCTAAAATCATCATCTACATACACTTTGTATATTCAGCTATAGAAACTTGTCAAGAGAAACTTTCAGCTAAAGTGTGGATTACTGCCATGAAATAAAAGCTTTAAGACATTGATACTCTAAATTGATGTCTCTGTGTTCTCCTGCAAAAATATATGTCCTGGTTTTCTAAATGTCATCATTTCATGTCATTAATGAACAGGTACTTTATCCTGGTAACCTTTAAGTGTGAAGTTTTGCATAAAGACTGCAATTAACATCACAAACTCCCTCACCTGTAAATACAAGGTAAAACTATTCATATAAAAAAAAAAATGAGCTCAGAGCATCTTGGTGGTAGGTGGACTAGTCGCAGGCAAGGAGTTGTGCATTTTCTCCAATTTGTATATCTCATTGATGCCTCTCACTCTTGTCATTTACAGGGGAAGATTTCCCATTCATAGTAGAATCAGTGAATGCAGAAGGGTTACAGTGAAACACACTGTCTTACCCCAAAAATGAAGCCACCACAGCATGTCAAAGGAAAGGCTATCCCATTCACCACAGTGCTTTGGCCGCCATGTTTTTTTGGCTCTCCTGAACATTTGACATTTTGTAGATACGAGGTCTTGTCGCCCCAGCGACGATATCAGACCCTGGCCTATCCAAGAGAATGGGCATAGCATGACATCTATAAAAGCATGAAGTGGCTGGGGAAATTCATGAAATATAAATAATCTAGATCTAACTGTAAAACAAGTCACCATCCAACAGTCACTCAACAGCTGGAAAACATCTTTAGTTCTAATATGCTCAAAATCATTAGTATGTATCCCATGATCACATCATAGCAACTCAATACAATGCTATTGGGCGGTCAAGCTCTGAAGAGATTATACATAACAGTATATTCAATTAAATTAAATTCAATTTATTTTCATATTTCTCAATGAAGGAATATACATCAAATATAGTAAAATAAAGTGAAACACAATATCCTGCTAGGATGCACAATAAATTATTGTGAACATAATAGAACATGGCAGTCAATCTTTGTAAGTTTGGCTCTATGTATAAATGCTAAAGAAACTGCAACTAGTATAAATAAAATTTTATGAAGTTTAATGCCAAATAGGTGAAGTTCAGGTAGGGTTAAAGGTGCATGGTCCTGGTGTTTTAGTCAAATGTGTACACGGGCGCACGGCGCAAGTTTCCTATAGAGACCTATGCTATTGACTCCTCTTTGGCGCTTACACTGTGGCCTACTTCCCCGAGTCCGAAGAAGTCGGATCCACTGTAGTCAGTGGTCCGATCACAGTTCGGCTCATGATTCGGCTGAGGGGGAAGACAGCTTTAGCAAACTTCTTTTGTGATGTCATAATAAGAAGCACATATGCACGCACCCTGGCATTACTATAGACTGCGTGATACGCAGAGAAGACAACAAAGGCAACGTTACTTTGCAACACCTACGCGCTTTACTCTTGATGACAGCTCAACTTCGGCAATCTTCGTATCAATGCTAACGGTGATCGGTAGTATCATCAACAGTGCCCTCTACACTACCGGGACTATGTACCTTTAATTTCTAAACTTAAGAGGTCTGCTGGAAAATGATTTGTGGGATTTTAAGGCAGTGCTGGGTCTTGCTTTTTAGGAGATTCGTAATGGGCAAAAATGACCTTTTTACAAAAAAAAAAAATTGCTTGGAATTTGTCTTTAGAACTTTTACTGAAGTATATTTCTCCTCTGCTCATGAGGAAAAAAGCTATCACACAGAGTTTCTCACATGATTTATAGTTACACGTTAAAAATGTTTAAAAAAAGAAAAGCAAAAAAAATGATCTAGTTTGCTTCATCAAAAACGGAGAAGCAAACTACATATATATGCAATATATCTCATCACACTGGAGTTTGCTTTTCACCGTGGCAACGACTCACGCTGGATGACAAAGTAGAAGGGCAAACATGACGGTGGGCATTTGATGCTCCTTAATCACACACTTGCATTCAGAAGGGCATGCCCCCTCAAACGGGGAAATGGATTTCGGCAAAGCAGCGACAACTCGTGTGAAGATTATTGGTAGATGAGTCTGCATGTCAGAAATTGGATGGAGTTGTCCAAACAATCAACAGTGACAACAGCATGTTTATGGAAACAGCCCAACTGTACAAAAGGCCAGGAGCAGGCGCCTTGCATTTGTTCATTTGCCGACTTTCACAGTATGAGACCTAGTCATAATTCTAGTCACAGCCAATAAGGTGTTGTGTCTTTTTAGCAAGTGTATATCTTCGTTTCTTACTGTGGTATTAACTGTTCTTCATACCATTTCATCTGCTCCTGCAACAATCACTTCCACGAAATATCTGCATGCTAAGCCAAACATAATTTCTTCCCACAAACATAAACCACAATTCGAATCCTAACCCTCACATCAAACTAAACCTAAACCCTATCACAATTCTCAACCTAACCCTTACAAAGTCCTTGGAGAAAATAAGACTTGAGCAATTGTCACAGGAGGAAATGTTGTGTCACCCTTTCATACACATCAACAGATATTGAGGAAATTAAAAACAGTTCTCACAAAAAGTGCCTCCTGTAACATAAATTTTTCTCTTGAATGTGGTTCTTGATCATGAATTTGACCACTTGCAAAATTGTCCTACGCATCCCAATTTGCAGAATATTATTCCCACAAAATACATTGTGCATCGTAAAAGCGGAAATTTTTGTATTTTTTTTTGCAATCAGTAGGGTAAAATCAACTTCATTTTTTTTTAATCCTGCAGAATAAAAGAGATGAAATATCATTGTGTATGAGAAGCAAAAATATTTGCATGCTTTTATTATTGCACTCAATTTTATACCGCACAAAATGTGCAAAAGTTTCCAAATGCTGCAAATATTTCCACAAGGTGAATATTTCCACATAAACAAGATACAGTGTTCAATAAAATGACAGGAAAATACACATCGCAAATATGTTTCATAATTTGATACATTTATATCTGTAAAATTTTGTGATTTTTTTTAGTTTTGTTTTTGGCTTGTTTCTTGCATTCTACTTTAAGGTGAGAGGAAGGGTTGTATTTCCTGCAAAATAATTTTAATACTAGCCTTTATAGCAGAATGCAATGCCAGACTTACCTACAATGATATTTCACATAAACAGAACAACACACATTTAGCTTTAGACATTTAACAAATTCATCATACAAAGTCTTACACGGAGAGCTGGAACAGGCAGTGGGGGGGGGGGGGGGTGGAGCTGGCAATGTACCATTATAGCAGAATGAGTGTATGATTTTAACTTTGTACATCTTGACAAATGGGTAGAAGCAAAAGGATGATGATGACAATAAATATCAGTAAAAAGGATACAAACCTGTGATACAATCAATCTCTGAGATAGTGTTTTCAAAATACTGTGAGCTCTGAGATCAGCTTTCATTTACATCTACATGGTACAGGGCGATATAATCATTAATTGATCGATTTGCTCTGATAAGACTCCATTCTGCACAGGCTGCATGGAATTATGGGATCTGTTCCAACGCATCGCGTGAGGAGCTATGACTCCACGCATCCTCATCGACATCATAATAGCTGATGAGTTATGCGGAGGGACGAAGTTGCCTGATCTAATTTGAATGACAGCTGGTTCATGTCCCACTGTCGCATTTCGGAGTCTGAGCCACTGCAACTCCCAACAATGACAGCATCATAATCAATTTGCACGATAGAATATGTTTAGACCAGCAGCAGTTTTCAACCAAATGCTAAATAAGATGTCAAGGATGCGTAAGGCCAGGGTCACTTCTCATTTCCTGAATCTGCTGACTGTTTTTTTTCTATTAAAAAAAAAAAAAATTAAATAACCCTCCAAGAACCATGTTTTTCAAAATGCCACCAACACTGTGAATAGATTACCATGGCAATGGTAGGCATCTTGAGCTTTCATTTTTTTCAAGTCATTCAGTCTTGCATTCTTTAGGGTAGTTCGTCGTCAAATCATGCACATAAGGTGAGTACACTCTTACTGGACCCACAACGAAGTGGCTTGCTGCTAAAAAGATAGAGGGTATATGACACTGTACACCTTCTATAGAGTTGGCAACCTTCTGGCACCAAACTTATGTACTATATAGTACTTTTGAACTGTGCCCTAACTTCCACAAAGCCACAATATGCTGATCACTACTGTCCCACACCAGGATTCACTGGAGACCTTGCTACTTTTATTTCTGGGTCAGCAAAAGTCTGTTCATAAAGTTCACGTCATTTGTGGTGACAATATAATACATTTTTGAACAGCTCATCACTTTGTTGCACAGCAGACCATTCAGAGCCCACAAGAGAAAGAGCATACAATGTTACATTCTAAAGCAGAAATTTGACTGTCCCTGTATCTAGCCGATAACCTAAGCAACTGCTTTGTGTGGGCGTGTGTGTGTGTGCACGTGTGTGTGTGTACTCATAATAGAGAAAAATTGTGAAATGGCTTTCATTTCAAAAATCACATTCTGCAAATTCTAACATTGAGAGGTATATTGACAGAAACAGAATGGATTTTTTTTTTTTTTTTTTTTTTGCAATATAGATGAATTCTAAGTTTAGCAGTTTGATGTTCATTTGTGACAAAAAAACAAACAAACCAAAACAAAACCTAATCTGAAATATCAATACATGGGACTTGAAAATGATCTAAGGTGTGCACATTTTATTTCTTGTGGATCTCCAGATTATGGTGATCGTCGATCGGCAAATTTCCTTTCTAGGAGCCAGATTCTGTGATCGCAAGAACTAGATGCTAGGAGGTGTAGTCCCTCCTATTGACATTTTTGCATGTATGTCGATCCATGCTGCCATCTTTCAAGCCTTCCACAACATCTTTTAATGCTCTCATACTTGTAATTGTTATTGCAGGTTGTGAATAACATAGTCCGCCCCCACTTTCCTGTCATTCAGGCTTTTGCGGATCTCTTCTGCGACTAAAAATGAGAACACTAGAATGCGGCATCTCCCACAAGATGCACGCGAGATGCACATTTGTACAGGAGCACAGGCAGCACACCGTATCTCAGCCCACGCGGATGATGACGTATAAAGATGAGAGAGAGTATTACGGATCTCCAGACGCAACTTTCATCTTGCTCTCATCATCCAAGCAGGTGTGACCTTTTCTCACTAATCGGTCCCAATTGCCAATTTGAGGATGAGCAGGATCGGTCATAGAGATCATGGGCACGTCACACAGGCACCTACACATACGGATCCTGGCTGGAAAGCGAGTAAGCTGGATGACACAGGAAGTTGGAGGCAGCGCACTTGTCGGAAGCGGGAGAAAAATGATCTCTCAAGAAGCCAAAGTCATTCTATATTGGAGGGTGTATCAGTTTACGGGAAGCCTGGAATAGCGCCACTGAGAATGCATGGGTCTCTAACTTGTGACTGAAGAAGCCATTTGCTGTACTTAAATGGGATGCATGTAAGAACACTTTACCCCAATGACCCAAATAGCTCCAGAAAAAGGATTAAGAGTCTCTGGAAATATTCAAAGTTATAAGAAATATTCATGACTGAAGCAGAAGATAACTTTTAAAAAAAGGAAGCTATATTTTTATTCTGTCAGCCAAGTTTTTTTTTTGTCAGTTCTCTTTCTTTCTTCTTAATATTGATATTAGTAGTTACCATTGCGATAAAAGTGATAATGAAAATCACTACCATTACAACCGTATAGATGACTAACACCATTATAATCATCATCAGCATCATCATCAACATCATTGTAAATATTGCAATTCATATTTCATCATCATCACCATACAATTAGAACACCAACACCATCACATGGGTAGCATATCACTGCTAAAGATGTCATCACCAAAATCATCATAATTGCATGATCACATGCCTAACTGAAATATGGACATCATGGTCACTGTCATCATCACTACCATCATAATTGCAATCATCATCTTTAAATCAATCCAGACACAAGAGTGAATCATTAACATTTAATCATAAAAAGAAAGATCACCAACAATGCAGGGCTGCCAACTTTCACAGATGTGTTTTACATACATCTCAAAAGATGACAAAAATTTCCGTATGAGAGAAGCTAAATGATACTCTGGTCATGGAGTGAGGAGTTATTAACTTAGGATAAATTTCCCCAGAACGTACATGTGGATAGAGTGCATGCAGCCACATCATAGAAGAACACATCGTTGCAAGTTTGTGGAAAATCAGACATTCCATTGAAGAGCGATGAATATTTAAAGTTTTGGCGCCACCACTGCTGGATCACAGAGACTTTGACAATTTGTGATGACATTGCAAAACAATGATAAAAAAGAAATATAAAGAGAATTCAACAAAATATAATTAAGAAAAACTGAAATTACACATTCTTTGATTTGTATATAATTGAATTGAATGGTCACTGAGATATGTTAAGGGTAACATTATTTCCATTGCTTTTTAAAAAGGTAGGTGTATTGCTCATTTATAATTCTAGAAAAAGGACATTTTGCAGAATTCTCTTACATTTTCTTTATATCATAGTGCTGCAGTGACATCACAAACTGTTCTAGTGTTCTTACTCGGCAATCACAGCATTTTAACTTCATAGATTCATACCTTTTGTACGGATAGTCCGATTTCCTAAAATTTCACTGCAATGTGTTCAAATAATATTGCCACATTCATTTCAATCCACATGCATATTTGGGTTCAACTCCCTTTTGAATTTTCAGAAAGACTCCTAAAGATCCAGGGAGACCAGTTCTGACAATGTTAAAAAAGCAGGTCTGACAACGTAAAAAAGCAATGAAGGTTGAAAACAATTGCGTCATTATTTGAACTCTCAGTTTTGACTACACAGACACATAGCATTACAAACAAAATTTAAAAAAAGGATTGCTTTTCCTTCATACTATCAAGGGGAATACATAATTATCAGTCATTCTTGGTCTCCTTATCATATGAGATAAACCTCAGTGCACTATAACCTCTCTATTCCAGATTGGAGTATCAACAAACGAATGACTCCATGATACAGTGAATTAGCCAAGGATAAACAGTTAGTAGTAGGTCACTTTGAAAGCCTTTCCTGCTCAACTTGGCAGGTGACTTTGATTTTCCCGTCACACATAACACATGTGATAGCAATTATCACTGTAGAATACCAATGAACTATTGCAGCAGCTTGTGCTAATTATAATCACAGGATATGTGCCATCGGAACCATTACAGCCAGAGAAGTGTGGGTGTACAATTAAATGCACAAAAAAAGTGGGGGGGGGGGGTACATATTGTCATGTTTTGTATTGGTTCATGACAACCTTGCTACATGTGCCATAATACCACATGGCTTTTAATGTTTGCTGATTTCCACCCTGCATCAACTGCATTGGGCAACTTTCTCCCCACAATACTGCAAACTCCATTCTGGGATGATTTATGCAATACAAAGTTGTATTTGCGCTTGCCTGTTTTGTGAGTGATTTCTACCTATATGTAGGTGGGGCAGAAGAGTCTGAAATTTCACATCATTTTAAACAGAACTCGTCCAGGTCATCTTAAACAATGGGTTAAGCCTTTCTGTGTTGGGGACTGTGGATAGTGTATACATCACTATGGCCCGAATTCACGAAGGTGGTACAAATGAAACCATGGTTTAAACCATGGACAAAATCCATGGAGCGCCAAGTGTCGCATGGAATATTTCGTTATGAAATCATTCATTTCGTCGATGAAATGATTATTTTGTTACGAAATGACAACATTTTGTAACTAAATGAACATTTCGTCCACGAAATGATAATTTCGTTAACGAAACGGTAATTTTATCGACGAAATAACCAATTTCGTAACGAAATATTCCGTGCAACACTTGGCGCTCCATGGTTTTTGTCCATGGTTTAAACCATGGTTTCATTTGTACCATCTTCGTGAATTCGGGCCTATGGGGTTTTCTCTGACACTTTGCACTGACAGCGCTCAATTGGTTAAGACCACAACCATCATAAAACAGCAACAGGATTCTGCAGTTTGGTGCTGTATATTTTTATTTAATGTATGGTATGTAATAACCTATTTTCATATTCTTAATCTAGCATAAGTATTTCATACCATATAGTAAAACTTCCCTTTTCTTTTGATGCCTATGTGTTTCACGTCAGTTGCAGAATTATAAAAACATTTAATTTGTTAAAATCCATTACGAGATGAAAGCTAACATTTCTCTCTCAGATCAGTAAATTCTTGAGGTCTATCTTTGATTTGGTATAGATTCAATCGATGTAAGTAGTTCCATCTAATCTTCTTTCAATACACGATTTAATAAGGACAAGGAGACGATTTTGGAAGCAAAATCAGCACAGGACTTTGGGTTTACGAAAGCAAAGCCAGTAACGATGCATACAGTAGTAACCAAGAAATCTTCACCACTCAAGTGCACCGTGCCCTCACTACTGAGCAGCAGCAAGAATTTTGGTTCATCCCAGATAGATGGGAAAAGGTGGTTTTGGGGGCCACACTACTGTTTGTTTGACACAGGCCCCCTTTCGCCTAATGGGGATGTAATTTGATTCATTATTTGACGAGGCGGCGACCGTATCCTGAGACTTAGGCCGCCATTAGCCGCCATAATGGGTTAGACAGTCTCTCAGACAGGTACCTGATTCAAAATGCCCCCTGTGAAGCCACCTCCCCCATGTTTACATTTTTCAATATTTCATGGCTAATCCCGATATAGCAACGCATCCCTCACGGAGTCGAGACGAGATGTGTGGAGAAGACTGCTTCCGCATCGGAACAAGACCATGTTCTCCATTACAAATTTCATACTGTATACCCATCATAATTATGGTATACCTATGTTTCCCTTTTCTATAATCATCATATTGTAGGTCAGAAGTGAAAACTTTTGAGGGGATGGAATGCTATAGATGGAGCACATACAAATGCTTCACTGATACACATAATATACCATCCTGGGAAGTGATGCCGAATTGGTCATCAACACAAAGTCATGATTACTTTCTAAATGATCACAGATCACTTATCAGTTTGGATCACTTTACTCATGAGCCACATTGTTAAAATCAAGTAATTTATCATTAAAATATGTGAGATTTGGCAAGATGGACGAGCTAATGTACTGTGGGGGATAATGAACAGAAATGCATACATGTATAATAACTCAGGCAATGTGATTACTTGATAAATTTTGGAAAGTTCTGATTTGCCATTGCTTCAATATTGCCTCAGATGAGATGGACGATAATAATGAATCCTGACCAAGACTTTATAACACCATGAATGTCGCAGAAAATGCAAACGTCCTCATTTACACAGACCACTATCTGATCCGTAAATCCACAAATCTATCCCACGAGCAATTGTGATTATTACATATTCTCTGTGAAGCTCAAGTGGCATTGACTTCCAATCTATTCCCATTATTCCACAGCAAAATGCCGCAGCTCCCAACGAGCAATTATCCAAAATGAAATGATGTTTGGACTTGTGTAGTCTTCCTATTCAGACTGCCGATACATCAATTTTCAATGGATAAATGAACCTATTTGAGTTTTTCTCCTAGCAGAAGGCAAGGATTATATTACTCCTTTCCTCTTTTTTTTTTTTTGGGGGGGGGGAGGGTTAAGAAGTGTTTACAGACATTCTTTCATTGTTTGTGCTACACGTAAGTGGAATCAGGAAAAATATGTCATATATTCTTCAATTATCTTCTCTCAAGGAAGAAAGCTTTCATTACAGGGGACATATCAAATGTACAATCTCAACATGAAAGCAGTACATACATATACCCAATGAAAACAAATCCAATAGTCATTTATTGTATGAAGATAGAAAAAGAATTCAATTTCCTCCTTTCCTTGCAGGAAATAAAAATTACTGGGAACTCAGAGACATTACAGGGAAAAGAAAATACTGCCGAGACTTTTGGAACTTTTCTCTACACCATGCATCTATTTTTATCAAGTGATGTGAAAACAACATACACATGAAATTGCCAACTCGACCACACACGTTCATATCTGTAATCAAAATGGTTGCAGTCCATTCCATTCAGCATCATCCGCAGAAGTATGATGCCGCCTCCTACTCCTTCCTATACTGTCTTCTTTTCCAAGAAAATGTAGACAACTGAAGAAGAAGAAGAAGATGAAGAAGAAGAAGAAGAAGAAAAAAGCAAAGGGGCCGCCACAGAAGATTGGCGAGACGGCAGTGAGATCGAGACGGCAGTGAGATCGAGACGAGACGGGCGTATCGGTAACCCCAAATGATGGAGACATCATACCCTCCGTTATAAATGATGCATTTTGAGCATGATACCGTACATGACGATATCTGATCTTCCTCCCCTTGCATCTAATTTGGCACGCACTTCCTTGCCCTGCCAGATGCGGAATTTCGCTCAGCTACATTCCGCTTACTGGAAAAAAGGGGAAAAAAGGGTAAAAAGGCAAAGCTGCCCTCAGGGTGCAGTTCCAATAATGTACTCTCTACCTGCACTGAGCATATTTCATCCCCGATGCACTCCAGTTAAAGGTAGGGAATCCCATTTGCATGCCTTAAATGAAGAGTTGTATAAATACAGTGGTATGTTGAAGAGAGTATCATTTTAGAAACTCCCATAAAGTTTTGAAAGTGGAAGGTAACATTTAGTACATTTTTATTGACCGTTAGATTTTGAATTGAATTTTTTTCGGGGCTCACCGTAAATTCCAGTACATTACTAGGCTACCTTTGCAGACCCATGCACTGCATGTGTGCATGTCCATCATGTATATTCTGTGAAGAAAGTTCTTCAAAACTTACAAACATTTCTATATACATTCTTGCCACACACTCGATATGTTATTACATCAGCTCCTATACTTTTAGATTTGTGTTTATAGATAAAAAAATACAGAAGACTGCAACAAAAAGGGCTTAAGTGTGGCTGACACACAGAACCACTGAGCAGTTGAGTTTTGTGCATTATTCAAATTGTAGATAACTGTTGACTTCCAAATTTCTCAGCAGTGGCCTAAACAAGTCCCCTGAGGTTCATATTTAATGTTTTGCTGCATTTTGGGAGGTCTGTAAAAGGTATCCCCTACCTTTAATGTTACTCATAACAAGACCACGGCCATGATTATAAAGAGTGCATATTCAGGCCACATATGGACACATGCCTATCAATGTGTTCTTTTTTTCTTTCTTTTTTTTGTTTTCAAATCAACAACAGATATTTCCCTTCTGAAACTAGAACAAAGTTAAAATTATTGCATTGAACACACTGATTCCAGAACACACACACATTTACATAACCGCTGCACACACATATTTCTACAGGCCTCTGACATGGAACTATCCACTATGTGAAGGTATTCTACCACACAATTTTGGCGCATACGGAAAGGTACTGTATACGCCATATATTTTGCGAGTCTAAATTTTCGCGAATCGGGAATTCCCGACAATTTCATGAGTGGTTAAATTTGCGATCGCGGAGTCCTGTACTGAACAGAGAAGTGTACACACGTCTACATCATATTCACATCGGGATCACAGTCAACATTTTCGCGTGTCTTTAATTTCGTGAATAACACCTGACTCACGAAATTTGCGAAAATAAAAACCTCACAAAATATTCAGCGTATACAGAATGTAAAAAAAGCCCATGCGCTTGTCATATGTACTTGACTCTACAACGTATACATTTTTTCTCCAGAAAATGTTTATTCCATACAAGCTTGGACATTCATGAAAAATATGTTATTAACAGACCCTGGCATCTCTTCATTAACCAAGCACATCTTGTCTTGTGTATCCATGGTTACCTTGCTTGTGCCCAAGTAATCATTTACAATTTAAAGGACAAGTTCACCTTCATAATCATGACGACTGTGAGAATGCAGCAATATTAGTAGAACACATATAGGTGAAAGTTTGACGAAAATTGGACAATCCATTCAAAAGTTATGAATTTCGGAAGTTACGCGATAGCTGGATGTGAAGACTACACCAGCTTGTGATGTCATATGTGTACAACCATATAAAGAAACTATAAAGAACATTCAACATATTTTCACTTTTCTCGCATAATAGAAGAGCACATGACTTGCTTCTTTCAGAAGGCAGGGGGAGTAATATTACCCTTAACATATATCAGTTATAAGTTGAGGGAATGTGTACTTTTTTCAAAAAATGAAATTTTGTGGAATTCTCTTTATATTTTCCTTATATCGTTGTATGCATGTGACATCATCAACTGCAGTAGTCTTCTCATCCAACAGTGACTGCACAGAAACTTTAAAAATTCATAACTTTTGAACGAATTGTCCAATTTTCCTCAAACTTTCACTGATGTGTTCCACTTATATTGCTGCATTATCTCAATCCACATGTACATGAAGGTGAACTTGTCCTTTAAGGCACTTACAAACACACACACACACACACATGCACCATAGACTAGTACATTCATAATGGCACATAATCACAGAAAGATAAACATACATTGTATATAAATATCAATTTTCCAAACTGGCAGATTGAGACACTTACTGAATATGAAGAATAAAGCAAGTCATAAAAGCATAAAAAATCCTAGATCTTTGTCATAAATCTCTATATATTCTAGACTTGGTTTTGATACTTTAAACACTTGAGCTCTGAGCAGAATTTATCATGCACAATGACTGAGAACATGCAGGAACGTGCGTAATTGAGCATTCATGATAATATGTAGCGAGTTCATGTTGAGTAAGATTTGAGTTGAGCGGTAATTTGGTTCAATGGGTTACACTCCTGACTCAGTCAAAGCACAACAGACTTGTACAGGAGTTGAAACAGTGCTGCCACATGCAGAAGTGAGATCAACCACTGTTTTGCACTTTGCTTCATGCCTTTGTCACAACTCAAAAACAATAACAAACAAAAGATGAGAGAAGGGAATCTGCAATCATCCACGAGTCTGGTAAACTGCTTAATGCACACTTGCTGATGGAGACAGCAAATTTCAAAGTCTCTATAAAGGAGAAGTGTTGTGTATGATATTTCAACAATGTACCAACTGTTCTGTTGATTAAAATCCATCTAAGAGCTACACTGAACTGACAAGATATTGCTTGACTTTTTACTATTCAGACAAATTAAATTTATCCAAGAGTTAAATAAAGCTGACAAGATCATGCAAATGTTCAGTCGCAGCGGACGGGTGCAATTAACTCACTGTTTTCATTTTGACCTGACCTCGCTTTCCTCTTGAGTGAACACGTTTCGCACGAAAACCGCTAGGAAAGTATCGTAGCAAAACTGCTGTAACTTTACTATTTATTCATATTTTTTGATAATCCAAACGGCTATGAAAAGTAAAAACCTCATTTTAACCTGCCATTATGTTACATTTTTTAAATAACGACGATAAAATATTCCAAAATGGAGCATAACTTCACTCTCAAAACGTAAAATAATTGTCAAAAATCGTTGCTAAAATTTCACATTTTGACATCGTGAACAACAAAAAACTTTCAAGTATGTTACTAAGTATGTATTTCTTTACGGAACTCTTAACTATCACATTCGAAAAGTCATGCGTCCAGATATGTCTGGAAATAATCGAAAGAGGTGCACTTTCTACCTTCGTTCCGAGCACGGGAAGACAGGGTACAGTCCCACGTACCCACATCTTTGTTGCTCTCACGTCACCTGTGCTTCAGTGCCGTACGGCACTGCAGTAAAATTTACTCCGATCGTAACTCGTACCGGGAATTCGTAGTTGTAATGTTACTTACTAGTGCAGTAAAATCTGTGTAAAGTCCGAATAATCCAATGTCATGAATTTGCAACTGGTATCATAGCTGATCTGGAGTATATTCACATTTTGGCTACTTTCTTTTTAGTAGGCCAGTTCTGATAACGTAAGTACTTGTTTTTGAGGTGGCGAAGTCCCCTGCAGCACACTGCTACATGTACTGTAACATCAACACCACCCAGCCCACTCTCACAGCGTAGCATGCATGTGCAGTGTACTAGGCACCCACAGCATGCAGCCACCTCGCATCTCGCGCAGTGACAGTACACTGCACTGCATCGACCAATCAGCTTGCTGGATCGAAGCAGCATGGGAAAGTCCATTCATTGCGCAAGAGCAAATCAGTTTTTCTTAGAATATGACGTCATTATTCTCATTTGCTGCTCGCATACAATTTGAGATTTCTGACAGCATACCTCATTTATTTTCACTTGTAACTTCAAAAATAGGTCTTCGGCAAAGCGAACACCACCCTGCTAACGTCCGCCCATGTCTAATGAATATGTATGTCAAGTTTCATGAATATTAAGTGGTGCGACCAGATGTGTCTGGAAATAATCGGAGGGTAGTTTTCCGAGACAGCGAAACATGAAATGTTGAATATCTTAATAAGTTCTCAATCGTTTCTCATGATTTTTCGTATGTAGATAGAAATCATGATTTTGCATTGATACTGAAAGTTTGAGCAATTTTGGTCAATGTATAGCGGAGATATGAGAAGGTGAAATTTTGGTGAAAATGAGAACGCCCGATTCGCACTGCCTCGACGGTTGAAAATTCAAAACGTTTCGTGGGTTTCGGGGGAGTTAATTATAGTCGTCCGCTGTGACTGATGTTGTCCAATGTCTATACAATGTATCACAAGTTATCTAAAACATTACAGTTCAAGTTTTGATGCAGCAATACAAGTAAAAAGCATGCAAAGACATGCCAGTGTGAAATCTCTGTGAGACTTTAAATGGTTCATCTCATGGCGAAAGGAAGATACCTTCGGCATGGAGAGAAATTAAATGGAAACCAAACACCTGTTTTCACTTCTCATTGTCAAACCTCCAGGCAGTGATATCTTTCCACTTTGTTGTACACCTAAAAACACAGACTGCTAATCAGGAAGCAAAAGAATGACATTGATGCTCTGCCTACTACATCCCATTCTAAAGCAACTGCTTCTCATGAAATGAAAACTATCATCCAATGATAGAAAATCACAGGAAAAGAAAGAAATTGAAAAAGTGCACACAGACACACAGACAGACACACACACACCCCTACACACAGAAGCACAGAAGCGGTTTGTACAGCCAGACGTCTTTCGTTTCACCAGGTGAGAGAAATGCCCAAAAAGCAAACATCTTAGGATGCTGTCCACTCCCACCTGCTAATTGAATTCCCTCTTCCAGGAGCACTCCTGCAGCCAGGCAACGGGAGACTGCAGCTCATCACGAGCAGTGCTATTACTCGAGATGCTCAAGAGTTTGTAACGGGGAACATTGATGCCAGCTTCCCACTGCCACTACATTATATATGCCAATTCTTGCTCTTTCCTACCTTTGCACTTTAAATCATCACACCTGTGGACATTTTATTCATTCTTCTGTTATGTGATTGTATGTATGTGTGTGTGTGTGTGGGTGTGTGTGTGTGTGTGGGGGGGGGGGGTGGTATGGGGTCTCTACACAACATCCTAAGTGGACAGTATTCCTTTTCTATTCCACTTTTCTTTTTGTCCCCAATTACTCTACTCTTTTCCATCCCTTCCAATCAGAAAAGAAATAAGAATGTACAGTCTTTAAAAAAAAAAAAGTCAAACAGAATATCAAAACCTTGAAAATAAGACACAGAGATCAAGATGTAATACTTTTGAAAAGAACGAAAACAGATATGGATTCTTTTTCCCCTTTTCCTTCCAGTAAGAAGTTCATAACACTCTATATTTCCAACCAGAAAATTCTAAAAAAATTATCGATTATACAACATCACGTAGCAACCATGATTGGGTATGCTTTGACAAAGTCTGAGATTGCAATACTTCCAGTATACCATTATGAGTAATATTTCATATTTTCATCATTATCCATGTGATATTATGTTATCACAGCTTTATTTCACAGATCTTTCATGCACAAGTTTCCACTGTAGAGCAAAAATTAACTGTTTCTGCAGTCATATTGGAACTATGTTTTACCTTTATACATCTTTTCTTCCAGTTTTGTGATCTTTGTTTTTGCTTTCATGAAATATATATCTTCAAATCCTTCCTCTAGGTTTCTCCTCACGAGGTTTTTTTCTATTATGAGATTTATGCAGTGTACTACATCAGAGTCTGTATTTAGTATGCAGGAACGGCATAATAAGTAGGACTTTAAAACATCACGATGCGTTGCATGATGATGAAATTCAGTTCACTGACGTCACTGCCTAACTACCCCTCCTTGAGTTAGAAAAAGGGTTAGAAAAATCTTGTTCGACAATGTCATGCAGGAATGCAGGATGAATTCCAATCATGTGGTGTCTTTTGAGAACAGAATGAGAGATTGTTCCAGTGTTTTTTTTGTTTTTTTGTTGTTGTTTTTTTGATGCTCAAATAGAAAAATGAAATGTCATAACATTCTGTCCAGACATACAGCGAGGCATACAAATTGGATTGGGTTGTTCAGGAGTGCAGGATTTCTCTGCCTTGCCTATTAGCTGCACGTACTGAGACAATGCGCTGGGAAATTCAACTCTCTTTCATGATATGCAATTTATGCTTGTACTTCTTCCATTATACTGTGTTCCTTTCAACTGACATTCTGAATATAGTCCAGGCGTATTAGTTTTAACCTGGACATTTTTTTTGGTAACAAGCTGATTTTTTCAGGATAGGTCCAGAAAAATGTATAGAATAACATACTAAAAGTCCTCATAAATCCTCCTTGAGCATTTTCCGCAATCCAAGATGGTGTCCAAAATGGCCGCCATTTCCTGAAATTCTTATCACTTTCCAACCACAGAACCCAAATACAAAATTCAAATGTCTTTATACGTTTTGAAGCATGAAGAACTCAATAAAATACATTTCAAGAGATATTGACGCACGCAAGTACCATAATCCAAGATGGCGTCCAAAATGGCCGCCACTTCCGGAAATGCTTGTAACTTTTCAACCAGGTAACCCAAATACAAAATTTAAATGTCTAAATATATGTTTTTAAGGATGAAGAACTCAACAAAGTACATACTAAGAGTTGCTGAAGGACGCAAGTACCATAATCCAAGATGGCGTCCAAAATGGCCGCCATTTCCTGATTTTTTTTTCTCATGATTTTACAAAATAGATTTCCCCTGTACACACTTGGAATGTCAAAATATATGAATCGAGTCACAAGGAACCAAATATAATGCTTATTCTAAGATTTTGAAACACACATAAAGCACTTAAGCACTTTCAGAAATAAAAAATGGTGTCCAAATGGCCGCCATTTCCTGTTTTCTCATAACCCTGCAACTATGTAACCGCGATACACATTGAAATGTCTAAATATATACTTTGAGACATAAGGAACCCAATGAATTACTTATTCAGAGATCATGAAGCACGTAAGTACCAATAAAACCATGCGAGTTCTTCCCGAAAACCAAATGTTGCCCAAAATGGCCTCCATTTTGTTTTATCAAAACATTGCTGTTTTAAGCCTGTTTCAAGAGACGAAGAAATTCAATATAACGTTAGAGATTCAACAACTCAGAAGGTCCAGTGGAATATTTCCCTTAAATGTGCATAACATGGGTCAGCCTACAGGTTGGGTAGGCTGCATCTCCCCCCCCCCCCCCCCCCCCGAAGGAGGGAGGATGGCCTGTACAATCATTATTTTCAAAATATTCAGCCTGAAGTATATACTCTTTGTCACTGAATTGCAATCATAAAAATGCAAAACATCCCTCGCTCAGCCCGTTTTCCATAGACTTTGTACACTTTTGAGATTGACAAATTTCCGAGTATGTAATTAAAGTGTGCACCAGATCCTTCACTTACAAAATGCAAAAGTTAGTTCCCTCATATTGGAGGGTGATTTGCAATTCCTAACCTTCCACCGTGCACTTCCCCGATATAAATTAAATAACCCTTTGATTAACATTTCCTACAATCAACTATTACATCAACTTTGTGCAAATGACATAATTATTTTCATTTCAATTCAAGTGTAAAAGCTCCCTCATGTTGTTGGAGGGGTTGGGGATACTGAGGCTATGAATTATCTATTCTTTGAGGATGGACAATTTTCTCAATATGGCACAAAGGGTGCACTGTTTAATGATGATCATAAAAATGCAAGAACTCCCTCTAGTCGAAAGGGGTCATTCCCCCCCCCCCCCATCCTCCACTCGCTCATTGCCTTGAATGTACTAGTCTTTATTCTACTTACACTTTTAATAGAAACAAAAATCTACCATTTCATCAACAATGTGCAGCATAAACCCTGAGATTTTTAGGTCTGAAAAAAAAAAATCTCCCTTTTGTGGGAGGGTGCTTCACCTCATACAGCAACTAGAAATGTCGCTATGGCGACTGGTATGCCTCCGCCATAATGCATGATTCTTCTAATAGGTCTTTAGTACATGTGGACAATGTGTGATTACATTTGCACAAAATTAGCAAAATATTGAAATGACATGTTTGTCACAAATGTGTTGAATGTTCAACTTCCTTGACCTATGTTTAATTGGATGAATAGGAGAGCATGTATTTGGGGATTTAAGAACTTTAACTTGACTTTGACCCTTTCATAAGTTTATGCATTGAGTAATTTTCAAGGTATGGAGAAAAAGTGCAATTTCTGTATTGAACAGTAAATTGTTATCATTTTCATCTGGCCTTTGACCCTAAGATTTATAAGAGAATCACTGTCAGGCAGAATATACATAAATACGTACTAAGTTTCAAGATAACTTGAGCCACTTCCGAGATATGGAGAAAGAAGTAAGTTCAGCACTTTCACTTGATCTTTGACCTTTTGACCTTTGACCTTCTTGGCAAAAAAAAAAAAAAAATTCCAGAGAATCTCTATTGGGTTATACATGCATACACCAAGTTTCAAAATAATGATCCTGCTGGCATTGCATACATAAGGGAAATAGTAAAATTTTAAAGTATTGCCCTTGACCTTTGACCCCTGACCTTTGACCTCATGAACCCCAAATTCCCTAGATAACCACTGCCCATCAGTACATGTTTATATACTATGTTCCATGAAGATACCTTGAACTATTTCCAAGATACAGAGAAAAAAGTGAAATTTCAACTTTTCTACTTGACCTTTTGACCTTTAACCTTTGACCTCATGACCCAAACTTTCACCAGAGAATCTTAATTGGGTAATACATGTATACACTAAGTATAAAGAAAATATCTTCAGGCATTGCATAGATATGGGGGAAATACTGAAATTTTAAGCATTTGACCTTGACCTTTTGACCTTTGACCTTGAGCATGTGAACCCAAAAGTTGATAGGCACAACTTCCCCCTAATACACATACATGCCAAGTTTCATTAGGATACCTAAAAAGGTTTTTTAATTACGTAGTCCACAAAATTCATTACGGACGGACGGACGGACAACCCGAAAACATAATGCCTCCGGCACCACTTCGTGGCGGTGGCATAAAAAACCCGGTCTGTTGCCTGCACCGTGCTTGGTGTCAAACACGCCACAACAGTTCAATGCGCGCTGCAGCTGTGAAGCACGCAGATATCAACATGAACTTAAAAGTAAAACAAAAAAATCTGATCACCGTGCTCGGTCATCGCATTGTCCTTGCTTCCTCTACCTACTCGACTTCGTTGCTGTCGCTCTCAGTGTCATTTGTTACTGCCATCACTCATTTCACCCTCGACATCAAACTCAAAGTCTTTCCGTACAATATAAGGTAAAAATTGGATGTTTTAATGGCTCAACCGAGAAATCCGATGCTAAGAAAAACAGGCCAGATATTACATCTGCTCGCCTGGATATATGTGCTTTATGAATGGCGGCCTCAATGTCCTGCTGCACTCGTAAAGGCTTTTGATCCTTTCGTAACGTCATAATTTAGGGCTCGAAAAAGACGGCTGTTCCAGAGAGAAAATCGGTGAAGTGAATTGATCAGATTTAACTCGTGATTTCTCAATGGCGCAAATATCTTTTAATAAGTCATGATGATAATCTGATTCAGGAGATATTTCCCTCTGCTTTGATACCTTTTTTCGTATGATTTTCCTAATTTGAATCTCTCGTTCATAGTCCTGTAAGCAATATCAAGTTAAACTACATGTATACCCATTGGTTATAGCTCCATGCTCTCTGATCCGAGCCACAGGGCAAGTTTGTGAGAGCTCCTTGATTGCCTAGATTACCAAAGCAACAACATCAGGAGCAATATTGACATCCATTGGGGAGTAAAGGTACTCCCACTTGTAGAACTTGCTCACTCATGTTACATTCTGAATGAAACTATGAAGACAGTATCGTTCAATCTATCACCGTGATTTAAAGGGGGTCTGTCAATCACACAAAGTCGATAACAGTCATTGAAGGGATGGTTTTATAGTTCTGGTTGAGATGGGGATTCAAGTTTTAACTTTTTGCAAGATAATTAGAAACCCCCTATATGAATATTACAGAGCATACAATTCTAAGAGGAATTACATATTTACAAGATGAAAATTGGTTTTGAAGTGGCTGAGATATCCCCCCCCCCCAAAAAAAAAAACAACCAACAATGTTAAACACAGTCTTTATAATATAAGGTGGGACCCATCTTTTATTAGGACCAATTTGTTTTTGGATATCTCGGCCATTTCAAAACCAATTTTCATCAAATGAACTGTTGATTCCTCTCCAAATCACATGCTTTTTAATATTTCATATAAATAGTTTCTAATTACCTCACAAAAAGTTAAAACCTGAATCTCTATCTCAACCAGAACTAAACCATCCCTTTAATTGGCATTTATCAATATTTGCTACTCTACTATCTCCAGAGATACCCCTCTGAAGGGTCAATGTAACCCCATAGTTTGAAATGTCTCTGCTTTTGAAAGAGGGCAGACAATGCCCTCATGGATGATTGTTCAATCTTCAAATGATAGAGCAGAAATCAGTATCACCAGAGAATGCAAGACGATTCTATGACCAAATCAGCTGTAAAACTATTTCTACAATAAAGAATGTGCTGCACACATGCATCTGTAAGCACTCTTTAATGGTCTCATGTTTTGGCTGTTACTATTATGGGGAACAAGTTTGAACACAGATCAGCTCGCATTTTAGCATGACTCCTTGTCTTTTCCACTTTCATTAGTGGCTTTTTGGCTCATAATGGAACACCAAGACACTTGCATATTACTTTTTTTTTCTGTCTGCCTTTATAGTTACGAAACTGAATAAAAATTGAATAACTTTGGGCAACAGAGAACAGTGTCTATAGATAAAGTGAAAGAAAAAAATGCATGAGCTCAGGCCTTTTTTGGCTGCTTTCATAGTAACAATAAATGATTCATACTCTTCAATATAAAGATGCATAAAACCTAGTGACAGATGAAGAAGTGTGTGTTGGGGGGGGGGGGGTAGGTCTTAGGAAATAAACAGGGAAAGAAATATACCTGTTTAAAAACAGGATGTCCAAAAATGTCAAAGATGGGACTTCTTACAGCCTGCCAATTAAGGCTCCTTCTCATTCTGGAGTGATATATGATCAACTTGTTTGGGATGAACTTTGTGGTACCTTCATGTCCAAACACAGCCCCCCTCCCCTCCCCCTCCCATCCTAATGCTAACCCTATTCATTCTAGAGGGGAGTATCCAATCACGAAGTGCAGGCAGCTCCAGCCCCTGCCATGCAGCCTCATCTGGGGCACAGGATTAAAAATGATTCCATTATAGTAATGGCATTAGGATCCCGGCAATATATATTTGTCACTGGATGTCATCATGGCCGGTTTGGTTCAACAACACCTCCTCCGAAAACGTCTCAGAGGGTGGGAGAAATCTGTTGGGTGAAGCTATAGGATGAATCCAAGTCTGGAGAAAGAAATCCAGCTGAGAGATCAATGGGGGTTTTGTTATTGGACCGTATGAACCAATCCAATAGTTTCACATCATACTGAGATCTCTACAGGTTTGTTTATTTGTTTGTTTGTTTGTTTGTTGTTTTTTTTTCATGTGATAGTCATGCGAAAAGAAAGGGACTGCAAGTCAGTTTGACTGCTAAGCTAAAAGACAGTTTCCATGTGACTGTGTCTGTGTCTTTGTCTTTGTTTGTCCTTTCCTCTGTTTTGTATTTCTGTTTACTATGATAATGCACATTACGGAATGCCATACTCATTTATGTTTAAGGGCACACATGTCACAAATTTTTTGTACTTCTAGAGATGTGCCCCCAGCATTTTCAAACTGATATATTGTTACTTGTAATAATATGTATCTATATTGGCTGAAAATAAATATCATTGAATCTGAATCTGAAGAAACTGTTGATTTTTTGCTTTAAAATAGAGACACATTCGTAAGAAATGTGCAAAATAAAGCTGTGATACCACAATTTCAGTTGGATAGTGACAAAAATGCAAATATGACCCTCCCAAAGGTACACCATAAGTACTGCAATCTCAGAGCAATCGCTATGAAGATTTTGTCAATAGCAGGCATAAATTCATGTTTATACTCTTGACAGAACTTTCTTTTTCTTTGAACTAGCAGCATGTGTGGACACTGGATTATTCCAAAGAAGTATCCCTCCCATTAAAGTCAATTCCATCTGATTTATTAAGCAGACAAATACATCTGCAAAGATGTCTTTTTCAGGCAATAGATTTTGAAAAAAAAAGATAGCATATTTGCCAGTCAATGACATCATATTCTAAAAGTTTATGACTATGATGCCAATTTTTAAAGAAATATGTGATGAGCTAACATCATCTCCTTCATGTTCATTTTAAATGTTCTTAACTCTTAACGTGCCATGGTCGCCGAACGGCGACCTTAGTCCTGACGTGCCATGGTCGCCGATCGCCGACTAAGAAGAGCGAGAGAAGTATTGATCATTTAAGTTCTTGTGGTACCGTAATGTGTTACACCAAGAAACTGCCAATGATATGTACTGGTAGCTGATTAGCATAGCCATCGTTTCCACTAAAATATGAGCATGCTCACATTGGAAAATTTTGAGTAAATACATGATTTTTCAGCTAGATGTATTTTTTTCGCGTCGGGAAAATCCGCAGCGAGCGCACCCTCTGCGAGATGTGTATGGATCAAAAGTCTCATTGGTAAACCACGCGTGTGTATGCTATTGAATCTGCGTGTATTGTCTATGCGGTTCTACTTGGATGCTGTCCTGTGGGAAGCTGCTTTCATTTTGTCCCTCAAAGAGGGTCAGCTTTCGTTCGTCGGTCAAGTCTTTCATCCTTTTGTTTTGGTGAACGTCACTAATCGTCCCCACGCCTAGCATAGGAATTGTGTGCGGACAAAGGCCTGCCGATTTCAATAGAGTACCCCCCTCCTCCACCAGTGGTCGGTCCGCTTTAATAGACAAAAGAAGGATTAGTAGGTCCTTCCTTCTCAAGTGGACAAGACACTCTTCCAGGGCCCGGGACAATTGCTTTAGTTTCAAATACAGGAACTGGGACTAAAGGACTCAGATTTGGGAATGAATTACTGAGGCAGAAAGAGAAATTGCCATGACAAAATATACTGCTAGTATCTTTGGAATCATACAATTCTACAAAGCAATTTTGTTATCATTTGAAAGAGGAGATGGTCCTCTAAAACTTTCTCACAGAGTCAAGGGAGCGTTCTATTGAAGAAAAAACACGACTGACTCTTTTTTTCCATACTACACAAACATTTCTAATAATTTTTTTGATGTATCAATTATTTCTGCAATATTTCAGGTTCAGATAGGCAAAGTGACTACATGACACGAAAGAACAAACATTTCTTGATATATGTTGTGTAAAACGCAATTCAAAACAGTCAATAGTTTCAGAGATATGGCGGTTTTAAATTTCATTATCAGTCAAGTTTCGAAACATTCTGGCGTTAGGTAAAAACCTCTGGCACGTTAGGGGTTTTGGGCCTGGCACATTAGAGCCCTTTTTACACTTGTGTTTCTTAACCCCGTACTTTCTCTGACCCAGGACTATCGTTAGTCCCGTACCAATTTTTTCAGCTTTTTACACTCGCCAATAAATCCCGTACTAAGCTCTTGTCCTGGGCTAAGGAGAAAACTGACCTTTTTACACTCGTATTTTTTAGTCCCGTACTTTCCAAACCACATGAATATTCATGATTACGCTGTGCACTGTACAGGTACACGCACGCACCTGCAGCAATTGATTACCTTGTTTCTGATTGGTCAGTGGGCCGGGGGTCGGACTTCGTCTCTGTTGCTTAGCCCCGGATTATTTTTTCATTTTGTTTACACTCGCTTGCTTGGCACCGCAATTGCGGTGCTAACCCTGCTTTTTTGCAGGGCCAGATAGTACGGGATTATCGGTGGGGCTAGCCCACTTTGGCAAAAACAAGTGTAAACAGAAAGTGGGCTAAGGAAAGTCCGGTACCAACGGTGGGGCTAAGGCCCCCCCCCCCCCCCCTTAGCCCCACCGTTGGTACGGGACTAAGCAAAAATTTACAAGTGTAAAAAGCCCTTAACAGTTAATGGGAATTGGTTCATATTCACATGACATGCTACAGTTAAGACCTTATTAGATTGCCATTAGCATGACAAAGTCTATGATAAGGTCTCATAAATTATTGTGCTTAATGTGTACACAAAGCCATTGACAAACAAAGGCAAACAAGTGAAGTTAATGGAATAGTGCATTACTGCATATGCATCTAAACCATTTTGGAATCTTCAAATATAAACTATGAAGTGGTAGCCACTTATGACTCAGTATGACGACTTTTTGTAGAGCATATAATGACTCCATTGTTTTTGGTTTTTACTTTTGCTTTGCTTTTTAGCTTTAAATGCCACAGTAAGCACTTCTGCTTTACTGATCAAATAATACATTTGGTCTCCTATATGGACTGTGGCTATGCCAGCCCAAACCATGAACAGTCCATTGTGGACAAAAATGTGTGCAAAACTTTGCTTATTGTTTTGCTTTATCTACTACTAGAAGTTTCCTTCACATTTGCCAGTACCATTAGCACATAGTGCAGACCACCTACCTTTATCTTATAATATGGGCTGCCACAGAGCTGAACCACCATGGCAGCAGTGTAGGTAGTGTTGGTACATAACTTGAAGTGCTTGCTCATTTTTTGTGACTGTCCATAAGATTAACAAAGTGCCAAATTCATCTTACCTAGCAAAGCGCAAAAAAAAAAAAATAATAATAATAATAATTGCGCAAACATTTCTTGCTTTCACAGAAGTGAAACTTTCGATTCGGACCATCATCTCTGCCGTCTAAAATGGCTGTCTCAAGTGAGTCTTCAAAGGACTCTATCAAAATTTCTTTTAGAAGAGGGCATAAAAGAAAACTCATAAGTGTCCCTGTGCCCTAACAACTACTGTCCCAAATGTCTGGCCAAAGCATTAAGGTGAGTCAAAAGTAGAAAACTTGTAAATTATGTAACACATTTCCATGGATAACTGAGGCCTACTCAGTAAGTGCGTGTGTGTGAACATGAGTGTGCCTCTGTGGGTGTGAGAGCAACTGTGTGTGAGTTTATATTTGTGTGTTTGCAGATGCTAACAGAGGCAAGTGGAGTGGTTCATGAAAGACTCCTACTATGATGTGTTTTAATTAGTCCGGAGAGCTCATTGGTAGTGCAGTAAACGTCTTGAGTGATGCAATATGCATGCCACAAATGAAGCTTCGCTGATAGAAAGAGTGTGTGTGTGCGACAGAGAGAGAGAGAGAGGATTCTCTCACAACAGCCAAATGCAATAAATACAAATGATTTATGGGCCTAGGATCCATAAACAGGGAACTACTTTGGCCTACGTGTGGGTGAGATTAATCGCTTTTATTGATGTCCATGCATTGATGCAGTCCATTCCAAGTAGTGGCATTTGTACATGCGGGGATAGGAACCCCCATGTCTTCATTCAGCACTTAGCGACCTATGACCGCATGCTGCTCACAATGGGAAAGAAATTACTGGGGTGAAGACAAAAATGAAACAGCTAGAAAGAAACAAACAACAAAACAAAACAAAAACACTGTGATGTTTCAAAATGTGCTGTGTAACAGGATGATAAGGTGATCATGCTTCTTATCCAATACAGAGCTGAGCTGTTATAACAGGGTGGGAGGGGGATTGATTTCATGCAATAAGGTAACTGTTGCCATGTTTTTCATCAATGGCAACAATGACATTCTTGCATAGATTTGGTGAAAAGGGAGATCCATGAGCGATATACCCGTATATGCTGTCAAAATGAAACAAAATAACACAAATCATGCTACTAACATACCTTACAATTATCTTTACTGCATATGATGCACACACTTCCCAATCAATTCATGATCGGAATATATAAAGCAAAAACATGAGTGGTAAGTCATGATCTTTTTGTTGTGCTGCTTGCTAAAAATGCCCTTTGTCATATTGCAACCTTACAAATGCAACCAATATCAGTATTACCAGTTGAAGTATATACTGTGTCAATCTAAAAAGAATACAATATAGAGAAAACTCGAGACTTTTCTCCAGTAGACACCAGGCAGAACATGCTACATACACATTCACTTGACCCAGTAGGCCCAGTGAAAGCAGTTTTTCTGACATCCACTGGGATCTGTCCGCAGTTTGGTTTGTGGTCAAGCAGCCATGGAGAGAGCCAGAATTGAGATATACAAAGTTTGCTCTCCTTGTGGGATTTGTTATTTCCTCCCCTGACAAATAACTCCCTCTCCATGGGAGGATGCAATTTTCGTGTGGTTTTTGGCAATTCCCATTACAGGGGCTAATGAAAATTCTGAACTAACTCTGACCGAGCGTCCCACAATCCTCTCAAGTTTCCCCCCACATCCCTTGGGTGCACGTCTCTCTTTAACACTCCTGGCAACTCCCAACGGTTGCTGGGGACTGGCGTGACCTCTCGGCCACTCGATTTTGCTCACAGACTGCAATCGATAGCTATCGATTTTACACTTTCCTCTGTTTGCGTTGGAAGTGTATACTTGAGAAGGCACGAAGGGTACGGCAAGAGAGGCAAGAGAAAAAGATGATTTTTCTTATTACTCCACCCTTCCAAAGTATCTGTCAACTATAACAACTATAGATGAAAAAGTGTTGAAATTGAGTTATGAAAAGCTAATTTGTAGCGACTGCAAGATTCTAATTTTGCGCATGGTTCGCTCTCTTTACTCAACAATATTTTTGTGAACCTTCAAATTTGGTAAAGAAAGATACCATTGTTCCCCCGGGATGTAAAAATAAGTGAATTTAAAGACACTACCTTTCTCAAGTGGGTGGTAAATTTGATTTTTCCCCCTTCCAATTTGATATAAATTGTACCAAAATAGTTCTTCAAAAGTGTTCATGTAGCAAGTACAAAAACAAGGAACTGTACAATTTAAGAAAAGTCATAACCAGTTAGCATCATCAAAAATTTCACATCCATTCATTAAGATAATAGATTCAAGTCAAAGCCTTCATTTATCATAATCAAAACTAAAAATATCCTCTCATTAGCAGCAATACTGTGAAAATGCTCACGGGAGTCTCTTTTTTTAATAATTCATTTTCCTAAGAAAATGCAGTAAGTATGGGAGAACAAAAAAAAAAAGAAGAAACCTGAACAACAATACTTGTAATCTTTTGCTAGGATTATAAAGCTGTCACTCTGTGACATATTTATAGTAGGCTCTCTTGACTCTCCCTCTCTTTTCAAGAACAAACCACTCTCCATAAGTGATCACCATCCAAAATGTTTACATATCAGATAAGAGGTGTATGACTGCCAGTGAAAGCTCCCTCTCAAATATATCTGTCTCCGTTCTCTCCTTCAATATATATATTTCTTATAAACACACAGATTCAAACATAAACACACACATACATACATACAGACACATGTACACATACGTACAAACACACAAATATACACATCTTTCTGCCTAGATTTGTGCACCAGTGGATGGCATACAACTGGGATGACCCTTTACAATTCATCCCGAAGACACTCCAGTCACATAAACATCTTCATTCAATTTCATTAGTGCCGACTGATAACAGACCATCAAAGCCATCCCCCAAAAGACACATTCCATGTGCTAGCATGCAGGTGCATGATATATCAGTATCTGTCACGAGAGATCTTCTCACAGTCCCTGATCTCTAGCAATCTGCTTCCTGTTCCTGCTCTGAATTTATGATTTTGTTGGGGTTTTTTTTGTGTGTGTGTGTGTATTAATATCTGACTTCACTGTTTTATCAAGTCATTAATTTTTACAGACTGAATGACGGGGCAACACCTGCACTATACAGGGATACATATTTCAGCAAGATTCAAGAAAAAAACAACAACAACAAATGAATCATCACTAGATCTACAAATAAAAAAAAAATCATGAAAATGGTGAATGATCACATATATTTCATGAAATAAAATGACGTACATCAATCATTCATACAGAATTCACTTCATGTGTAAACACCACAACTCATGTATATGTTTCTAAGCGGTAACAAATACCAATACTTAAATCTACAGTATTAAACAGAACACTGAAGAAACCTTACCTTGCAGACATTAGTAAATGCTGTTATCTTTATGAGTATGGCAGAACCTTCTTTTTCCTCTTTTTTTTTCACTTGAATTTGTGATAACCAACAACTGAAATAAGTACAAATTTTTCAGAGGAATGAGAGATATAAGACACCTATTTTCAGATTATGAATACACAATGTTGTGCATGCACAATGTGTTTTTTACTGATGCAGCAATGGGGGGGGGGGGGGGGAAGAACAAATTTGGATGGGATTTCGGCATATCATTATTCGGGAACACCAGCTCTGACTACACAAGGCCTTTGCGGGTACTTGCAGTGCACTGTAAAGATGCAAGTTTCACACCGCCTCGCCAGACACGATGTATCTCCATGTGGTAAGCTTGTTATTTGCCTTTAACGAAGGAAACAAGCTCATGTCACGTCAGCACGAATATCCTCCTGCATACAAATCAATTTCATTACAAGGCGGCAGACAAGAAACAGGGATCTGAATTCTTACAAGACTGCCACAAATAAAAATAGACAAATAGCAATGTCATGTACAAAGGAGACAGAGGCAGCTGCAATAATGGACAAAACTGTGGCAGAATATTTGAACATATAATTTGGCTACTTACATCAGACTTTCTCTTTTTTTTTCTTGGACACCCAATGACCGTCTCTTTAATTTGGCAAATACATTTTGACATGGCTGTCAAATTTATCCTGTCATTAAATGATGTAGCAGAAACACGCAAACCAATATCACTGTAGGAAATTCAATTGGTCTCCTAAAAATCATAATGTGAGTCTTTCTTACTGGTACTGTAAAAGAGAGAGTTTATTTTCTATCTCACTGCAGAAATAGCACCATTTTACTGACTAGTCTTAACAATCCAATTTTCTCAAAACAAAATGAAATAAGGAAAACAAAGACAACAAACTGTCTAAATTCTCCTAAATATACAGTATCTCAAACCCAGTGAAATATGTTAACACCAATCAGTGAAATGAAGTAAGGAAAATTGAACGATCAAGTTGAAAGTTATGAATGTTTACATTTTTTATCAAATCCATGTGTTGTCATTGCTGGATGGGAAAACTACTACATATGTGATGTCACAGTGCTACAATGATATAAGGCCAAAAAAAAAAAGAAGAAGAAGAAGAAGAGAAAAGAAGATATATATTTTTTTTCCGGATATATATTACAAGCTCCCTTTCTTTGTTATTTACAAAATGATCAGGATAATATCATTCCCCCTGCATTTTAAAGGAGGCAAGTCAAGAGCTCAGTGTTTATGGTAGAAAAGGATTCTCTTTAGATATCATTATATACACTTTTTTTTCTTTTACATTGTTCCACTAATGTTAAATCACATACTGTTGTACACTTCTTATTCAGTGATGACAGCACATTGATTTAAACAAATCTTAACAAAATCATAACTTTTGAATGGATTATGTGATGTTCCTCAAACTTTACTAATATGTTCTATTAGTATTTCTCTACTCTGATTAATCCACATTATTGTTTGGGGTGAATTCCTCTTTAAAGTTATGACCTAAAAAGTATTGTTGACATGCTTCAGAAAGAACCACCAAGGAAGGACAGAGGAAGGACGGAAGGACGGACGGACAGACAGATGGACACCCTGAAAACACGTTGCCTCCAGCAACACTTTGCGGGGGAGGCAGAAAGTATCAAAAAAATGGTAGTGTACAGTGACTACACAAGGATACACACATATCTTTGTTTCAACCATACAAAGATTTTATCCTCATCGTCATCCATGTACAGAATACCATCGCACATTTATGAACTTTTTTTTTTCTTCTTTTTATCCTGTATTCTACACTTTGGCCTATCTTCTTTCTGTTCCACTCTGTTTCATAAGGAGTGGTGATATGTCACTGCTCAAGCGTGGAGAGTCAGAGGAGGTACGCTGATGGAGAATATTTCACTTCCCGATTCCACAACCGGCATCTATGACGACACAAGTACGTACGTAACAGTCTCGCTCTCATCTGGGAGTTATTTTTGATAATCTCATTCAGGAGGGCCTGGCTCATTCAGTCAGTTCAAATCAATGACTGCATTCAAACCTCTAGCATGGGAGCCTGATGACATGTTTGTGGACTTAAATGCCTCCTCATCATTCATGTCTCGCTCAGATGTACAGTTGGTTTTGGCACTCAATCATTTAAAAAGTTGGGGGTGGAATTTATCCTCAAACCCTATTTCTTGGCATGACAGAAAAAAAAAATCATCTTGTTTCGCAGTTGAATGTTATGGATACCTGCAAGGTGTATGTTCGTTGTATATGATGTATTGCACTTAAGATAATGTATTATATATTGATTTGTATGTGATACATTTCTGTTCCATGAAATGGTCTCAGATGTCTTTAATGACTTAAATAAATATAACCCAGTAAAGCTAGTGTCACTTGCTCATCACATCATACAAGTGTTGTCTTTTGTAAGTGTGGAAAATATTACAAGATTTTAAAAGACCTTAGAATAATTTTGAAAGATCTTTAGGTAGAAATAAAAAGGCAGTTATTCAACGTCTCTGATGCTCACAAAATTAAAGGGGTCACAAGGAGAACATTTGTAATCAAAAGCAGAATTTATTAACATCACTACGAAACTGGAATCTTTAATAACTTTTAGCCATTTGTAGGAAAATAATGATTCCATGACCATTAAAAAGACCAGTATCCACTTTTGGTTTGTACATTTAATATTGGCATGTAACCAAAGCTTTAAGACAAGTATGGGTAAGCCTTTTTGCAATTGAAATAAAAGTTAGAAACTAAATGACATTGACACAAAGTTGTCATCTGGGTGGCTCCTAATTGGCCTGTTGTACATGTATATAACGTAGATAGCACAATGTCACTGCTTGGACAAGTGGCACTTGGAATAAGGTGTACAATGAACCTTTTTCTCCTCTGACATCTATTCACAGCGAAGCCTTCACTATCGCAGCGATGATTCTTCTAGCTCTAAGTCAGAACGTGTCCTCAGACTGCAAGTAGGACTCATCAAACATGGTGTAGGTGAGCCAAGGCAGTGGCCGGCTAAGTGGGGAGGCTGTTTGGCTCGTTGGTCCCTAAAGGAGCAATCCCCTCTCCCCACCCTCCCCGTTTGCCTCCAGATGGAGGTACTCACTTCGTGCAAATAAATACTCTGGATGTGTGTCAAGTGATCTGCATGTAGTTAGCCCGCTCCCGTATGACGGAGACGGACTCCCAGTGCTGGGGATGGACGCTCACATATCAAGAACAGTCTTGCCGCCCATTTTCCTATTCATGGAATCTGTCAATCCCCGAGGTGCAGGTTCGCTGCATGTTCTTCTGCATGCTGCCTGCACTTGCGAGGACTCTACCGGGAGGTGCATCGTGAAAATCAGATTCATGAGTTCCATTGCTAATTGTCACGGTAACCCCGCGCCCGAGGATCGGGACGGACTGGGAATGTCATTTACTTCTCTTGGCCGTGGCAAACAAACTGCATCATGCGTCAACGTGGCCGCCCCATGATACCAAATGCAATTATGCTACTAGCATTACCTTCCTCACTCCACACTGTGCTAGCATGCACTTCTTGTTTATGAGGTGGAGACGCATATTCATTTTGCTGGGGCTTGTCCTAAGCAAGCAAGACCAACTGATCTATGAGAATATGATTCAAAACACTTCCTGAAGTTTTCGTTATCATTATCATTTAAGTGTGAACTCTGCGAGGCTCACAAATATGCAATGCAGATAGCATAAACAATGGCAAAATTATTTGGCTATGGCTTGATGCAGCCTTGCTTGCCAAGCATTGACCAACCTGCCATGTGTAGCCTCAACACATGCCATCATCCATGAGACAGCCCTCTATTCATCTGCTATGGCAATTCTACCACTGTTTGGATTGGCTTTGGTCTAGGTGTGAAATGATGGGATTTTATATCACTAATCCTCAACACAAATGAGACAATAGATGTGGCTCCTATTTGAGGTCTAAATGTAGAAAATGTGCAAAATTCATTGTCTCACTTTGTTAGAAAGTAACAAAGAGGTCCAACGTCTTGCCTCTTACTGTTGAGTTTTTATAGATAATCGACTATCATGCATCAATAAGGAACGCACGTAAATTATTTCAGTGCATGGAGGTATTAAAAGGGATATCACAGAATACTGAGTTCTTGATTTCTTCAGTTTTCTCATGAAATGGAAAACAGAATAGTTTTACTGACAGTATATCTCAAGGTTTTTGGGTATGTACAGTCTATAAGTATACTTACTCGTGCTACAGAATCCTTTAGAACTTGTGAAAACAAGACAATTATCTAAACAGCATGAGGCATGAACAGTCATAATGTCACAAATGTACACACAAGTTGTTATGTACATGTATCAAGGCTGTATGCATGGTTGTTTTAATGTGTATGTACACAGGGTGACCAGAATAATGGAGAACATTCTATATGATATAGATATTGTAGTACATACAGGCTGACCAGATCAGTGGAGAATTTTCTACGTGGTATAAAATGTAGCTATAGTACATGTATGCATGTCGCAGGAAATACATTATAGCTCACTCAATCTAGAATGATTTAACCCATTCCAGAATATTCTAGGAAGTGCTTACATATTTGACTGAGTGAGGCACTGTCCCTGTAGCCCAATGTGATTGGTAGTTAATTTTGGCAATGATGTTATGCACATAGTTAGGCAGTGAGTCATCCAGGATTCCTGGAATTTGGACTTGCTAGTATGTTCAGGTATGTGGCCCCAGGTTGGAGAAAATTACAGAATGTACTAGAAAGGGGTGAATGGATAGTATTATATAAGCTGGAGAAATTCTGCAGTAGGCAGAGTACCTAACACCACTGCTCTGAGAGTTACGTCACTTCTGGCTCTGAAGCGACTTGTTATAGTCGGTCCTGTGTTACCTGCTGACCTGCTATACAAACTGTGTTTGTGGAGATAAGGCCTGGGAGACATTTTGCCTGCAGAGAATTAATACGCCTACATTGGAGATAGACTCCATATTTTAGTGTCAATGGACATTGTTACGGCAAAGCTGTGACGGGCTGGATTCCTTGCTGGACATTACAAAGTGAATCATCATTCAACATATCAACTGGACGTTGGATTCTGCACCTTTGGCTGTGAACATTATACCGTGGACATATATCGCGGATTTTACCCCGGATTTATACTGTGGATTAACGCAACCTGTGCCTCTGGAGTTACGTCATTCATCGGCACGTCAAGGATTATTCATTTGTGCACCGAACATCGCATTTGGACCTTTTCAATTAAAGGATTACCTGATATCAGATACGTGTAAGTGATTCCACTACTGATTTATAATTGTTTTATTGATCATTATTGTACTGATGTGAAAACCGATTACGAGTCTGTACCCACAATATCACTATTCATAAACCGCCTGAACATTAGTTGATTGTTTCTTTTGTGCGATCATTCTCAGAGTGATTTTGGTCGTAACAATAAAATAAAGACAGAGCTTCTATCCTGACATTCAGACTATAGGTTCTACATGTATGTCACGGGGAAAGACCCACGCTGCAGAAATTTCCCTTCCAAAATCACTGTGCGGATGCTCAGGGGTCTTCTCACAGGATCTCCACGAAACCTGTGGGGTTTCCATGAGTTTGTAATTGATAGCCCTTAATAGCTGTACTCATCAAATGTGCACATTCATGAACTCTGTTGTCAAATAGTACGACACTTCTGCATGGCAGAAGGGCCCTAGCATGAAATTTCATCCCAAAATATGACTTTTGATTGTGATATAATTCAACAAGAGTTTTGAAAGCCCTTTTATGTAATGCTATCATCATTTCTGTCTTTTTTTGTGTGTGTAATTTTTTCATCGTGCAAGCCTTAGGGCCCTTCTGCCGGGCAGGGGATGAATTGTTCTGGCAGCTTGGGAAGAGTCGCCTACTAGTGCGGACAGTGAGTTGTAAAAAGGATAAGATCTCTCCCGACTGTCCCCGAGACTCGGAGTTGGAGGCAGTCTGTCCATTTGCTGTCACATGATACAGAATTCTTCCTTCGATCTTGCGACATTGCCCTGGGGATATGCACGCATGTAAGAAACGCTAAATGGACAAAACTGGTCAACAGGAAACGACGTCCGAATGTCTTAGCCCCATCCTGAGTTTGGCATGAATCTGACACTCCCAGGATCAGTTACACCTCATTATTCTAGAGCTGTCCAAAATGAAAAGATCTGAGCTGGATATGAAAGAAGAAATATTAGAATCATTATGATACATGAACATTTTTCACCCATTGTATTTGTCTTGATTTGTATGTAGCACACCTACTACGATACCAGTTTCATAAAAGTTTGCCATTCTTTTTAAATGTTAAAATCAAAGTGATGATAATCTCAGCATGGATATATTCTCTCTTCTAAGAAATACAATTGATGAATCTTTATATCATAACTTAGCACAAGTCTGCATCTTTTTATAGCATGGCTATTATTCATGATGTGATGTTTTCAATTTGAGTGCTGACTCAGGGTTCGAAATTGGCGATGGTCCGCTGGCCATTGGCCACCCAAAATCACGACGGACTAGCTAAAAATCATAAAATTCTGAAGTTACTAGTCCGTCTGGCTAGCCAAAATATTTCTTCAGTGTTAAAATTGATTCTAAGTAGTCCGCCTGGCTAGTTTAAAAAAAAGTTAAGTGCGACCCCTGTGACTACTATTTTTTTTAGCATAGTAAAGAAGCACTTGACTTGACATCATTCAGGAGGCAAAGGGGATGATAATACCCTTACCACATGTCAGCCACATGTTGAAGAAATGAATGCTTTTCATGAAAAATAATTTTGAAGATCATGTTTAGTGTTTCTCATGCATAATACTGAATACATGGGGGTTTTACTTTTATGACTTTGGAAATAACTTGTGCAATAAACAACATCCTGAATCACTGACTCCCAAAATAGATGCACATATACCTGATTCATCTACACCAACTGTCTGATACATTCATCCTACCCCAGAATGCAGCATCTTATTTACTTCTTTGAGTTATTTTGTGATTATGTATACTTGTACATATGCAGACTGCCAATTTTTCAACCTAAAATATGTTTTTACCTTCAGAACATATCATGTTTTCCTAAGCATCAGTATGGCTTTCATACAGTCTGTGGATGTGTTGGTGGCCCTATGCCACACTGTGACACTAGTATAATGCTTGTAGGTATTGATCACATGTCATGGCAGACCTATTCTCAATTTTGCCAGAAAGATTCTCAGAAAACATGCCCACTGTAACTCAACACTATCACCTGCCTGCATCTCAGAGAGAGGGAGACTAGCCACTGTTTGTCCCACAAACAAAAGCTCCTCCTCCCCACGGTGCAGAAACATGCGTGGTCTCCCACAGAAACCAACCTGTCCTGCGATCTGGGGTATATAATGCATACCGGTACGTGAGGCAGGGTGACAGTACTCTCCGGAAGAAGGCCACATGTACGCTGTCTTTACTTCTCTGCAGGATGCGCATATACAAATACATCATTATTCACTACATCAGACAGTTGTCCCTATTTGCCTCAAATGGAAAAGTAAGGACATACTTGTAGTAGCACTTATTACCCCGTTTCCATGAAGATTACCAACATTTTATTTGGTCTTGTCTTTCTCCTGTTTTGTTAAAATTACAATACTATCAAGAACAACAAACATGAAATGATAACTGCCTGTGAATTTTGCAAAATGCACCACTTTGGTCATATATTCTATTTTAAATTGCTCCTGATTATTGACAACTGGAGTCACAAACTATTGCACATTATAGAATAATGTCAAAAACGAAAAGTGTACAGATTTCAACATAAGCACTGACCTAGCAAGTAGTCTTATTAGGCAGTAGAAAAGCATAAATGCATGGTATATTCGGTGACTCGCTAATCACAAAAACTGAACAAATACTTGAAAAAAGGCTGAAAAAATATGCGCGCCAACCCAACTGCACTGTCTGTCTGAATAGACGGACAAAAATATGCAGAGGAAGAGCTCGGCACTGCGCGGGCACATGTAACCTGAGCACAACATTGAGTGTTGCTTAGTATGGCATCATTCCAGAGAGAATGTCTGCTTGCATTCCCAAGTACGAGGAAATGCAGCAGACATGATCTTCCCTCAGTCCTTCAGGGACTGTGTTTGGGTAAACAAAAAACCTGTCAACTTCAGCCCTGTATAGAGATGTACGAAATTAACATTGCTCTGTCTCTCTACTCTCCCACTTTCTTTCTCTATCTATGTCTGTCTTGTGTTCCCCCCTCTCTCTCTCTATCTATCTATCTATCTATCTATCTATCTCTCCCTCTTGCACTTGCTCCTTTGTGAATCAAACAGGGCACGCATGCAGAGCACTCAAATGGGCCTGCTCCAAAAGTCCTGCGAAAATCGATTCAAGTTATTGATGGTGGGCAGAAACTTGCCTAGATATGTAGGCCTCTGTATTCCATGCACACACACACAAACACACACACACACACACACACACACATGCACACAAACATATGCATTTCTGTAACAATGCATAAAAATGTCTCTACATTGTAGGCCGATTCACTTTCTTTTCACAAATGATTTATGTCAACGTCATATATAGCAGGCCTGCTAACTATAGACACCTGCCCATTGACATGCAAAACTAATATTCTACTCACCAAGTAATATACATAATGTATGTAAAATGAGTCACTATCATGACTATCATCTTAAAAACAGGCCTAGAAATTGACAAATAAAAACTAAATGACCTTTCCAAGATACCATACCAACTTGAAAGCACTGAGCAAGCTATTTTCCAAAAGATATGCAGAACCCTGTAAATATGATTTAATCATTAATGTTTTCAATGAAAAGCTGATGGGTTGTAATGCTCCCATGAGGCAGACGGTATACATCAGCCCACTTCACATCTACTGCTGATGTGAGAATGTTGAAAGGGCATTGTGCGACCTTTTCACTGGTCTGATTGGATTAGCCCCTCTTTCCTGATGGAATCAGACCAGTCAAACAATTCATCAATTCAGGAATAGAAATTTCAGTTCCATGATGGTCCAAACATGTCTACACACGAGCACATTGTGACCATACTGCATCCCAAAATGAGTAACCTCTTTACCAGGTGGAAACAAGACACAAACAAACACACAGATGAATTGATATTGGGCTTTCCCATAAATGCCACACTGATGAAAAATGCTACTAAAGTTTTATCAAATAAATGTATTCAATGGAGCAATGGCATATTCATTGTATCAACAACTTACCTTACATTATTTGCACTGATTATTTCTTCCTGCCCTGTTTTCATCCGTTATGAAGTTTCCTGCAGTTTTTCCCCCAATTTGTTCTGCATCAATAAGATGCTTGTCAGATGTTCTCTGTAGTATATTACGTGCAGTGTACTCCCGCCTTGGGACTGGCGGTTTCGTTACAAGAAAAATTTTATTAGAACTGAACAGCATAGTGTATAAGGATATAGAGATGACAATTTTGAGAGGTGAATTTTGATTTTGGTGTTGCAAGAATTTTGAAATAAGTGCGTGTAGGCCCTCCTGTTATTTGAATGATTTTTACTTGTTTTCTTTGTTTGAATGCCAGTTGAAAACACATTCCCTCTCTTGTTTACGGGCAAAGTAAATATTCAAGTCAATTCAATTATCAGTCTGGGTCAAAAAGTCAGAACACCGAGGGCCCCTGCATTAACAGTGATAGGATTTTTTTCCCATGATGCATCTCAATGATAGTCAATGAAATCCACTTAGAAATGAGAACGACAGAGTTGTCTTAAAACCCATACCCTCAACTCATATATTAGATGGAAACCTGGTACATCAAGTTCCCCAAATCTGCACTAGAGTGTCTGCAGTTGTGGCCTAAATTCTTGTTTATTTGTGTCTTGCTGGCCAGAAGAATTACTTTGATCGAAAGATTAAGAGTTTATTCTATCAATATCTGTTCTTTTTCTGCATCAAAACTATGTGTATTTGTGTCTTAATTTACCTTTCCAAACATGGCAGTATGCCTGTTATGCTATTACACTTGTATGAAAATGTACAGAGCAATCAAGAGTTCACTAGATTTTGACTCTTGCTGACATTCACTCAATCCATGTGTATATTTGGGTTTCATTCCCCTTTAATCTATCATATATACAAGCATTCATGATATATACATGTACATGTAGTTGTCATTGAAGCAGCTGGATCAATAGCAGGTGGCTATTGTAGAGGTGCGTGCGCTGCAGATGGAGAAGTTTTCTTGATATTCAAAAAAAGAAGGAAAAATAGTGAAAAAAAGCAACTCTCACTGATACTCCAGGCTCAGTACATGACTCACCTGTCATGGTAAATATGCCGACAGCCACACCGATATTCCTCCCCGCCACCATGACATCTTCAGTGTCACTGCTCCCCTTGCCCTTCCTGGCGGCCCATAGGCCTACACCCAGGATCAGCAGATAGAAGATCACTATGGCGACGACCCCTCCCCAGTGGACCGCCATCTTGGAAATGTATGAAGTCTCCCTGGACGTGGAAAGATGCTGCCTTCTACCTCCTTGTTGTCTTGAGTGGTGGAGTAAATGCTGGTGATGTCAGTCTGTGGGCAAGAAGGCCAATACAGATTGCCAGTGGTCAAAATTTGCACATGAAGTTGATCAAAATGCACTAAAACATAACTGGCACAAAAAAAAAAAAAAATGACACTGGACATGTCTGTTGAGGAAATACAGTGTGATGGTCTGGATATTTTTCTTGGGTAGTAGCAATGCTTTGCGAAGCTTTAGGTGCTTTTCAATTTAAAGGGATGGTACAGTATTGGTGGAGATGAGAACTGGGCTTTTAACTTTTTGCGAGATACCAAGAAAACACTTATGATATAGTACAGAACATACCATTTGAAGAGAAATTCAAAGTTTATATGATGAAAATCAGGTTTGGAATGTCTGAAACATTCAAAAACAAAGTAAAACAAAGCAATCATAATAAAGTGTGGGTCCCACACTTTATCAGAATTGATCTTTTTTTTGATATCTCATCCATTTCAAAATCAATTTTCATCAAATAAACGTTGAATTCAAAATTACGTGCTTTTTCATATTTCATAAGAGGTTTCTCATTATCTCACCAAAAAATGTTAGAAACCTGAAATTAGGTCTCAACCAAAACTATACGATTCCTTTAACACACATACAAAAACTTTCAAACTTTATGAAACTATACAGTGCCATCATGGAGGTACCTGAAGGCTCATTACCACAGTAACCACAGGATCAAAGGCTATAAGTCTCTTCCATAGAATTGGGCTAGAAGGCTAGTTTTAATGCTTGGATAGACATTTTGAATAGTTTAAAGAATTATCCAATTATCACTGCATCCGACTAATACCTCTGAAGCATCTACAGAAAAATTCATATGTAGGACTTCCTGTGAATTCCAGGAAAACTGTATTTCATGACCTGAATCATGGCATGGACATAAAATTTCTTTTTGTGTTTTAATAATATGTGACCCGCGACAACGGTTTCAGGCAAAAGTCGCAAGAGCAAATTCCCTCCTAGGCGCGGTACAAAGATTTTGACCATTGCTTTTGTCGATATAGGTTTTTTGCAGAAATAGAATCTTTGATATGTTCTCTACATCTACACTTAAATTTTATAGCATAAGACTAAGTTTTTCCTATCGAAAATGGAATTTTAAGCACCCTATGTTGGATCGCACTCGTCAGTTTCGAGCTTCTTTCGAACGCCGCGCCAATATCCCCGGTGTTGCTACGGCGCAGGGTCTCACATGTGATTGGCTGGTGCGTCGCATACATTTACATAATTCGGCTTTCGGAGACACCAGTTGCAGCGTTTGTGGAATGCTTTGTCCACGCGTGCACGATTACATGCTCCATTGTTCTTGCTACAGTGGTTTATACGCTCACTCTGTAGTGCGTGCTCTTCGTTTGGCTTTCTATCCAAACTATTCTACCACAATGTTCGACAACGGAAGTGAAACAAAAATCATGTAGCATGACATAATCGTGTAAAAAGAAAACTCAATATTCTCAAATTTGTCTACTTGTACATGTAGTAAAAATTATGACAGCAGACTGACTCAATGGAAGGTAGATGAGAGGAAAGGAGCGGTCACATGTGACCAATTATATTCAAATACTACACGTCAAGATCGAACCAAACTAACAAGTTGCGTGTTTGTTTGTTTGTTTGTTTGTTTGTTTGTTTTAATTTAATTAGCACAACCGAACAAAGCAACATATGCATGTCTTGTAAAAGCAAAACAAACAGGAAGCATGAGCCTTGCCAGCACTAGCAATGTTCTGCCTTCAAAAGGGTCGCCAATGATAAAGACAAATCAACCACAATGAAAACGCGATTTGTAAATGTGTGGATTCGCCACCGCAGCTCCTGTTACATGCACACTGTCATGGCGTGTGGATGCCATTGCATAATGCGTGCATCATACACATGTACATGTGCACCATACGTGCAATTATGGTATTCGCCATCTTGAAAGACGTACTTGTAAACAAACCCAAGAGAAACGCATTGTTTTTCGGCTCCATACGCTGAGCTCCGAGGAAGGTGCCCGGGAAATTTGACTCTCTCAGTGAGCCAATCAGAAGGCGATGTGGTTGCTAGAGGCGGAGCTTAACATCGATTGGCACCATTGTACGGATGGGTGATTCTCCCCTCGCATCGCCGCTCGGACATTGTCTTTGAGACAGAGGTGAATCTTCAAAGCCTGTTTTCTCGCAATTTTGTCAGGCTAACAACTTAAAAAGTGTATTTTATTTCTCTTTTTATGCCCACTTATAGTGCCGAAGAATACACGTGTTTTATATCAATGCAAAGCTTAGGAAATGGGCAATGTGATTCAGTGAAAAACTGAATTTTCAAAATTCCCGATTTTTGCCTGAAACCGTTGTCGCCGGTCACATATAAGCTAACAAAAGATTCACCTTTATTCGGAGTTGGAAAGCTTGCATAAAAAAAGGATGGTTATGGATTGTTTTGTTGTTGTTTTCCACCCACATGCAAGCTATAATCTTCTCAGCACAGGACGTGAGATGTAGTCTTATCAAATGAATGTCTCTCCTGTTGAGTACAGGAAATGAATGTGGATAACACCTGGCTGATTTTTGGGTAACATATCCTGAAAGTGGAAGTTCTGTTGACAATCACAATGACATACATTGTGACTACTCAGGAAAGGAAAGAACATTTGTAAGAGGACAATTTCCTAAAGTACGCATAACATGATTTTGGAGCTAATTATTGTAATTTATTCCTGAAGTCTATCTAGGACAACTGAAAGCTTACATTGAACTGTTTTCTTTTTTTCCCAGGGCAGCTATACCGCATGTCCCCCAAAAAATTACAACGGGACTCTCCGCAATAATATCTTTAAAAATAGTTAATCAATCTAAGTACAAATTCAGGGTATGAAACTATAACTCAGTGCCCACATCTTACAGAAAAAACCCATTCGATTTGCTTCAGTGGTCAAAGAGAAATGAGGAATTTTGTAGAGGATGTCAAGAATCTCTTCCCTCCAAGTTCTGTCTATTGTATTCACACACAAAAGCATCAAAGTGCTAAACTTGGAAGAATCAGACTCGTGACATGCTTTCCAACATTCCACATTTCTCTGTGACCGCTTAACCATATTGAATGGGGTTTTCTGCAAAATAGAGCTAAGATGATATATTTTAAGACCCTGAAGTAGCATTTAAACAGTTTAATAATTTTGGGTGTTATCGATGCAAAAATTTGATTGTAATTTTTTTTTTTTTGGACATACTGTACATGTATCGCTACTCTACAGGATTTAAAAAAAAAACATTAAAAAAATAATTCATTTGGTGTTATGATCAGACACATTCATGACTTTGGATGAATCATCAAACCATTACCACAGAGAGTTGGGAAAATCTACAGCCCTGTTTAAGTTAAACTGTTCTAATAAAATGATGGGAACACTATTGTCACAAATGTGCACACTAGTAGTTATGTACATGTATGATATACTGTATGCATGGTTGTTATTTGTGTATGTACACAGGTTGACCAGATTAATGGAGAACATTCTATATGATATAGATATAGTGCATACAGGCTGACCAGATCAGTGGAGAATTTTCTAGGTGGTATACAATGTAGCTACAGTACATGCATGTAACAGGAAATACATTATAGCTCACTCAATTTAGAATGATTTCACCCATTCCAGAATGTTCTGGGAAGTGCTTACATATTTGGCTGAGTGAGGCATTGTTCCTGTAGCCCAATGTGATTGGTAGTTATTTTTGGCAATGATGTTATGCACATAGTTAGGCAGTGAGTCATCCAGGATTTCTGGAACATGGACTTGCTAGTATATTCAAGTGTGTAGCCCCAGGTTGGAGAAAATTACAGAATGTACTAGAAAGGGGTGAATGGATATAAAAGTCGGACAAATTCTGCAGTAGGCAGAGTACCTAACACCTCTACTCTGAGAGTTATGTCACTTCTGGGTCTGAAGCGACTTGTTATAGTCAGTCCTGTGTCACTTGCTGACCTGCTATGTTTGTGGAGATAAGGCCTGGGAGACATTTTGCCTGCAGAGAATTAATACGCCTACATTGGAGATAGACTCCATATTTTAATGTCAACTGACATTGCTACGGCAAAGCTGTGACGGGCTGGATTCCTAGCTGAACATTATTAAGTGAATCATCATTCAATGCATCAACTGGACGTGGTCGTCATAACGTTTGGATTTTGCACGTTTCGCCATGGACATATATTGTGGATTTTACCCCGGATCTATACCATAGACTATCGTAACCTGTGCCTCTGGAGTTACGTTGGAGGAATCATTCATCGGTGCGTCAAGGATCATTCATCTGTGCATCGACCATCGTATCTGGACATTTTCAATTTCAGATTTTGCTGTAATACGTGTAAGTGATTCCACTACCGATTTATAATTGTTTCTATTGATCATATTGTACTGATGTGAAAACCGATTACGAGTCTGTACCCACAATATTACTGTTAATAAACCGCCTGAACATTAGTTGATTGTTTCTTTTGGTGCGATCATTCTCAGAGTGATTTTGGTCGTAACACTACAAACATGAATATACCAACGCTGTACACTGGCAATGGTCCGACAGTCCTTGACCGGTAAAAATCACTATCGGACCAGAAACTTTTTCAGGAATGGAGCAGCAAAAGATGGAAAAACTGGGCACCTACTGGTCTGACAGACAGGTTAGACCAGTAGAAAAAAAATGGGTTAGTGTGCAGACCTGAATGTACTATTATTTTCATTATCACTATCAGTTTTGTATTTGTTGCTTTGTGATTTATATTTCTAGGGTTCAATTACAACTTAAGCATGAAATGCAGTACTAAGATTGGCCTTCAGATTCCTTCAGAGAAGTGCCAAAAAGATAATAAAGCTAAAAGCACTGTACTTACCCTCCCCCCCAAAAAAAAAAAATCACATTGATCACAAAGAATTTAGATTCACATGATACAATAATTGAGTATTTCTCTATACAACAACAACCAGACACCAAATGTGTGCTAACATCTCTTTCAAGACATTGAGAAAGAAAAAAAATAAGAACAAGGTCACACAAGAGAAATTAAAATGTTGGTTGCTGACAGGGGAAAAAAAAAAACCACCCTGAAATAAGCAAATTGAAGAGAAAACTTAGAGGAATGCCATCTTCCCCCCCCCCCCCCCCCCCCCCCCCCCCGGACATGATAGCAGCAATAACTGAACCATTCATCTAGGATGTCCACGTTATCGGGAAAGGCAAGGAAGAGGAGTCCAGGGGACGGAAGTGGCCCTGTCCCATCGTCAATATTGACTCCTCGTCGCAGATAAGGCAGCGAGGCAAACACTCCAGCTAAGACTCAATTTCCTACAGGCTCTACGGGCACTCACACATCACAGACTTTAATGGTTCCCTACATCAGTGATAAAACTGTCTCATATCCTCCATATGTTGTAAACGTGGTGGTCCTTCCTACACATGCTCTCCTACACTTTCCATAACTTTTGCTGAAAGATAATAATGGTATTGTTTATGCCGTTTATTTTTCACTAAACTTCATCTTTTGTAAATTCTGGGAAATGAATGATATTCTCAATTTGAATTTAATAGCATGCCAAAATGTTGCTTCCTTAATGCTTCCTTTTTCAAAAGGGATATCTACCAGGTATCTCTCATTTTTATGCTGTAGTTCCACTGCCAATCTTGCTACGTGCAAAATTGTCTTACAATTCCTGATTAGTGTAAAAATTTTTATAAATACAGCACAAAGACTTCATAAAAATTCAATCAGACTCTGTTGCACATCTCACCGTTCTGTATTCAAGCATCAATAGATCATGGCAAGTTGTACTTCAACATGTAAAATATTTTATGATACACTGTGTACAATTCAGAAAATAAACTGAAATAAATTTGATACACGGATGTTGGTATTAAAAGGGACACAAAGAATATTTAGGGCCTGGTGTAATAATGTGTCTTGATACAGACAGGATAATGGGTCCAGTGTGTTTTGTGGGCAGGAAGTTTTAGTCTGACAGACAAGGGCAAAAATGCCTGCGATAGCATCCATATGAGCTCTGATGAGATGAGAGTTACCCAGAAGTCCAGTCACTATATTATGAAATATAATGCAGCATTTTTCAAAGGATGACCTGAAGTGGTACAAGTGGCTTACAGATGGTAATAAAACAATTTTATTTTCTGCCTTTTCTGAATTTTGTTGAAATGATATTCTTAATTTTTTTCAGCCAAATTTCATGAAAGAGAAATGAAGATGCATAATTGTTTGGCAGAGGGTACTTTAGAGATTCATTTTTTGTTGTTGTCATAAGCAATGTCTCAATATATCCATAGACAAATTACATTATATCATGCTGTTACATTATGACAGAATGATATCATGTAGCTTGCCTATTTTAATACCAAGACATTGTTTTTATGACATTTTTTTTTTCATTGGAAAGTTATGTTTTAACAAGTCAACATTGCATATCTGTCCTATGTCAAGTTTTGTTTCTAGAGGAATTTCCTGATTATTGTAACACAATGTCCCTGGCAATGGATGGAAATACATTCGTAAATTTCATATTGATCTAAACCATGTGTTTTCTAGGAGCACGATGTTGCCCTGAAAAAAAAAAAATTAAGTGTTTCTGATAACACATGTTCTTTCCTCTTGGAGTCAAAAGTAGCTGTAATGAGTCCAAAGTGATAACATTCATGAACACAGGAAACAGCGCAAGATACTACTATGCACCCACACTGCTGATTCTAGCAGAAAAAAGTCCACTCTGCACTGAACCCCCCCCCCCCAAACTAAAAAAAGAAAAAAGAAAAAAAAAAAGAAAAGAATGATGTGCAAAGCCAATTTAGCACAATTACTCAATATGTATTCCGCTCCACACAGCTCCGGATGTTTGCACAACAATGGCTACCAAATGCTGCCATCGCTGCCATGAGCTAGAGGCAACCAGGAGATGCACTCCCGAGGATGAAATTGGGGATGAAATTTACACTCCATCTCAACAAACAGTTGGGTATTTGATCACCCAATTAAGCCAGAAGATGCCATGGAAAAAGGAACGTCGATACAGGTATAAGTGTGTCTGTGTGGGCGTGCATGGAATAGAGTTCTATGAAAACGGCACCATAGCACTTCTCCGTGGAAGCTCTTCTTTCCCCCTATCCTCAGGTGAGGAAGGATGTAGAAACCTTTCCTCACCTGCTGTGTACATAGACACTAGATTTTTATACTGATATACCACTAAACATTTCTGTCACAATTTTTTTTCAACAAAATAACTGCATATGGTAAGTCTTCTGGAAAGAAAAAAAAAGGTCATATCTAATAGCTAAATGGTATTTTTCTTAAAACTTTAGTAGATATATGAAATTAGAAGTTATGAAGATAGGAACAGATAGGAACAGATAGGAACATTTGAGAATGAACATTTGAGAATGAACATTTTGTCAGAATAGAGGATAATACCACTGGTACCATCTTTTCCCCTTTTATGTGCCTTCTGCCCCAACTCCCCCCCCCCCCCAAAAAAAAAAAAGTAAAAGAGTTCTTTAAAACTGCAGCAAAGTAGTTTGTAAAGCTATATCTACAGTGCTCACAGGTAAAAGGACCATGAATATGTCCACTATGTATAATAGGATATTTTGAGTGATGCAACTTAACAATTCTGTGTCTTTATGGACACTAGGTTCATTTATACAATTTTGTGTCTCAGTCTTCAATTAAAAGTCAAAGATTTATCTTTATGCAGCCGACAATAAATGGAGGGTGCATGACACACGAAGGCTGGAATTCACAAGTCTTGTCTGTGAATTATGTAAATTTTGACTGCACAAACCCACGTCACACATCGCGTGCGTCAACAAACATCCAATACTGAATCACACTGACATGCATAAGTGCAGGGTACTCCTCTTTCATGCTTGTTTTAGTCCGTGGACTAATTCTAAATGATGGATATGATCTAACCATTGAATTTCATTTTCGACTATCCTTGCAAATTCCGGCCAAAGAATTTCAAAAGGTACTCAAATTACTTGAAAGGTACCTGAAAATGATCCAAAATCATCACTATACACAAAGGACAAACATATAGGATTTTCCTTTTTGTGAATCATTATAGAGGATGATAAAGATACTGAAGTAAAAACAACAATTAAAGGTTATCACAGACACAAACTGAATTTTATGGAATTGCTGTACATGTAGGTACACAATCATACAATGAATATCAGGTCTTTATATGTAAGACATATCCATCAAACTTGAATTTTGCTACAGCAAGAGGATAAATTATGTGGTAAGTGCCATTTCCAAGTTACTTGTAACTTTGTCTTTCCTACTCATGAATTAACTTTTGAGCATACATCTGTAACCACTGTCTTCCCTGATTTTGTCTGATCCATCTTGAGTGGTACTCATGACCAATTAAAAGTGCCAATACCTGGGAAGTTTACTCTTCCAGGGTTCCCACAGAAATTTGAAAACAGAATTCCATGACTTTTCCATGACTAAATTAGGGGAGTTATGTAGAATTTGGGATGTCACAAAACTGGTAAAAATGGAAATCATGAACACCAATTATAATAGCAGAGTATGATCACAGAGTATGAGAGTTGCGAGACATGACAAACTGGAAAGCTGCCATAGCCAAGAGGTAAATGCAATTCCATGACTTTTCCATGACTTTTCACAAATTTTCCAAATTCCCTGACTTTTCCCTGACTTTCCATGACCACAAATTTTTCCAGGATTTTCCAGGATTTTCCATGTCTGTGGGAACCCTGTCTTCCTGCTTTTTAAGCCCAACTTTTTCTACAGGGAATGCTACTGTATTTCTGATGATTGTGTGGGCCCACACAAGCAAAATTTGATGCAAGTGACACGCAACGTCATCTGTTGTGTGGATCAACAAACATACTTTCCCAGAAAAGGCTGTCCCTGCCTCCTGCCTCAGCAAAGCATGTCTTTCAGTGTCCTCCACCATCCTACGCACATTTCTGTTGAGTTTTGGCCTCTTTTTTGAAGTTTCAATGCTGCACCAACATCCGATAATGCGTGGGAACCAACCGGATGTGAACGCAGCTATTTTTAACAATCATGACAATGCACGCAGTGTTGAACACATTGACATGTGAAACATTTATAACACGCTTTAATAAACACAATTGACCAACCCCATTTTGACGGTGATGAAAAATGATGAATATTGATCTGCCCTCAACTTTAATTGATCTGCACAGTATAAGTCATGCCAGCTTCATGAAGGTTAAACATACCATTGTTCATCCTTGAATATACAACACTATGACCATGCCAAGAGAATGAATATGTGTTTCCCCTTATAAGACCTTAGGTGACAAGAGTATAAGTTATCACCATCCATCTTACATAATTACTATTTCATACTACACTGTAGGTGCAGCAAGATGGGTTTCCTACCTCCCAATCCTCCAAGCACACAATAACCAAATAATTTGCAACTCACGATCAATTTCCTTCAGAGAATGTAATAAAGCTCAAAATGGGGTGGGGGGGGGGGGAAGAAACACATCTTCCAGATTTTCTATGAGTTACACAGAAATTATCCATGAATTTTGCACTTTTCAGCCTGGTAAGACTGATGTGACAATCGCAGCTTATGAGCCAAATAATTCACAAAGGACAGCTCTTAAAACACACATGCTATCCAGTGCTACAAGTTTGACATTTAATGTATAATTTGTCTACTTGGAATACCTGTGTGTTTCCAGCCTCACAGTGCCCCATTCAAGTTTGGTAAGCCTCAATTCCACATTTCCCACAGTCTCTCGCTGTGGCTACAAGTATGTGTAAACAGTGCCCTCACTTACCTCATGCATAAAATTGTCCCTTTTAGAACCAGACATCACATGATCTGCAAGTTGAACAGCACATATTCTTTTTCTATGCACCCATGTTACGTTCTACAAGTGTATGTGTATACTGTCCCCTCTCTCCATCCTGTGTAATGAGGTTGATCATAAAACGCTGTACCTTATAAGTTACCGCGATTGAAAAGTCCCTTGAAGTGACAGATAATATATATAATACATGCTCCAAGGCATTTTGCAGGACACCTTTTGCTTTTATTGCAGTATGACAATAGAAATGTCATTCAGTTTTGTTACAGTAAAAGCATGTCATGATCAGACATGGGCTGGGTGTACATAAATATTACTCTGCCTTCCTTTAAAGGAAAGATTACTGAAAAAAACATCTACAGAAATAGCTATGACACAAAAGAAAGCTAGGTGAGAAACTGTGCAGCATTTGCATCACCTTGACTATACTTGGCATCAGCGGATCACTGGTATCTACTATAAAATGAGGAATGTTCGCGTGCATTTCAATTTTGCGAATTTCATGAGCGCCAAGTTTAATGAAATTAAAATGCATGCGGAAGTCCTTGACTACACTATATGCATTGAATGCCAGTGGCATTCCGCGAAAAATTTCATGCTGCAAAAAAAGGCTGTTGGCTCCAATTCGAAAAAATTTCATGCCACAAATATATCATGTTTTACAGTATCTATCTCTCTTTTCTTTTCTTACCATCATCATAGAGCTGACATAATATGCTATGCATACAAGGTTTTTGTATTTATAGGCATTATAAAAAAAAAAATCTACATCTTTATTAATGAGTTAATATATGCATAACACAACTCATTAAATGTGATCTATTACATTGTCACTTGTTTACTACATAGGATTTTTTTTTTCACCCCACATTGGCTTCTTAATTGCATTAAGAATTATCGTTAAAGAGTACAAACACTGCAAATTCCAGTAGACAAGACCACCACTCAGCAAGGCATACAGTACATGCACTCAGCTCCTTGGCAACCACTGACAAAAGTAAACACAAGAGTGAGAACTAATTAGAGAGATACAGGGAGACAGAGATAAATGGACAATTAAGGAGATAGAAATATAGGCAGACAGAAAGATAGAGAGACAAAGATATAGTTACAGTCACAGATTGATATATAGAAATAGACAGATACCAGTAGAGAGATAGACAGAGAAAGAGTGATAGACAAAAAGAGAAATAGAGTGATAGATAGAGAGAGAGAGGGAAGGACAGAGAAGCATCAGCAAAAGCAGAAGCAAGGAGTTGGGGATATTATTATTATTTTTTGTTTTATTATCACTATTATTATAATTATTTTTTTATTATCACTATTATTATAATTATTTTTCAATTATCACTATTATTATCAATGGTATTATTTATATTCTGTACAGGAGAAAGATGAATAAAGACTGTCCAGACAGAGTGTAATGGTTTACAAAGAGTGGAAATTTTCTGTATTATAGGACAATCAAAGAAGAGAAAGAGAAGGAGAGAGAGAATGAGGGAGAGATTGGTTGATTTTAGTGATGATGCAATGATCTGTCAACCTGCTAATGAATTCAGCAGGGCTGTGTGGATGGCCACAGTGTGTTGCGGTGTAGTGCTAATTAGATCGGAGTGTAACAAGAGTGTGTTGTACAAACAAGGTTTTATTCATTTGGTTACGACATGATGGCAATAAATGGATCCTGATCCTGCTCTATGGTAAACAATTAGCTTGAAGAAAAGAACAAGCTGTACTTACCAGCACTTGCACACTTTACAAGCATCTTTATTAGGCTGCTAACAAGTTTGATTAGAAAGAATTCCTTAAAGGCTGTCATGCTGCATCACATTACGATCTCTAATAAACTTAAAATTAAGAAATTAAGAAACTTTCAGATTTGTGGTGTCTACTGCAAAACAATCAGAATAGTGTTGTCCCTCTTCTGATGAAATTATAACCATAATGCTCATGTGAAAATTTCCCATGCTTTGCAACTATCATTTCCAGTTAATCTTCATGATGGAATATTGATGAATATATATGCCACATTCAAATAAATTTCACACATTTTCTTCTTCTGCTAAGAGAAAACATATATACCATGAGATGATGAAATGAAAAAAAGTCATCATTTCATGAGCAAGTTACAGTTTATTAAACGTTCTTGAAATGTTGACAGCTTTTACACGACACAATTCCTTACCAGTGGGACACTGTGGTACTCTTCATGCAAAGGGGAGCCCACATGAACCATCTCCTAACTTTGGGACTGAGGATAATACAGACTGCAATTACAATGTATTTCAGTGAAGTCTTTGTCTTCTCTCCCTTCAATTGAGTCTGATGCACCTGCTACCTCTCGACTTTTGTTTTTGTTTTTGTTTTGTTTTGGGTTTTTTTTTTTTTTGGGGGGGGGGGGTGGCCTGTGATAAACGGCAGGTAACAATCACATTCAAGAGCATCTGTTTTCTCCCACTACTTGTTTGCCGGCAAATTACTTTTATGAATTGTAAATAATATGCCTCTGTGAAGTTTTGTTACATGCACATTTCTACTTCGCAATTGAGTTACAGAAACAATTCCAGTCATATTAGCATTTCTGCATGAATATTCTGTCATTTCAGGCTGTGCACTGGAATGGCTAACCTAATTTAAAACAGTACTCTTTTGACGGTAGATGCCACGTGAAGTAGGAAGTTGCAGAGTTACAAATGAAACAGTCCTTTTCCTCCCATGGCAGAGTAGGGAAAAAAAAACGTTCAAGCAGCCATGTATGTAAATTCCATAATCTAATTTTCTGTGTAGGTTTCGCTACTTCCTTTGACTGCACCAACTTATTTGAACACTTAACCTGTGGATTAAAGCACCCAAACACCTGTTGCATTTATTTCGGTTTGTCATGTAACTTGTGTTGGTATTTTTTAAAGCAATTCCATCTATGACTCCACATACATGTATAGTGATTAAATCTGAACACAGGGCTAATCAACTTACTTTATTTGTGCTACATGTATATCTCAGTGTTTTCTATTTCTTGTGAGTTTTGCACTATTTACAAAATTGACAACTTGCAAAAACATTGCCTTGCAAGTGTTGATCTTTTCCAAGGTAGAAAATTGTGCTGTTCTCTCTTGACAAGGAATGACAATTCTTCCTCAGTGTACCACTGAGGTTCTTGATGGCAAATTCCACCACCAAACAAATTGTTTTAAAGTCTCAATTTACAAAATAATACACTTACTTTAAGATTTAAAAAGAAATTAGGAAATCACAGTTCACCTTCATCTATAAAGCTTCTGCAGACATGGACAATACGTGAAAAATAACTCAGAAATGACATTTCATTCCAATTGTCACATACCTCTGGTGCCTGTAGGTATCTTCTAAAATCAATCACAACATAAATGTTAAAATGCTTGATTCTTATCCTGACCTTCTTGTCCATAAAAAGATGTCAAAGTGAAAAAGAGAAAGCGATAAAAGGGAAAGCAGAGGAGCACTCTAAGCCATCCATTAGCGTTCCGAAGTTGTTGGACAATCACTAGTCCCTATGCAGTTGTTAGGAAATCATTTCGTCATTATGTATTTCCCTAGATTGAGTAAGAATTGGATTTAAGTGTTCCAAATGTGATTACACCTATCTGCCTTTTAAAGTGGTTGCCATGCCAACAAGCGGACTGGCTCCTTCATGGGGTTTTAGACAACAAAATAAAATTTTTTCTTTGCCTATGTTCACCGACATGCTGTTCCTTGTGAATGCTCTGCGTAGTGGAGCATGAAAGACTGGCATTCCGCAGAGAATAAAAAATACTACTACAAATTGATCTGCTTTCAATAGAAAGAAGACATTTCAGTCTGAATTGCAGTTCGTTCTGAGATATGCTGTGTTAACACATACATTACTTATCATAATAAGTGCTTTATCATGGCATACTCCCTCGAGTAATAGAAATGTCTACTGTATCTTTTGCAACAACAACAATAAAAAAGTCTTATTGTACAAATATGGTGCAATTGCAATCAACTGTACTTATTCCATGGTTAACAATAACCTGCATTTCAGTTGCTCATTAATTCATCATGTCTGATTGAAATTTGAGGAAGTAACCTTAATCCTGAATTACAAATATTGGCCATTTTAAAAATATTTAAGAATATCGATCTTTCCCTTTTTAGAAATATTTATAGACATAACTGTTAACATCATCATCTCGTTTTTGTGCAACCAAATAAAAACTGCTGATCACATTCAGAAAATGGAATGACCAATGTAGTAGATCATATATCCTTTACCATCACAACCCCACCTATACCCACCCACCCATCCACACTAATGCCTCCTTTCTCCTGCAAAGTGTGGGGAATTTGTTGGATCCAATTCAAACATAATCAGCCAACATGGTAGGAAATTCCGAGAGTGCCAAAAAAAAAAAAAAATTCTCATAATCTAATCCCAACCTGACTCACGGTGATGATCAGTGTAGCCATGACATTTTCATCCATCCTGTGTCAGCTCAAAAAATTTTAGAAAGGGGGAGAGAAAAAAACACAGGATACTGAGCAAAGACAACAAAAGAGAAGAGCCACTTGCAACTACCTACTGAAATTGAATAAAAACGGACACGCGTACGTCTTTCGACACAAGATCATCAGCGCTCGTTTCCAGAGGTAACCTTACAGAATAAATTTGTCTGCGAGAGATGACCTGAGAAAGGGAAGGACAGAAGGAAAGAAAGTGCATTGCCGGTCCAAACACGGTTCTCTATTCTTCACTTGGGTTCACAGCTTGCATTCTGCAGAAATTAATACACAAGGGCAACTGGAAATGGTGAAACATGAAATGCACACGAATCCCTATCAACTTCAGGATGAAACAGTGTTGCTCATGGATTTCTGTCGTGCCAGCTTTTTCGTCCACGGAATGAAAATCTTTGACGTTCGAAGTAAATGGTTGAATACTTTTCCATCCCACAGTACAGAAGAAAGATATCAGCAGATATAATAACCAGGGAGGTCTCTCTCCACCTCCCTGCAATAACTCAGTGCAGCAATAGCCTTGCACAAAATAATTTGAGTGAATGCTGCACTCTCTTCTGCATATGGATGACAAAATTACTGATGCACACTGAAGGTAACGACATAACTTGAAATTCATTTCCTGTTGGCATCATTGGATGGCACCAAGCTTCCTCCGCATCCAGTTATGTGCAAACACAGAATGCTCCCTTGCCGCGTTCCAGTCAGTTTGTTTTTGCTCAAACTTTGTTGACAGAACATGAAATTAAATCATTCCTACATGAAGCTATCCCTCCAGCCAAAGAGAGAGAGAGAGAAAAACAAAAAGGAAAGAGACAGAAAGTGAGAGAGAAAGAAGGCTCTGAAACAAAGGTCACTTTTAAACAACAACATGTGTGACTAACTAGAATCACTTGTCTACCCCTTGGCTGTTTAGATTTGAAAGTGTCAGAAAACAAAATCTGCTGAAACCCTTATAACTACATACCTTGCATTGTAACTCCTCATTAAAGGTGAAGACAGTAAAGACCCTCATGATACAGTATATAAAGAGGATTATAGGAATAACCATCACATAAAAGATACCAACAAAAAAAACCAAACCACAGATATCTCTGAACAGATCCCAAGATCATATAATTTTCTTTGTTTGTTTGTTTGTATGTATATGACAAAATAGTCAGCATGACTATATCTTATCTCCATGTTCACCTAATACAGTCACAGACATGGAGGCCACAAGAATTGCAAAACACAGTCATTTGGCTTAAAAAAAGTAAGATGTTTGATACATAATCACTAATCAAAAATTTATATTTCAACTCCAATATATTTGTGTTTTGATACCAAATTCTTCAAAATGTTTTTAAAAATGTTGCATGTTGCATGTTGCAATAATGTTGTAAATTGACATTTTGAGGGAGAAAGGTTTGCGGTGACACCATGTGTATATAGTCCTTAACTGGATCGTAGTCCTTAACTGGATCGTTTAAGGACTACATACACAATAATATCATGGTGACACTGCAACCCTTTCTCCCTCATTTACTTCACCATGCAAACCTTCAAGCAACACAAAATTGACATTTTGTGTTTACAAATGCCTAATTCATTGAACAGCATCTGAACTTCAAAGCCAATTTTCTCAAAACTATGTGAATCTGTTGGTTTTTTTTTTTTTTTTTTTTTTTTTTTTTTTTTTTAGTGTATCCCTTCTGTCTTTGGAAAATGGAAGTACCCAAATCAAAACTATAAAATTCAGAAACTTCACAAGATTTTTGTGGGGAGAGGTAGGTGTTCACCCAAGGAGTCCTATAGCTGCTAGCTATACCATTATACCAGTACTAAAATTATATGCTTGGTCCACATAAAACATACAAACTACTGATGTAATGACACATAAATTTGTGATATATTTTGGCAAACAAAAAATGTAACGTGTCATATCGGCATTCAAGTAAGTTGAGCTTTCTACCTAAGATGTGAAATCAGCACAATTAACATGTTAATTGTAACCTCTACATCGGTTACTCCACTGGGGTATACTTATCCCACACAAGCAGCATGGTGCAATAGGAAAAAATAGGGGTTTGTTGCAATACAATTGCAGGAATTCTAATCATGTAATCCAAGTAAAAATTGGTATAATTAAATGATTGATTGCATTTACCTACATAATGAGCAATGTTGTGATTACTCCATTGCTCAAAATAGTACTGCTCAAAGTTTGAAATCTGCTAATATCAGGGTTTGAACAAAATAGAGTAAAAAAAAAAGGCAAAAAGTTTGTCACTTGTACGGAAATGGGATGTAGAAGTCAAGAAGATAACTTCTTATAAGCTGTATTTCATTTGCGACCTTAAGGAGGTGAATCAGCATGATTTCTGTAACACTCAAAGTCATCTTTACTCCTCCTTGAGTTTAAGATGTTCACTTGCTTGACAAACCGATGCACACTTCCCTTCCCTTTTTGATTTGTTTTTCTTTACACGCACAAACGAATTCAAAACAGTTTTGATTGAACATATTTGTTCCTTTTATTAACAACACAGCTGAATCTCTATATGCAATCCTCAAAGAAATTCCTTGCACTCCCACTGTACTCACTCTAATGCCCCTTCTTGCGTGTGTGACGAAAAAAGTGAGATTGCACAACTCCAAGGTGTCTCCTCTCATCTTACTCCAAGGAGTGATCCAATTCCCTGCCTAATGGAGACTTCATTAGTCCTCACTTTGCAATGGTGTATTTACAATCACTCTGAAATTGACCATCACTGGAGAAATACGTACTTCTCATTAGTCAAGTCTGTACCACTTGGCTTTTCATAAGACATGACACAACAGCTAGCAGCGTCACTTGGTACGCCGGAAAATTACAGGAATTTCAGCCTCAAAGTCAATCTAAAAGAAGTATTTGATGTCAAGTTTATCAATGTTTTTCTCTCTTTCTTCATATTTTCTTCTTGTGGGGGGGGGGGGTGATGGGAAGAGGGGATTTGATTAGATCTACGTACAGCTTCTATTCTGGTGCTTTGTTGAATATAAACAATTCAGACATTTATTTAATCTCATAATTTTGTATTTCACAAACAATGATTGAACATCACAACATGTCTGGTTGTAACTGAGGATACAAGGATCAAGGAGACTATTCTGGTAAGGAGGGAGCAGCAACAGATTTTAACCCATTGAGAACGGGCTGATTTTGCCACGCATTTCCCATAGACACCTGCCCGAGTATACTCGGGACTCGTCTTCAACAGGTTAAGACATTGGAATAATCCACTCAAATTGACAGTGACCATCTCCTCTTTGCAAAATGTACAGCAGGTGTATTCTATAAAGCAGTGAAGTTGTTTTACTTTCCTTTGATGTACACAGACACCAAATGGGACAAGGGATATGATCTACAGTAGAAGTGCTTGCAGTTACAAATGCAATATGATTTCCTCAGCCCTGTATAATGACAGTTCTGGGACCACAGTCATAGATATAATGATGTATACTCTATCAAACTAGAAAGTGATCTGGAGTAAAATGGAAAGGCAACTATGAACAGGATATCTATTTCTCTGAATTACTTGTCATTTTTTTCTTCTCTTTGGGTCAGAGTGTGTGCTAGCTCACGTACTGTAATCCAAGTAATAACAAAATAACTCTGCAACAACAACAAAAATACCAGATTGCCCACAGGAGAACAACTAAAAAAAATGATGACATTATGGCCAAACATCCATCATGCGTGTGTTCAAAAATTTCAATCAGGCTCTATACTACGCTTGCAATCAGTGGTTGCGAAGTATCAAGCAGCAACCAGATAGTCGTGACATGCATCGTTCCGGATATCTTGTTGAGACAGGAAACATTCAGGTAATTTCTATTTGTCAGACAATATTTCTATCCTGAATGACAGATTAAAAATATATTTGATGGAAATCTTTCAACTGCCAGCCTCTGTAGATAAAATAATTTTGTCCTGTTGGTCAACACAGGCAGAACTTAATGCAGATGCAAAAGTGTAATGTGAGTCGATACTGCTCGAGACAGACAGCACCATCACTGGCATAAAACAGAACAATGTACATGTAGTCATACCATGGTTACTGTACAGCCTATGCCATTCTGGCCTTAAGAAGTTTGAGTTCATAAGAACCTCTAAAACAGAACAATGTACATGTAGTCATACCATGGTTACTGTACAGCCTATGCCATTCTGGCTTTAAGAAGTTTGAGTTCATAAGAACCTCTATAGATGTATCAGTACACTCTAAAGAGGTTCTCAAAAAAAAAAAAGGGGTGGGGGAAAAAAGGCAAATTTTTCTAACACTAGAGTCATAACTATACCTACATTTGTGAGATTATGCTAACCAATTATTAGATAAGATCAGGCAAAACATGACTGACAAATTATATGTAATTAAAATATTTCAATCATTTTATGAAATATGTTTTCTATAAGCAAGTGTGGTAGGAAGGGGAGGAGCTATAACTGCATGTGATCCTAATATTCAAGTGTGAGATCAAGACATTAAGACAATATTCACAGGTACAGTAGCATTTTATGAAAATTTTTCCATATTGATCCCCTTCTCCTATTGGTGTGTGCTGAGAGTAATATAGTCTTTTCGGTACACACAAGCTCATTGAGATGAATCGTCAATCAATGGAGCAGTCAATACCCTGGCCTAGACTTGATCCGCTACTTCCGTTACAAGCAGTCCGTAATTACGGCTCATTGCCATGATCACAGCCATGATGTCATCCCGTAGGCGCGATTATTAATTAACAAGATGATGGACTGACGTACGCTCGCGAGTCAATACCTAACTTCTTCCAGTGGACCAAATCATGTGTGTGATTATATTGTGGTTTGGAGCAAGACTTTTCATCACTTCTCTTTCTCTCTTTTTTTTTTTTAGTCCATCTCTTCACTCTCCCTCCCCCCCCCCCACTCTCTCTCTCCTTCCCGAGTCTGTCTTTAGAAGAGTGAAATTCATCATGAAGTTGATAAATTGTGCGATGATCCTTGACATCGCTAGGGACTCTCTGCAGAGGAGAGATGATTGGTGGTGTTTCCTGGAAAGAGTCTGCTAACAGTGGTGGATGCAGGGAGGGCTAATTGGGGAGATGGCTGAGATCAAGCACAGGTGTGCAGCCTGAACTATATATAGGATTCGCTCGGAAGATGGCCTGTTCCCCCCCCCCCCCCTTCCTGATTCACCGGATCTAGAGCTATACTTTTGCTTTCTTCTTTTTACTTCATCTTGTTTCTGATTATTCTTATGAAGGCTCACTTCTGTTAAGGTTCTCCAATATGATGGTCCTCGACTCGTCGAGCCATTGTTTCATATTACCCGTGAAGCACAAGGGAAAGTGAGCTCACTGAAATGAATAATCTGATAAATGCAGTGCAATATTATGTGGGATCAAACACAAATATTATGCAATTGGCTATTCAGTGCACAGTTCTTGAGATTTTGTACAACTGCTAGAGTGCTACGGTCCAACACATGTGCAACATTTGCTAGAAGACCGAGGAAATACAACACAATTTATAAACCACAGAAGACTCACTCTTCAAAATCTGGTCTTTGATGTCATACATATTGGGAAAAGATGGCACAGAAGATGGCACAGAATTCAGCCTAAAATCAAATACTGAAACTCTTCAATATCAGTCTGGTACAGACACAGCATTTATCCACTGCACCTACAATTCTCATGAGGACCAAAAGGTTAAGAAGTGCATGAGCTCTACCACTAAAATGCATCACCATATGAGCTGATGAAGATGAGCAGGTGTGTGGCAGACTCGTTTCCTCAAATCCATGCATTTAGCATGAACTCTCCATCAATACTTCATGACCCAGCCTGCATTGCATCCTGTATCAGTTTTGTACCACTGAAGTTGGTACGTCATTTCACAAAGAGTCTCTGTAAAGGATTCAATTAACTCGAAAGTAAAATAATGCACTACGTTCATGTGATGCATGTAGGCCTACTGTGTAGGAATAATCTCAGCTTAATGTCAAGTTATGTTTAATAGCACGTTGGGGAACTTTTGCCAGATTATATATCAGGGGGCATTTTATGAAGCAGTTTGGTCAGATATTTTTCTGAAAAACTGCTACTGAAAAACAAGCTACTGAAATCTTTGAATCTGATTGGCTGAGAGCAAATTTGTCCGACAACTTAGTCGGACAAAATGATTCATGAAATACCCCCAGGGCACCGTTTCATCAAAGTTGTCAGCCCTGACAAGTTGTCAGTCTCTGACAATTACCATAGTAACAGTCAGTGACCAAAGCTTCTCAGCCAATCAAAACCAAGGATTTTACTGAAATTGTCAGAGACTGACAACTTGTCAGCGCTGACGACTTTAAAGATAATATAAAGTTTTGGTACCTCAAAAGTTTCCCTGAATTTCCTTGTCTTAGTTTGTGTGTTAGGTTAAAGTACCTTTCATATAACTAACACTGTGAGACTTACTCGCCCCAAAGTGCTCTCATGTCTTAGTAATCATGCAATTAACTGCGACCAGCAGCCCCATACGCATAGCGTAATGGGGCTTCGCATTGTAGTATTCAGGATCATGAAAGACTTAGTATCGCAAGAAAATACCAACTTAAAATCCAAAAATTTCTTCAATTTGAAGACTTACCAATTAAGTTGAAGTATTGAAAACAGGCTTCGGGCAACGTTTGGTTCTGTCAATAGTCCCTTTCTGTTTGAATTGATGACTGAATTTGACTCGGTCGAGAGGACCTTGGGAGAGCTATACACTGAATACTACGGCCAGCGCATTGGCACACATCACATGCGCACAAATTTCAAATCCATGAACGGATAAGATGTTTGTGTGTGCATGCGCTGGCCGTCAATTCAGTGTAGCTCTCCCAGTGGTTATGAGAAGTTGAGATTACCTGAACTTTTCACTAATCTGAATGCAGACAAGATGGTTAGCTCCACTACAAATATCATGCACTCAGTGCAGTAACCTCTTTCCTACCCCTCCTCCCATATCCTATGCCACTTAGCATTGTACTCCTCATTTTCAGCCAGTGCGCTCATGAATTATTCATACTCTAGATCATTACGCCCCTCCCTTAGCCTTAGGGGGCAAGACGACTGTAATGCGGCCACTGCACAATCTTCTCATGGTCCAATCCACCGCTAAGGTGGCAGCAAATTGTCCGTGCAACCCTCTCCTGCTATGAATCAAGTGAGTAAAGAAAGTACGGACCACACATAAAAGAGACTTCTTTTCTTGATCACAGCATTTCACTTGAAAACTGTCAACTTCATACATTTCTCTTACCCCATTTCACTTACATCCGCCACAGTACAACTTTCATTTGAGAAGGCTTTGTTCTCTGATCTTATAACACGCATGCAAATATACAGCTAATGTAGAGAATGAAACCATTTTAATTGGTTTATTGATTACCAACACTTTAATGCAGCATAATGGCCAGACATCTGAGCCATGTCATGTGTGCGGGATAGATCAATGGAGCCTAACCACGAGAGCATGCTTGAGATATATCACAAATATGACAAGCTTTGCCCAGAAGTTGAACTGATTCTGCTGCCCCCGTGATAAGAGAAGCTTCATATCCGGGGATATCACAAGGATTAAGCCACTATCACCTTTGTCGGGCGGACTTCACAGAGGCTGCTTGCCATGGAAATATCCCCCTTTCAATGATAAGGCCACTCACTCTCCGACACAGTTTCTGCTCGTTTGCTGTGTGACCCTAAAATGTCATCCCACACTGCCACTGGCATTGATGAACATCATAACGTGCCAGCGATGGTACAGTGAAATTGATTTACCATGTAGCCCTCGTCTAAAAATACTGAAATGAGTTGGCCCGAATCAATAAACACAGCTAACGAATCGATTAATTAAGTCAGTCATCCGACATGATGTGTATGAATACTTGAAAGCTTTGTATGTTGGGTTCGCATATTGATACGCACATCATAGCTCCGCACATGAAAAACTGGATCAGTTGTGTTTAAAGCTCATTATAAATATCTTTTCTTTCATTATTTCTGTGACTGAAATAAAGCTCTGGGATAGCCACAGAAAATGAAGTGTGCATTAGGAACTACACGCAGCACCAAAATAGTCTAGTGAATGACAAAAAAAAAAGAGGAAAAAAAACCCTGCAAACTGCATACCATACAATGCATTCAATTTATGCTTATTATATCATGTACATTATATTTTGATGGGAAACAGGTGCATTGACTTCAAAGAGCAGATGTCAACATAACATTCACCCATTAACCACATAGATATCTGAAACCCGATGCTTATGGGGGCGGGGGGATTAGGCGATGACGCCAAGGATAGAGCTACACAGAGCACTTAACTTCATACATTTATCTTGTCTATCTCACTGGCTTTTCATACATCAGTCAATAAGACAATAATTCATAAACATAATGTTAAATGAAAGAAAGATATTATTCAGAGGGGTGAAGGTTCAGGTGTGAGTTTCTTCAATTTGCCTCCCTCCACAAATTAGATTTATAAGATCGCAACTGCTGATCTGTAAATTAACAAACATGTCGGAAAAAAGGAACCAGTGGGACTGGAACCTGTCATCTATTGCTTTCCGGGCAGCGACACTACCACCAGGCTGTCCCTGGTTGCTGGCAGTGACAGGATGAACATGGAACAAATACCCAAGCTCCAAAAATTCTGACATTGTTATGTTAAGTAGTCCAAGGCGGACAAGGCATATTAAATGATAGAAAGATATTATTCAGAGGGGTGAAGATTCAGGTGTGAGTTTCTTTAATTTGTCTCACTCTAAACATAATGTTACAAACAAACACACACACACACACACACACACACACACACAAAAAAAAAAAAAAAATACCTGTGTACCAAGGTACCTGTGATTATTCTTCATCAAGTGCATTGCTACCAGGTGGGACTGACTCACTGCTAAACGTCAAGTGCTGATGAATTTGAAAAACAAAATGACTGCTTCATCAGGAATACAAACAAATGAGGATCATCATCAAATTTTATCTGCTAATAATGCATCCAAACATATTCATGGGGTGTAGCTCAATGACCATGGATACTAACATAATATGGACTGGCCTTGAGGGGGATACGACATTTATTGCCTGAACTAGAATTGTATTGCCCGAGTCGAAGACGAGGGCAATACAATTCTAGTGAGGGCAATTAATGTCATATCCCCCGAAAGTAGACAGTCCATATCATTATTATTACCCATTTCAGGCATCTTGAGCAGCAAAATAAATCATTACAATGTAAATTTTAACAATTTTCCACTTGACGCCAGCTCGAGCTCTACACCACACTGCGCGCTGGATCCCTATAGGCCTTTACACAGCTCAGGTACGCGGTGTGCGTGTAACAGCTAACTCACACAGGCGCAGGGATCGTCCCCTATATTTATGTGTTAACCTATGGGAATTTGCCCTCTGTCGCGAAACTCGGTTATGCGGTGTGCCTATAAAGAAACAGCAAGGCTCACACAGTAGCAGCGATCGTCGTTTAGTTTTACGTGTTAACCTATGGGAATTTGCCCATCGTCGCGAAACTACTCCGCGAGAGACCAGTTGTCATCAACAGCAAATTTTCCTCACTGGGAGGGCAAGTGCCCAGATGCTATATTCCCCTCATTTTTAACAAGCAAATCCCATAGGCGTTTGTCAAAGCGGGGAATATGGAAAATTTGCTCCTCAACTCCCTGCTGGCGCGTAACCTTGCGCGTACGACGAGGGGAATACAATTTCGAAGAATCACAGCTCAGATGCCTGATACAGGTAATAATACTCGATATGCACCTCTGTACTTGCAATGTATTTTTTTTTTATAGTGCATTGCACAAGTTATTTGGTGGTGCCCAATAAAGTCTCCCTCTGTCTGTTCATTAGCATGCCAGCTCTAGACATGAAAAACCACAAGAGTTGAGCTGTTTTCTTCCTAACAGATGTTTCCCGAGTACATTCCCACACTATGCTACTTTTAAATGCAGGTAATTAATTTCTTCTTTCTCATTATCCCGACAGGGTATGTTCTGTCATGAATGCAAATAATCTTTTAATTAATCAAGTAGCAGCCCATGGTGTAATTTACATTTATGAGATGCCTATAAGAGGGCTTCTTATATAAACTCATAAAGCTCTAATGAGGATGTTCCAGTTAAGGAACTTGTTCAACTTCAAGCCTGCCTTTAGCATTGCTGCTCCAATGCTACTGACGATTCACAGTTCTGCATAATACATGCTGTCCCTGCTTTCTAGCAGCTGTATACACTGTACATGAACACAAAAACCGTTCTGTCGAAAAATGTACTCTATTCCAATATACCTCAGCTCATTCATTTTTTTTCTTTGTGGTTTTCTAACAGTACATGACTTGTTTATCATTTTGATTGTGTTTTCAAAATATGTAACATATGATTTGTGTACAAATGCTGAAACGAGCTTTTGCAACCGTACCAAAAAGACATTGAAAAAAAAAAAAAGTAAAACGTGAAAATTTATCAGTCATTCATGAGAATCACTGTTGGTCTGTTGGTCACAGGTAGAATGAATTGAAACAACACTGCTAGATTGCGTTACCTGAATGAAAAGAATTAAAACAAAACAAAAAAATTGCACAAACAACCACATGTTGAAAAACAAACTGATGATCCAATTCAGCATCAAAGAGCACATTTGCACTCCAGTGAATTCATAAGGCTGGGCACTTATGGGTATTGAGCCATTATGCGAATATTTCCTACTTTGATTGTTATGAAATCAGTGATGCCAAGTTCAAAAAAATTTTTATGAGTGAGATTTTCATGACTTGGCGTCTCAGCGCTCGCGCGCTTGCACGCGAATTAGGGGGTGTCCCCTCTCCCATGGTAGGGAGCTTTTTTTTTTTCAATTATTAGCTCTTAAGGATGAGATCTGGCGCATACTTAAATGAATATTTTCTACTTATTTTGAAAGACAAAAGGGAAATATACCTTCAATTGCAACTGTAGCGGTTTTCACTTTAATCCTTTGAGCTATGCCCCTTATTTTTGGCCCAAGTTGCAGACTTCACCCGATGCGTGAGAAAAATGGGTGTCATGCGTGAGATCATGAGAAATGCTCGAGTCTCACTCAGAATGCGCGAGACTTGGCAGCTCTGTGACCTCTGCTTCCACATTGCTAGAGACATATCTACTGGCTGCGGGACACCATTTCCCCAGTGCAATGTGTGATATGAAATAATTAATATTCTACCTCATCAACGCAAGATATGAAATTCAAACTGTTCGCTTCTTACCGTAGTTACTTTAGTTACTTTAGTTACTTTAGTAAGGGTATTATAAAAAAAAAAAAAGTTTTACTGTTTTGTGAAAATCTGCATTATACAATGTAGTCCCACCTATGCATAAATTTGTGTGCCAGAATGACCATCCTCTTGACTAACATTAGCAACAAATGATAAATGTTTATAGAGTTAATGAAACATCCCAAAGCACTGTCACACTTTCTTGATCAATCTAATTTGTATAACCATTCAAGTTACTAGAGTAACATAGATTTGCATGTATTCACAGATGACTTTATCTCAAAACATATTCCACATGGGTCATCCATTTGGGGTTTGCTTGGTTTGAATTACATCAGTTTCAATACGCAAGTTCTACTGTAAAACAATGTCCACTTCTTCTTCCTTTTTCCCCTCTGAAAGTACTGCTCAAGTGCTGACTTACAGGATCATGCTAGAATGAGTTGAAATCATATTACTGACACAGCAACTCTCATGCACAGATTACTACCTGATGCAATACTTTTACTTGTTCTTCCACCAGTTAGTGATTATGTATCACCTTTTTAAAATTTTGTTTCCAAGACAAAGCTATGAAACTGTACTTTGTCTTCTTTTTTTTTGGTACTATTAGAAGAAAAACAAATACATTGGCATGGGAACACCCATGCCAATATAAAAAAAAAAAAAAAAAACCTGTTGGTGGATATAAATTGGTATCTGTAATACATTTCACTAAAACCAAGCCTTGTACAAGAGAAACAACTTTAAATTGTGAGCAAAATTGTAAAAAGAAAGTCAAAACACAATATCCAGTCAAACGGTCTAATATATCTGAAGGATGATGCTAAAAACAGCAATTGAGATTATCAATACTTCAAAAAAGAGTTGGTTCAATGAAAAATTTCAGTGTCTGAACATGACAGAATAAATCAACACTACAGGATTGAAGGAAAATGAAATTGAGAAAAAAAAAAACCCTTGCACAAACATTGAGTACACACACACACACACACACACACACACATCCTATATTACTTTTGAAACAAATAACCAAATAAACAGGCATTTGAATGTATTTTCTGAATGCACAATTAAGCTTTGATTCATATTGATATATTATTTAATTTGGGAATACCTGTACAATTTGTACATACTTGCATTCGAAGGGTTTACATCTTAGATGTCGAATGCTAACTTTTGCTGGAAAGTTTTATTAACACAAGTTTGCTTGAATTCATTTGGATTTTTTTTTAAGTGTTCTTATTTTAGCCAACATCACATACATTATTTACTTTGAATGACAAACCACACAGTCCAGGTCAATGTAGTCAATGTAGATAGTAGGAGGTTTGGGATTAAATAATACATCAACTTTCATGCAGTTTAGGGTTAATAGGATCTTAATCTTTCTTCTTTTCTCCTGTGATCAGTTGGCTTTTAAAGCAATTTAATCATCTTACCTCTGCAGCAGTTGAAGTAAATTACTGGAAACCTTGCACACACATGCAGCCAAGACAAGTATCCAAGCGAGAAGACCTGTAAAGCACACAATACCAGAAAGAAAAACTGAACGTGAGTCTGCGGCAAATCCAACAAGGAGTCCTTTCTTTGGCCATGCGTAATTAGCACCAGCTCGAGAAGAGAAAGATCCACACGATACGCTCTCCCAGCTTGAAATGGTATCATCAACCACCTGAATTCAATATCTCTCCCTCTCTCTATCTCAACCTGGTGCTCTCTCTTCTCTGCCTCTGCATCATCTCTCTTGGTGTCTGCATCCTGCTCTCTCTCTCTTCCTCTCGCATTCCCTCACTCCCCAGCAGCGCTACGTCAATATTCATTCTTGACGTCACTTCCACCTCGTTTTGTCGCAGTAATTGATTTTGCTCCCCTCGGCTAACTCGGCTCTCACTGCTGCTCACTAGGAGCCCCGGCTGCACATGATACGTCTGTCTCATCCCTTATCACCGATGGGCTGGCACGGCAACGATAGACCACGCACACCGCATCCCCTTAATGAATTACCTACTCAGATCTCTCACGACAAATCGCGCTCACACCTCTGTGCTCTATCGCAAGGACAAGTTAAACCAACCCCTGCTGGACGCAAACGGAGGTTGTCCACAGCTTCCACCCTCTCCTCCTTGCCACTGTTCGCTTTGCTCCTTTATCCGAACGTGGGTCTCTCTCTCTCTCTACCTCACTGTGGGGAGAAACCTCTCCTACTCCTTGAATATAACGCGCTCCATACCTCCTGTCCTCGGGGTAATTTCATACCCACCTACCCAAGCGCGGCACAGGCAATCACACGCCTTGTGCTACAGTCAACATGACTCCAGCCATCCTACCTTATCATCGTCTGGATTTGCCGAAATCTCCAGCGCTCTACCCCAACCTTTTCAGAGGGGCGCGGGAATCCAATACGCAGTGTATTAGAATGCTGCCATCACTGAATAGTGACACACGATGAGTTTGGCTATACATGTAGGACTCAAGGAGTAGAGAAGATCAGACTTCATTCTTGACTTACCGATTCATGCGACCCATAAATGTATCTAAATCACATAAATCTCCCTTCTACACAGGCCAATTTCGATGTAATGATACACAGTTCAGCTTTAACTGCAACAAGCACAAAAGAAAGAAAATCACTCACAAAGATTTCAAATCTACTCTAAGATCTAGTGTACACTGCAGTCATTCTTGAAGGTACAAAAAAGGGAAAATAAAAAATGAGAAAAGAGATGATGAAAACAGGTACACTGCGAGTGAAAAGAATAATTCATTGTTGTTTTTTTAAATCAATCTACCATTTATGTAAAAATCAAGTTAGCCCTCTGCTTCTAACAGAAGTACAAAAACACTCCAGACATTTCATTGTCTCACATAGAATTTATCAGATTCACAGACGAAATAGAGGGATAATAATCGTGATCCAAATACCCAGAGTTTTGTGCCTGTTCAGATGGACAGAATTATCCTGCTAATTGCCGATCGCATTAATTTGTGACCAAACTGCACATGCCCTAAATCTACCAACATGGGAACCCTCCCCCTCGTGTTTGTGCACTATTTAATCAACCCGTGATGACGGAATTTGAATTTAAAAATCAAGATTTTTTTTGCCCTTGCATTCACATACGTGTGGCAGTGCGACTTATCGTGCTATTTCTCAACTTATTGCGATCATTCTCACTGAAGAATTTCTTGGCATTTGGATTGTGATACTGATCGTGCTACATAGTGGGATTTTGCAGGTAAAAATCTCTATACATCCTGTATTTTGATCACGATGCAAATCTCGAGATTTGTATCCCCCAAATTCACGTCAGTTTGAATCCCACTAGTGTCATTATCCCCAGACTCTGTTGAAGCGATAAGTAGTGCAGATATTCTTAGTCTGGATATGAGAACACAGTCAACAGGATTTCAACTTATTAGATCACACATCCACTAAAGTTTATACTAGTCCCATGGTTTGCCACATTTATCTTCCCACATAAACAGTCATTATGATAACTGATCTTCAGTTTCACCATGCATTTTGCAGGGTTTTTAACTGTGATTTTGTGATTCCAGCATTATTCAAAAATTTAAGAAGATGCATGACAACACGGAAGTGATACGCACGTGAAGAAGCCATGCAATGTATAGTATGACAGTTTTACCCCTTGAGGACGGTTTGATTTTTCTACAACACGCATTTCCGATAGACGCTTGCCCGAGTATACTCGGGACTCATCCTCAACAGGTTAAGACCAAACTTTTCTACACAGGTACTCTGCCCAACCCAATTGCTGAGGCTAGGCAAAATCAAACACTTCCCAAGGTCTAATATCAGCAACTACTCGTTCAGGGTTACAAATTTAGGAAACAGTAAAAACACAAAATTCTACAAACTAAAAACCATAAAGAATTAGTTGTACTCTACATCGCTTTTGAGGCAATTACATCTACTTTATCTCCATTTGGTTGTGCATTGTTCAAGGATGGTTACTCTAGCTCTATAAAGCTAGACATACTCTTGTATTGTCATTACTGTCTTTTTTTACACTTGATGACTGTATGGATTTTCGTATATAGCCCTACAACATTATAGTCACATATAAGTATGAGAATCGGGATAAAGAGATCCAATGGTGTAGATTTTGTAGAACTGACAGGGATTATCTGCACTTCTCACTGGCTCTTACCAACCTGTCAGCCCTTGTCATAATTATCTATCATGACTTCCAGTCCCTGTCCCTTTGGAAGGATGTCATGATAAGATCGGCAGAATTCAGTTCACAACAGGTGTGGAACACCTCCCTCCCCCCCTCCCCCCCAAAAAAGAGAAGAAATGATGCTTCATGTATAGAGGGCGCTGTTTACCTCCAATGCTGCAAACCTGTTTGAAGGGCATTTGTCTGGGGGAAACTACAGACTACTGATTACATCAAACCAATCACATCTCTGATACTGTACCCCTTACTGCAAATACTATTCTGCAACATTGTTTGCTGTGAATATACAATGTAATTATATTGTTTGCTAAGCCTTTTTCTTTTCTTTTCTTTTTTTTTCTTTTTTTGTGCCAATCGTAAAAATATTTTTCAGCGTATTTTTCCAGCAAATCTTCTCAGTTGAAAGAAACACAAGTGTCACAATATTGGCTGCATTAATCCCTCCAACTGTGCAGGGATGACTTTTGTACTCCCTACATTCTCAGCTGAAAAAGAAGCTCGAAGAAATATGGCATACACACAAAAAACAAAGTATGATGATATGCACCCCTCTCTTCTTGACTTTCCCAGCAAATACATACAGGCTATGGAATCATATTTATGATTGCTGAAGGGGGGGGGGGGGGGGGGGGGCTACACATCACTTACAATCACACTTCCATTGGACTGATTTTCTTTTGAACTGTATTGACAAGATGTGAGTTGCCCTCCCAACTATTTTCTATTTCTCGCTTCACTACACCTGTTACTGGCCCAGGTTGAAAATCCCACAGAATCGGCACACCATTGGCCCACAAGAACCTAAAGGCTGGTCTACTGGTGTCAATGTGGAAAATGGTATTATGTGAAACCCATAGAGTTTCTAATAGGTTTCTGGGACCCACAGAAACCAAAAGATAACTTTTGTCAGACCAGTTAGAAATGCGCAAATTCTGTTGGACCAAACAGGAAGTCACAGAGATAAAGTAATACAATGTAACCTCATAGACCCACAGAATTTGTAATGCACTATTTCTCAAAAACACAGAGAAATCAATGAACACAATTAAACATACTGACAACTGACAAATTTGACACTCAGCAACAAATTTGACCTGAATGCTCCACCAGGCACCCTGGGTTGAGGGGAGGGACAGAAAGGCACCAATCATTTGAACATACTCTTGAGCAATTTTTAGTCTGTGGGTAATAATAGCCCTTACTAATTTTTGTACTTTTTAATGTAAGCAATGTTTATCAAGCCAATGAATCCAGTTGTCACTAGCAATTTCAACCCAAAGTCTGGCATACTTCTTGCTTTATTGTGTTAGATACATATCATATAGATGTGTTGCCACACTTTCATATCACTGAAGATGAGACTGAACATCAACAATAGTGGAGTCCAGATTATGGTGACTGAAGTGAGACAAAATATGTTGATAAGTAGATAGATACACTTGTATCTGAATCTTTTTGTGTGAATAATATACAAACATGTTATCATAATTTCTGCTTGTATTACTGTATACGCTGTTATTTTTGCGTACAGATATTTTCGCGAATGACGAGGCCATAGACATTTTTGCGAGATGTTGTTTTCATGAATTGATGCCGAGGCTTACGCTATTAGATGCACTATTAACAGGGCGCATGGAGACATTTTCGTGTGTTGTTAAATTCGCGATCCAAAGCTGTAATTTGCAAAATTCACGAATATTAAACCCTTCCGAAAATAAATACAGTATCTCTCTCTTTGTGGCATGTGATGGGGGGGGGGGGGTGGGAGGGCCTTTTTATCACCTTGGTAGATTGGTGGAATATATCATGAGATATGACTAATGAATGAGGTGAGCATAGAAATATGAAAAAAACAAGAGACCCGCGGGTCTAGCGCTCACCTGAGTATCGCAAGTTCACCTTTCACGCAGTCACTAATCTAAATTATTCACAGCTCTACTAAAAATTTTTTAAGATTCCTTAATTTGGGGAAATTGGGGCCCCCTGGGGCCCTCTGGGTGGGGCATGGTGCCCATTTTGATAAATTGAGATCCTGACCCCCTAGGGTTGCTACCTGCCAAGTTTGACGAAAATCCATCATGAGGTTTTCAGGAAGAAGATGAAAATGTACAATACAGGTCCCCATTTGGACCTTCCCACCCCCCTCCCCCCCCCCCCCCCCCCGCCCCAAAGAGGGGCACCCCTGGATCTGCTATGAACAAACTTGAAACTATAGTCATTAATGTACTCACTCATAGTATTATCTTCGCTCTATAACTTCTGATTCTACAGATGATTTTTAAAGATTCCTTCATTTTGGGGGATTTGGATCCCCCCCCCCCCCCCCCCCCCCCCGGCCCCCTGGGTGGGGCATGGTGCCCATTGTAACAAATTGAGATCCTAATCCCCTAGGGATGCACCTGCCAAGTTTGGTGAAAATGGGTCATGGGTTCTCAGAAGAAGATGAAAATGTACAATTTAGGCCCATTACGACCCTCCCCACCCCTCCCCAGGGTCCCAAGGGGGGCACCTCTGATTCTGCCATGAACAAACTTGAAACTACAGTCATCAATGTACTAACCCATAGTATTAACTTAGCTCTATCACTTCTGGTTCTAGAGAAGCAGATTTTCATACAGATTCCTTAATTTTGGGGGGTTTGGGCCCCCTGGGGGCCCCCTGGGTGGGGCATGGTGCCCATTTTAACAAATTGAGTTCCTAACCCCCTAGGGATGCTACCTGCCAAGTTTGATGAAAATCGGTCTTGGGGTTTTCAAGAAGAAGATGAAAATGTAAAAAGTTTACGCACGACGGACGCTGGATGAAGGGCGATTGCAATAGCTCAATTGAGCCTTTGGCTCAGGTGAGCTAAAAAAATAGTGTGAACTCACTGTTAAGTAACTACTCAAAATCCCCTCGAAAGTTTACCAAAATATCCAGTGAGATTTTTTTTTTTCTCAATATCAATGAACTTGATTAAAAGCTAAATCTATTAGTCAATTCAAATGGTCAGTGTAATCATAAATCTTTGCCATTTGAGATCACATTTTAGGTCATTCAATGTCCCATCACAATTACGTAATATATTGCATGCTTGCGCTGCAGTTACCAAAACATGGCAAGTGTACAGCTTCATGATTTTTCTGAAATATAGTTGGAGATGAGTCACCTGAATGTCATTTGCAGGTATACAGTAGATAGTGCATGTGCAAGGTAGACGGTTTACGTGCCAGTAGTTTATGCAGCTAGGCTCTCCATTGAGAGCTGCTACATGGCTTCCAATGCACATAATTCAAAAAGAAAATAGAATACATGCAAGTGTCTTTATCTCTCACATAATTTTGACCTGAAGTACAAGAAAACTACATTTGAATACGCATACATTGTACAATTATACAGTCAAACTCGCATAAGTCGACATAATCGGGACTGAGAAAAACACGTCGACTTACGCAAAAGTCGACTTACATGTAAGTCGACATTTTGTCGACTTATAAACGAAAACTAAATTTCCCCTATACAGAATAAGATCACGATGCGGATCGCTACCCAAATCTTACTCCTTTTGCCGCCAAAACATACCTACTGATATTAGCAACAGTTATGTTTTAGTTCATGCATAAATCTCGCGCGAATTAGTAATGACAACGCACAATTCCCAAATCTCTAAAAAGATTTTGAGAGAGCGGGATCTGAAAACTGGGCCCATTTCTAGACACTGTATGTTTAGATTTGCTTTGAAAAATAGAACACATATACCCTAAATTGCATACAACTTTACGCTTTAAATTCAAGTGCGTTGCTGCGAAGATATGCGTGTGAATTCGTATGATTCTGTCGAGATAATTTTCCAGTGTCGACTGAGTTGAAATAAGATGTGTGATTTTCCTTCCCTAAGTCGCCATATTTGTTTTGCGTAAATTTCTATTGCACTACTCTGAAAATGAATTGTTCTCGCGCTCCGATTCACAACATTACCGTTCTGTACGGTGCGGGCCAGTCTGAAATAAAAACAAGAAGAAAAGTTTGTTAATCCGAAAACGACATCTTTCGGATTACTAACCCACTTAAAAACAAATCTCTTTTCGTCGTCGGACTAACTTAATTTTGGACTGAGATTTAAACCTTCGGCATAGCGAACTGTGACAATAATTTGCTACTATTTTTTTCATTGACATTTTGTGAAGCAGCATGCGTTTCGGTAGCTTGAAACGTGTAAATGTTGCGATGTCTTTCCCCTGCTAGTGCAGACTAAGTTCGGTCACGGCGAAGTTCCGTTACGAAATAAAAATAATGCAAGTCTTTTCAACAATAACACACTTCCGTATAGATTTTATGCGTTAAACGCAGTTTCTAGTTTCGTACAAAAACCACAAGTCTTTTCTGCAACGCTCTTGCATTTTAAATACAGCGTTGCCTGTGATTTGATGGACTTGCATTTGATTTTTAGAATTGCGTCAAAACGCAAGTGAGTTTAAGTTACCTTTAGAATTCTTAGATACAATTTTCTAGTTTCGGATGATTATCAAACGCAAGTCTTTTCAGCGTTCCGTGTGTTTTGATGGACTTGCATTTGATTTTCGGGTTGCGTTTAATTTTTGATTTTGCGTACGAAATAAAAATAATGCAAGTCATTTAAAAAAATAACGCACTTCCATAGATGTATAGAGATGCGTTTAAACGTAGTTTCTTATAGTTTTGTACGAAAACTGCAAGTCTTCTCTGCAATGCTCTTGCGTTTAAATACAGGATTGCGTGTGATTTGATGGACTTGCATTTGATTTTAAGAATCGCGCTTAAACGCAATTGAGTTTTTAAAATAAGTTCCCTACAATTTTCGAGTTTCGTATGATTATCAAATGCAAGTCTTTACGTGTTCCCGGTGTTATGATGGACTTGCAATTGCATTTGAATTTCAGAGTTGCGTTTAATTTTTAACTTTGCGTACGAAATAAAAAAATAATGTAAGACTTTTAAACAGTAACGCACCTCCGTAGATGTTAATGGATGCTTTTAAACGCAGTTCCAGTTTCTTACAAAAACCGCAAGTCTTCTCTGCAACGCTCTTGCGTTTGAATACAGCGTGTGCGTGAATTGATGGACTTCATCTGATCTTTAGAGTAGCGTTTTAAACGCAATTGAGTTTCAGGTTCGTACAACTATTTTCTAGTTTCATATGATTATCAAACGCAAGCCTTTTCAGCAACGCACTTGTGCAAAGTTGCTTGTGATTTGATAAACCTGCATTTGCTTTTTAGTTGCAATTAATTACATGTAGTTGCATTTTGATTAATCTTCTAAAAACAGGCCCAGGTTTCTAATACCACTTCGGAATAATTAACGTTAGAATATTCGGATAAACGGAAACATGTATTTCATGTTGTGATAATGATTCTCTACTAGGACCTATAGGTGTACAAAATTTGTTCATTTTGAGAATAACGAGGAGAAAAAGGGGAAAGTGAACTGCTTTGGGTACTACATGTAATTATCCAATGTAAATGAGTGTATGCCCTCTCTATTCTGACGTACAAGACAATGGACGCATCGCGCCGCGAACGCTACCGCGCCGTACACTAGAGAATTACCGAGTAGAAATGCTGCGAATCGGAGCGGGAAAACAATTCTTTTTCAGAGAATGGCGATAAGATTTGAGCAAAAAAAAATCATGTCGACTTAGACGAGGGAATTAACACGTATTTCAGCTCAGTTGGCACTAAAAAATCAGGTCAACTTACGCAAGTTGTCGACTTATAAATGTCGACTAAGACGAAGAAATTTTCGAGGAATAACAAAGGCAAAAATCTGGACTTTTTTATCGTGTCGACTTAAGCGAGTTGTCGACTTATACGATGTTGACTTAAGCGAGGTTTACTGTATTACTCCACTAGTCTACATTTTCAATGCATGACCAGGAATCTCCGTAATTATCAAACAAACAAATTCAGATTACCCATCAGCACCATACAAAAGAAAAATTGGATTGTGACCAGTGTGTAGGAGGTGAAAATGAACCTTTTTTTCCTTTCATTTTCTTTCGGTTTTTCTTTTTGAACAGCAGCAACACTGATAAAAGAACTGCATGATGGTCACCTAATATTTCCTGTATTGGAGTCAGTCTGAAGGTAAGTTTCTACTGTCAACGCACTCTTGACACTACGTTCCTGACTAAAATCCATTCTTCACACATCTGTCACTTGACAGTTGTTGTTTTGTTTTTTTCTTCTCCCAATCAAGGTCTCTCGTTTGATGTTAATTGACACTTTCCAGTTGAAAATACAATACAAGTACCACTTGGACAATATTCATATGTACATGTATATCCAATATAAAGGAAGTATGCTGCAATATTTGATATTCACATTTTGATTTGGGTCATGGAATGAGGCTTATTTGCTGGCTACAGAAGAATCTATAGGACATTATGAAATACAAGGTACAGATGGACAAACTTATTTCCACAGTGCAAGAGCCCCTTTATCTTGCTTTAGCTAATTCTCTGATCTGATGCATGTTAGGAGCAAAAAGTTATTTCTCAGTGATCATGTCCCGCAAATATGTAAATTACAGTTATCAGCTCATCAGTGCTGCTTTACTAAAAGAGTCAGCTCCTGAATGACACACAGAATAATTACAAGTGTATGCAATAAGTCCTCACTTAAACACAACATGGGCCTTGGTTCACCTGTTTAAGGTCAAATAAAGACTACAAGATTGTGTGAACATTGAACTCTAATCATGTAAAACACATTAAACTGTGAGTGAAGCATTTTTCTCAGTCTAATTGACTGCAAACTTTTTGGCTGCATGTTTCAACAATGCCTGTAAAAATCTAAACATCATACATATACGTACGGTTGTCCTTTCTAAGGCTGTGGACTGAATATAACTTTGTTTCTTAACCCAACCGCATGCAATTATTCAACTTTTAAAAACTCAAACCAAACATTTAGATGCAGATGACGGCATTGCACTATGAGATTGAAAGTAGCATCATGATAAATATTTTGACGTGTAACAAACACATCAACTTTGCCCTGCCCATTCCCCTTTACAGCAGCCTTGAACAAAGAGTAATCATCTTTACAAACAAGTGGTGTTATTATCATGTTGTTTTTTTTTCTTTCATAATCCAACACATTACACAAACTGACTTCTAACTTGAATGGCATACAACCTGTTTTTATGATGATAGGACTTTGTAAGATAAACTAAGTGAGAAGCTCTTGTGCTCGTACACTCTAAAAGTAGACAATGGAAAAAAAAAGGGGGGGGGGTGTATCCTTCACCCACACTTATGTACTGTGGCTCCTTGACAACAAAAAGATTCCACAAAGGGTGATCACATTGTTCCCAGAAGGTGCAGTAGTGCACAAAGAAAATATAGTTCTCTGCACATGGTTGAACGATATGAGATATTCTGTACATTTCCAGCCAGGTGATCACGCCCATAACCAATGTCTCTGATTTGGGGTACAATTTTTGTAGAAGCCCTGCAAACAAAACCATATTGTTCACAATAGTGATGTTCCTTATACCGAAGGCTCATTGTAATGGCTCCATGGGATGTAGAATGTGGTACACTTGCCATCATATACTACACCCCCCCCCCCCCCTTTGGCAATATGATTAAAAGAAAATAGTCAATTTAAAGACAAATGGATCCAGGATTCAATAAGGCACTATTCGATCATTTTGATTCTTACACATCTACCATTTTCCAAACATTCTCCCAGTACCAATTTGTTCAGTTTAGTATGCTAACAATGGTTGAAAACTGTCAATCCCTGTTCATCTCTTGATTCGGCCATTGCTCCTATCTGGTTCAGAACTGAGCTAATTGTGAAATGCTTTTGAACCTGCACAAGAGGGGGTGAATGAAATGTATATGCACCCACAATCTACCCTCATTGATGGTTTCTAGTTTTACCTTGTCAATCTTTGTTAAAAAACAAAAAATAAAAAAAGAATTGCAGCGGTTATCATGCTATCACGCTATCCAACACTGCCCTCTTGGATCTCGGGGTCCCTGAGCTTTCGAGTGATGGTGGCAGACTGTACCACACCATGCAGTATCAATTAGGTGCCAATGCTCCAGAGTCAGATCTATTCAAAGACTTAGATAGATATCAGCAGTTGAATCATGGTAGACTCTTGTAAACATGCAAACAAGTGGAAGTGGGACTGTGGGGGCTTACCATAACAATGGAATCAGTCTCGCTGTATGGAAATCCACCTGGAGCACCAGGCACGGACCCTGACTGTTTGTGTAAAAGTATGTTGCATGTTGATCGATCGATTCGTATTTAATAGGTAACTAAGCAGGCTAATGGTCCTTGTCATTCCTAAAGTTACTTATGCTATATTTGTTGTGTACCTTTGTCCTATACTGCCACATGATTGATGCATGGATTAAATAAAATCACCATCAGCATCACCATCATAGTGGTAACCCTAGCACAAATTAATTTTATCACTTGTAGCAATTACTATGTGGATTAATAAGGGTGTGTGTTTGTTGCTCTGAGGCTCTTCTTCTTTTCTTCATAAATTCATTTCTTGATCTTCCTTTCCTTCTTCTTTTGTATTCTCCCCTTTCACTTTCTATTCAAGGCATTAAAAACAAATTTAGTATCACAATCAATACCATGCTTCAACACTGCAATTGTGTACATGTACAGTGGAGATTAAATATCGTGGTAGACGATGAAATGTGATCCTTTGAATGAACGTACTTATCTACCAGGAACTGTATCTACTCTAGGTTCAATCTGAGCATAATGTAATATTAGACTGGTATCTGATTTCCTCTAATTACATGCAATGCCACATCACTAATTGCAGCTGAACTCAAGCTGCACTATGCAACGCAAATTGGACTCAATAATTCAGTGCAAATCTATTCTTATAGCAAATTTACATAAAATATAAGAGCAAATCACATATCTACAATCATTATTTTTCATTCTGTATAAAGATTGATAGTGACATACTGATATCCTCCTAGCATTGATTGCATGTTATAATTTATAACTTTGTCATGCCATTTATTAAGTCTACTGCATCTAAGGACAGAAATAGTCACCTGTGATTTACATCCGGCACAATGTAAATATGATGCACAAAGAAAGAAAAAAGAAGAAAAAAGCACCGTATATTAACTTCTAAAGAAAAATAACTTTTGCACAAAGTGTATAGCCTGGACTTGAATATTTTGGACTCCATGTTCAAGTAAAACCACAATGAGTTGCAAAGCAACACAGAACCATGCAACTGCAAAGAGCAGTTTGTGTAATTAACCCATTTAGGATGAACTGATTTATAGACTATTTACACACATATTTACACACGGCTAGTCTTGAATGGTGAAAAGAAACAATTATACAATGGTATGCATTCATCAAAAGGCTATGATTATGGGTTTCTTGGAATTCTATTCACTTTTTATTAAGAGACACTATGGTACATAAATAATTAGTGACTCTGAGAACATTATGAAAGAGACCTTTCATTTTCAATCATGATGAAAATAACTTCTTCTTTTTTTTTGGGGGGGGGGGGGGAAATAGTACTACAAGCAAAGAGATATCAGTAGACAAAGGCAAAGAACAATCAATCTTAGATAGTAAAGCGACTTGGTTTATAGAAATAGCAGTTTCTTTGCATGCAAGCTATAGGGATAACTGTATACAGTCAAACCGGTCTATAGCGACCACCCAAGGGAGACAAAGAAGATGGCTGCTGTAGACAGGTTCTTTTAATATCATGGCTTTTCTCTCCGCGAGATTTTTTTATATTCATTTATTTATTTTCAGTGGTATTATACAAAAGGTGGCCTCTAAGGCAGGTTTGACTGTATTTCCAATATACTGTGAGGGCATAATATTTTATGCATCAGACTTATGAATGATCTGTTGAGTTGTTGAATTTGTGTTTGAAAACTAGAGGCAACAAATGAGAAGAATCTCTACATTTTGAGTTGTCAGCAAAGTTAGCAATAAAGTGCATCTTGAAAATAATTTGGTTTGGTTTTCCAAGAGATATTTGGCAAGCTGTCAATTTTGCAAATACATATATAGTTGACTCTCAACATCGGCAAAAACGACTAATACGCCTAAACAGAAATTGAAACTCTGGATGAGTCCATGTGTAATCTTAGATGTAGACATATGCTTGGTACAGTTTAATTTGGTTATCACAACACCATAGTTCCATGGAACATCAAAATTGGTCAATGCCATACAGGCAAACATGGCCATTTGTACATCTAACTCAGTCTATACCATGTAAACTCTTGAACCCTAATGTGGTAAAGAGAATTGATTTTCTATAGTATTGTCAACATAAATTGCCCTCTGCCAGTGATCCTGGAATGGAAGTAAATTGCCCTCTGCCAGTGATCCTGGAATGGAAGTATCTTTTTGAAATGTAAACATCACCATGCAATCAGGGCTAACATTGACAATCAACTTTACAATGTTTATTCTTCTAGTGCAACAGGCTATTCAATGGTCTTTCAAAGGAAAACACACATACTGGGATGATTATCTATCTTAAACAGGGTAATTTATCATGCAACCATTACAGCAAACAGCCACAAAGTCTTATTCGAACTACTGCAAATCCTTGCCTTTGTGTCAATTTTATGCAAGCTCCTCTTGTATCTGCACAGGGTCTGTGTTAAACAAATTTACCCAATTAATGCAGTGTATCAAAGTACTTCGTCATTAGTTAATGAATTCTATTACTTTCACAGGAAGTGTTAACCAGTTGATTATTACGAGTACAGCAATCTACAGTCTACTAGCTAGGACCAGATTATGCAGAGAATAAGTAGTGCAGAATCAACAGACTCCAATTCAGAGTCAGAGCACTGAAAAGCCATGGATATTTATGCCAGCCCTGAATAATGGAACAGCATTCCATTTGTTTGTAATATTCATGGTCAATTCTGCCTTTGTACGCTGTAGTGACTCTTGGTCAAAGATCTTTATTCAGGGTCATCTTTTCTCACTCTATGTTCATTGTTCCATGCATATAGGCGATGAATGGTGGATAGAACTAGCACAGAATAGTCCTACCCTGTTGTAAACACACTACATACAATGCCTCTGGGTTTAACTTTGCACATTGTTTGCTGCACCTTGATCTCTTGCTACTCCTTGCACAAGGGCTAGATTACACACCTCCCTTCTTCTTCTTTACAATTTTATCTGCCTGCTGCAATCCTAATGATCATTGCAGATATCAGCTGGTTTGAGTATGTGTGTTTTTTACTAGTTTGCCCAGATTTCATCCTGCTTTTCAGGAGAGAATTGAAATGGGTTCTCAGACAGGACCAAAAGCTAGATCCTGCTTCTCTGGGACATTTAGGAGATTTTATTATCTTCTTCTTTTTTTTTTTTTTTTTTTTTTTGTACAACTGTTTGACCATCCACACCACATCTATCAACTCTCCATGACGAGCTGTGGGAACCATTGCAGTTTGGGTCATACTGTCAGTGAATATGAACATCCTACCCTTTGACATGAGAATTTGCCCATGTGCACACTTGAATACAGCTTGGCACAATGACTTACAAAACCATATAGGGAACTCCTCCCTACGATTCTGAGAATGTGGACACAAAGAGAAGTGCCCTTGAGCATCCAAACAATTGTTTTGAAGAGAAAAGTCCTGCAGCAGTGCGGGACTTTCCTCGAGGTATCAGACCTAGTCTGAATATGGGTGAGGTTCCTCCGAAAGACTTGGCAACAAGGGTAAAGTGCCTTGCCAACAGGTGCTACCCTGTCAGGCCGAGGCTTGCATCTTACATAGTGAATAGAATTCTCCCTCCATCTTATGTGGTCTAAACAGATCCCCAATTCATGTGCAACACAGTAATAGTGTTAAAAGCCATACCAATGTAGGGTTGTGATATCAGTGCAAGGGCATTCCCAAAACAGAATCTGATATTGGAAACCTGAGCAAACAACAAATGTTGGCCATTCAAGAGAAAAACTCATAATACCCGAACAGATGCACGGATCTCTACAGCAGATAGAACTATATATTGAGGCAATATCTCTTGCTGACAGGAAGTGTAGCCCTGAATTGTCTGTATAATAGTTTGATTGTCAGTCAGAGTTCTTCTCTTACTGCTAATTTTACTGAGCTCTATTGAGGATTTGAGTACTGCACACTCTACAGTAGGTATGGTCTTAGGGTGTGTTCGAGCGCTCTGAAGCGAACCAAAGTGAACTGAACCAAAGCGTACCGTACCGAACTGTGCCAGATCTGAGTAAGCGTTCGAGCGCTCTGTTGAGAAAGCGTACTACTAGTAGTACCTCACAAGTTATTTTTAGAGAAGGTCACGCATTTTTGTAGCAAGAATGTCATCCACCTGGCACTTGAACTACTTACAGCTGTCCCGAACAAAGAGAATGATACCTTTGCATTGTGACGTATGCGCATGATACGCGCATGCTTTACAGTGAACTTTTGGTACGCTTTTGGTACATTTTTGAGCACATCGGGAAGTGGTACACATTTGGCTCGGTACAGTATGGTACGGTACACTTTAGGAGCGTTCGAGCGCTCCTCTGGCGCAGGTATGGTACGGTACAGTTCGCTTTAGGAAAGCGCTCGAACGCACCCATACTGTTCAAGATAGACTGCTGGTGTGATGAGTGATGCAAGTGGGAGGTGATAAGTTTTGTGGGACAGGGTACATCGTCTCATGAGTCTGCTATATGTACAATGTATGGGCTACCCCATCCATGAGCTGAAACCAGAGCTGAGGATATCAATTATCATTGTAACTTTTTATCCCTATATTCACAGGCAGTATACCAAGCAATATAAATGTGTCGATCAATTCTGTACTTGCTCAAGCAAGTTGGTAGCAACAATCATGTGCAGGATCTGAATCTCTTTGATGCTGGATCAAAGACTAGATACAGCTATTTGAGGTAATTAAAGGACAAGTTCACGTTCACAGACATGTGGATTGTGTGAATGCAGCAATATTAGTAGAACACATCAGTGAGAGTTTGAGGAAAATCGGACAATCCGTTTAAAAGTTATGAATTTTTGAAGTTTCTGCTTAGCCACTGCTGGATGAGAAGACTACTACAGCTTGTGATGTCAGATGTGTACAACGATATATAAAGAAAATGTAAAGAAAATTCAAGATATTTTTACTTGTCTCGCATAATAAAACACTTGACTTCCCTCTTTCAGAAGGCAAGGGGAATAATATTACCCTTAACATACATCAGTGACGAGTCGAGGAAATGCGCACTTTTTTCATAACGTAAAATTTTGTGAAATTCTCTTTATATTTTCCTTATCTATCGTTGTACGCATGTGACATCATACACTGTGGTGGTCTTCTCATCCAGCAGTAACTGTGCAGATACTTTAAAAAATCATAACTTTTGAACGGATTGTCCGATTTTCCCCAAACTTTCAATGATGTGTTAGAACTACTAATATTGCTGCATTCACTCAATCCATATGTATATGATGGTGGAATTGTCCTTTAATAAACAATTGGCATACACAATTTGTTGTGGGTACTCACAACTGAATGACATGCCTTAAAAACTACACACAAACAACAACAATAACAGGTAATCAGGTTATTAAATGGCTCTCTCCTGAGCATTTTTCTTCAATATAATGCCTGCCGGAGAATTTACCTTGTATTGGTACATTCTTACACCTCAGACTAACTGCAATCAAGTCCGAATGCAATGCTCTCACAGTGGAGACTTGTGGATTGAGCACTCCAGGGCTAATCTCAGGCCTGCCTGCCACATAATCAAACTCACAATGAATGTTGAAAATTATTTTGTTCATACTCCTTACAGAAGAAAATATACAGGACGTATCAATAATTTCTTTCACCATAAGTAGCATAACTCAAAGGCCATGATTCAACCCAAAGAACACATTACTGAACATTACTGTATTGTGTATGACTAGCAAAATAAATACATTTCCCAGACCTTACTCTGGCTACCTTAGTTTTACAGGCCTTACAGTTACACATTAAATATGCAACTAGCACACAAGTGCCATCTTTGCATCAGAGCCATTGTCAGCTGATTGTAATTCAGGAGGGATTAGGATGATTACGTAATACCCCAGTACCTCAAATCCATTGAGTTTTCTTTGATGGTCAGTTTCACTTTGGGAGTTATTTTCTGCGTTGACAAAAAGAGTACCGATGAGCAATAGTTGGGACTGCCATGAAGAAATAAACTCAATAAAGATAGACTTCCTCTGCATGTTTTGTTAATGAGAATATATACCAAATAAACTGAAGGATAGTACTAGGTAGGTCAACGTCTACACCACTCATCAGATCTAGCAAAAAACACAAGTCAGTCACGTCATCTCTGTAGTACATTTCAAATTAAATATGAAATTTCATATTCCTCACTATATTTTTACAACTCGGTAGAATTCTAACGTTACATGGTATGTAAACTGGATGTTTGTTTGTTGTTGGTTTTTTACAATTACTGACTATACTACATCAGGCATGTTGAATTCGATTTGTGCAGTCCCATGAGTATTAATCAGTAAGGTTAGAGAATAGCTAGGGAACGCGTTATGTTACCGGTATTTGGTTTCTACCGTTATTTAGAACGAGACACCATCTGTTCGAATACATCCCGGCGGGAGTGTGGCCCGGTCGATAATACCACGCGTGCCCTATGATCCAGCATACATCTCACATACGCAAGTGCACGACATAATTTTCGAACAGTAAACGATGGTAAAGGTTTAGGTCCTTATAATCAGATAATATAGTTCGACCTACTTAAGTAGAAAAGTATAAGGTAACTCTACTGATGACCGCTCTTCGCATTAGATTTAGACACCTTACCTATAGGCAATGTCTGGAATGAGTGAAATGGTTCCACAAATTATCACTTGCTCGGTTTCCACAAACAAACATTCTCCAAATGCAACAGAGGCAAGAGCATTTCAGTCACCACCGAATGAGCACGAGAATCAAGGGCGAGCGAGCGTCTGCAAGCGAGCGAACGATCAGAATGCCGGATCTCTAAAACCCACCAATTACGTTGAGTGTTGGGCACGAACCACATGTCATCAGATACTGTAGTACTATAGTATCTGTGGGCGCTAAGCCAAAAAAGGACGGGGTGTTTCATCGGTTACAGCTCGTTATTCCGAAGGTTCGTTATTCCGAAGACTCTTTATTCCTAGATTCGTTATTCCGAAGGTTCATTGTTCCGAATTTCATTTCGGATTAACCAATCTTCGGAATAATGAACCTTCGGAATAACGCCACAAATTTGGATTAACGAACCCTTTTTCATTTTCGGATTAACGATCTTCTAGGTACAGGGAATGCGTGTTTCGGATCAACGACCCTTCGGATAACGACTCTTCGGAATAGCGAACCTTCGGAATAACGAACAGCACCCGTTTCATCAACGTTTGTCAGTGCAAAAAGTTGTCATCGCTGACAATCACCATAGTAACAGTCAGTGACCAGAGCATCTCATCCAATCAAAACGAAAGATTTTGCTGAAATTGTCTGCGCTGACAATTAAACGTTGATGAAACACCTGCTCTCAAAGAAGAAGAAAAAGAAAGAGAGAAAGCAAGCAATTACTAAAATGTGAGTTGTACAGTACTGTATTACCAGTGCACAGAGACGTAGGCCATATTTGGGGTAATCGAAACACTGGTAATGAGGGAATTAAAGGACAAGTTCATCTTCATAAACATAAGGATTGAGAGAATGCAGCAATATTAGTAGAACACATCAGTGAAAGTTTGAGAAAAATTTGACAATCGATGCAAAAGTTATGAATTTTTAAAATTTTTGTGTTGGAACCGCTGGATGAGGAGACTACTATGGCTCGTGATGTCATATGAGTACAACAGTATAAAGAAAATGTAAGAAAATTCAACATATTTTCACTTTTTCGCATGATAAAAGAGCACGTGACTTGCCTCTTTCTAAAGGCAATGGAATAATATTACCCAAACATTATGTCAGTAACGAGTCAAGGGAATGTGTACTTTTTCAAAGATGAAATTTTGTGAAATTCCTCTTTATACTTCCATTGTTGTACGCATGTGACATGATACACTGCAGTAGTCTTCCCATCCAGCGGTGACTGCACAAAAACTTCAAAAATTCATAACTTTTGAACGGATTGTCCGATTTTCCTCAAACTTTCAATGATGTGTTCTACTAATATTGCTACATTTTCTCAATCCTATGTTAATGAAGGTGAACTTGTCTTTAAGTCTTGTTGGTTTGTGATGGGAAAGTATTATATGATGCCCAATTTCTGGCGGCGAGCACACAACCATTTATCCCGTCAGTCCACCTCTCTACTACTAGTATCTGATATCAATTTAATTCCCCCTGCTCGATCCCCCTTCCCGCCCCCCCCCCCAAAAAAAAAAAAAGAAGTTCACGTCAGCTATGAACTCGTTAATGGCTTTATCACAGATGGTGCAAAGCGTAGTCTCCCTTCCACATTAATTCTGATTTATAAACGTTTAAGGGTGATTTGACAGTGATGGGCCCATGCAGATATTATAGGCAGAAAGACACTGTAGGACTTTGTGAGAACACTTTCATCAGCTTTATGAAAACCTATACCTTTTATGCTTGGTATCAGTTTGAGCGGATATTATTGGAGATAGCACCTTGGAGAACGCAGAAATGTGAGTCACGGAAGTTTGAGGTAAATCTGACCATCCGTTCAAGATCGAGTTACACTTCGACATGATATAGGCCTACTCTGATTAATTCACGGCTCAATGATATGAAGGCTTCGTGAAACCATGCAAGAAAAAAAGATATGAAAAAATAGCATTTTTATAGATACGTATATAGGCCTAATGAAAGAGCACTAGAATCATCGCTCCTTTATAAGTCAGGTAAATGTTAGGCCTACATTAATTCATAAACAGGATTGTACATCAGTATGGCAAGTCAACGGACTGCGTACTTTTAGTGGAGCGGCATAGCCGAACAATTGTGCATTTTGTGATAAAAGCACCAAATTTCGTACACAGGTTGGCAATCACGTTCAGATTAAATTTAGATATGGGCATCGTAAATAGCGCCCTCAACGTCATGGCAGCCATTTTTTCAAAATGGCTGCCATAAATGCCATGTTTTCGTAAAATTTGCTAATTTTAGGAGAGAAAAGTAAACAAAAGTTTGGTTACAAATGGGAAATTACATTCAAAATAAATCTAGATATCGAGCCATCGGAAATAGCGCCCTCAACGCCCATGGCAGCCATTTTTCAAAATGGCCGCCATAAATGTCATTTTTTCAAAACATTTGCTAACTTCAGAAGGGAAAGCCAGTAAGATTTTGCAAACAAGTGGGAAATTACATTCAAAATGATTTAAATATTTTGCCATTGTTAACTGCGCCCTCAATGTCCATGACAGCCATTTTTAAATGATTGTCTAATGTGCCACTTCTTGATGATTTTGCAAATTTCAGAAGGGAAAAGTTAATAAGATTATGCCCATAAATGTTGATTACATTCAAAAACATCTAGATATTGGGCCATCGGAAATTGCGCCCTCAACGGCCATGGTAGCCATTTTTTCAAAATGGCCGCCATAAATGCCATTTTTTTGTTAAAAAATGCAAATTTCAGAAGGAAAGCCATTTTTTTTTTCCTTTTTGTGCAAACAAGGCGTGAAATTACATCCAAAATAAATCCAGATATTGGGCAATTTAAAATTGCGCCCTCAATGGCTATGGCAGCCATATTTTTTTTAAATGGGCGCCATAAGTGCCACTTTTTCATTAAGAAAAATGCTAATTTCAAAAGGAAAAGTCAATGAAATTTTGGTTATAAATGGGAAATGACATTTAAAATAAATCTCGATATTGGGCCATCGGAAATTGCGCCCTCAACGGTCATGGCAGCCATTTTTCGAAATGGCCGCCATAAATGCTATATTTTCGAAAAGATTTACTAAAATCAGAAAGGAAAGCCAACGAGATTTTGCAAACAGGTAGGAAATTACATTCAAAAGTAAACTTATTGGGCCATTGCAAATTGCCTCCTCAACGGCCATTTCAGCCATTTTTCAAAATGACCACCATGAATGTCTTTTTTTCGTAAAGTGTTGCAGACGTCAATCAGAATTTCCACAAAGGTGGAAAATTACATTCAAACTGAATTTGATAATAGGCCATCCAAAAGTGCACCCTCAACAGCCATAGCAGCCAAGTTTCAAACAGCTGCCATGGATGCCCCCCCCCCCACCTTTTTTTTCCCCAAAAATTTGCTGATGTCAGCAGGAAAAGTCAATAAGACTTTGCAAACAAGTTGAAAATTCTGCTCAAAAATAGATTTAAGTATAAGGTCTTCTTAGAAGGCGCCCTCAAGGGCCATGCTGACCGCCATGGATGTCTGCTTCTTTTTTATTTCCGTGTTTTGTTTTTTTTTTTTTTGGAAAGATTTGCTAATTTCAGAGAGAAAATCAATGAAATTTGTACATATGTTGAAAATTATATTCAAAAGAAAATAATATATGAGGCCATTACAAATGGCACCATCAACGACCATGGCAGCCATTCATTTCTTGAAAATATGATAATGCCAGAAGACAATACAATTTCTTGTGCAAATTGACAAAAGACATTCAAATAAATTCAAGTTTGAATTTGAATTTGAATTTGAAATGAAGATATTGAGCCACCACTTAAATAACATCGTCCCCAACGGCTATGGCAGCTCTTTGTCAAAATGGCATCCACACACTGCTAAAGAGCAATTATATCTAATGCAATCTGGTGTTCAAAGAAATTTAAATTAAAAAAAAAAGGTTTCATTCATGGGTTAGTTCTAAATTCATGTTTTCAGTTTAGTTCTAATTGCAGTATTTCGCGTGTGACGGCTAACAGTATGGATATCATATGTATGTGTTTTTATGGAAGCATAGCATAAAGTAAATTAACTTTTTTCGTAAAATGAAAGGCCATTAAGAATGTCTTAAAGGGTGTGTACAGTTCTGGTCGAGGTGAGGATTTAGCTTTTAACGTTTTTGCGAGATATTCAGAAACCACTCTATGAGATGTCAAAGAGCATGCAGTTCTAAGGGGTATCAAAAGTTTATTCGATGAAAATCGGTCTTGAAATGGCTGAGATATCCAAAAACAAGGTGAAACAAAGAGATCCTAATAAAGTGGTGGCATGTCGCCTTTTATTATTAGCACTTTTTGGGATATCTCAGCCATTTGAAAACCAATTTTCATCAAATAAACGTTGAATCCTTCTTAGAATTACATGCTCTTTCATATTTCATAAGAGGCTTTATCATCTCACTTAGGAATGTTCAAAACATGAATCGCCACCTCAACCAGTACTGTACAGTCCCTTTAAGAATGTTTAGGAAGTTACATTTTAGAATAGATACACGTCATATAGTCCCATATATTCAATGATATGGTGTAACTGTCAAAGTTGATACATGGCACCATTATCCCTGAATATTCATATTACTCTTTTTCGGAAATTTTTCATGTTTGCCACCTAAAATATGCATTCATCATTGGTGTAATTGTCAACTTGCGCAAAAAGATGTTTATTGTCTTCTTCCGGCATTAGGACATCTTCATAAAAGAAAAATGGCATCTATGACAGCCATTTTGGAAAATGGCTGCATTTACCGTTATTAGCATTTTTTTTCTTCTTGAAAATTTGCGAAGGAACAATTTCTACAGTTAATGCAACCTAGATATTATATTGTTTGATTTTAAATATGATTATTAATTCATGTACACATTTGTTGACTTTATTCTGAAATTACCATTTTTTTAAACAAAATGATTATGACAATGGCAGCCATTTTGGAATATGGCGGCAATGGCCGTTGAGGGCAGTATTATAATAATCTAATACAAATATTTATTTCAAACATGATTTGCAAATTGTGTGCAAAATCTTATTGACTTTTCCTTTTGTGAAATCAAGAAATAAGAAATAATGGAATCCATGGTGGCCATTTTGAAAAATGGCTGCAATTGCCATTGAGGGCGCTATTTACAATAATGTAATACATAGGCGCAAGATATATTTCAAACGAAATTTTTAAATTGAGTGCAAGATCTTATTGACTTTTCTTGTGGAATTAGTAAATTCAGAGAAAAAAATTGCATTTATGGCGACCATTTTGAAAAAATGGCTGCCATGACCATTAGGGGGCACAATTTGCCCAATATCTAAATTTATTTTAAATGTTTTATTCCACTCGTTTGCAAAATCTTATTGATTTTCCCTTCTGAAATGTTTAAATTTTACGAAAACTGGCATTTATGGTGGCCATTTTGAAAAAAAAAGGCTGCCATGGCCGTTGAGGGCGCAATTTGCCATGGCCCAACATCAAAATTTATTTTGAATGTTATTTCCCACTCGTTTGCAAAATCTTATTGATTTTCCCTCCTGAAATTTTTAAAATTTTACGAAAACTGGCATTTATGCGGCCATTTTAAAAATCCCTGTCATGGCCGTTGAGGGCGCAATTTGCGATGGCCCAATATCTGAATTTATTTTGAATTATATTTGCGACACATTTGCAAAATCTTATTGATTTTCCCTTCTGAAATTTGTACTTTTTTACAAAAAATGGCATTTATGGCGGCCATTTTGAAAAAAAATGGCTGCTATGGCCGTTGAGGGCGCTATTTACGATGGCCAAATATCTGAACTTATTCTGAATGTTATTTTCCACTCGTTTGCAAAATCTTACTGGTTTTCCCTTCTGAAATTTTTAATTTTATTGCGAAAAATGGCATTTATGGCGGCCATTTTGAAAATGGCTGCCATGGCCGTTGAGGGCGCAATTTGCTGTGGCCCAATATCTAAATCTATTTTAAATGTTATTTCCCACTCGTTTGCAAAATCTTATCGATTTTTTCTCCTGAAATTTGTAAATTTTTACGAAAAATGGCATTTATGGCGGCCATTTTTAAAAATGGTTGCCATGGCCGTTGAGGGCGCTATTTACGATGGCCCAATATCTGAATTTATTTCAAATGTCATTGTCAACATGTGTGCGAAACTTGGTGCTTTTATCATAAAATGCACAATTCCTCTAATTTTTCAAGCTATGCCGCTCCACTATTTTCTTCATTTTTTAAGTAGTTTTATGCAATGTGCGTAGGCTACAGATTGCTATAGTTCTTTTATGGGCTTTTGTAATTTTTCAAAGGTTAAGTTTCAGGCAAATGTATCGTGTATATGTGTGCGGGGGGGGGGGGGGATACTGCCCAGCCTCTCACACAGAAACAGAAAACTATTAGGTTTATGTATATTCACAGTGGGATCCAATAGCTGCAGCTGTACTTTTAGAAAAAATTGATAACTCGGGAAACAATCGAGGTCAACGACTGGAAAGATCTATTTAGACTATTTCCTAACATGGAGATAATAATCATGCTATCGATTATGGGATTTTTGTTTGATTTTATTGAGTTTGTTTGTTTCGTTTAAACTTTGATTTTTTATTGTTTTCTCTTTTTTCTTTTTTTTTCTTTTTTTTTTTGGGGGGGGGGGGGGGGGGCAGTGTCGTTTATTTCTTCCGTAATGGTTTCTTTCTGGAATATAATATGGAGACAGTGTAGGCCCCTTCATGTCAGACTCAGATCCACAAATAAGCAAAGGGTATACCTTTATTAACACACAACCTATCTTATGCATAGGCCTACACACACACTCACATCCTCTCTCTCTCTCTCTCTCTCATTTGATGGTAGAACTTATTCATTCATTTCCATTCAAATAATATCTGAGAAAGTATATCTAAACTGATATTGCTGTTCAAAGTATGTAACAAACACAATTTGAAAACAGTAAACCAATTTTTTTTTTTTAGTCACTTCCTGCATGCGTAATAATTGAATATAAGCCAGGAAGTATAAGAATCGACAATGAAACGCAGAATATTTCATTTGTTTTATTGATAATAATTCGCTTCACCCTTCCCCTCCTCTTCTTTCTCCTCCATTCCTAACCCCTCCTTTACTTCCTCCTTCTCATTTTCGATCCCCTCCTCTTTGTGGCAGTGTCGGAGTGTCCCCTCGTCCATCAGGGAGGTGGAAGCCATTCTCTTCCACCTCCCTGCCTCGACCATCCTCTCCTTCTCCTCCTCCTTCTCCTTTTCCTTTTCCTTTTTTTCCCCTTGCCCATCTCCTCTTTCTCCTTCCGGTCATCATCTTTTCCTTCTCCATTATCTCCTTCCCCTCCCCCTTCTCCTCCAAATATACTTCACGCTAATCTTTTCCCTTCTCAATTTCCTTCTTCTTTTCACTTTCCCTTCTCCTATTAGTTCTCCATTCCTCCTCCCTTGCATTTTGTTTCTTTCCCCTTCTCCTCCTCCTCCTCCTTAGTCCCCTTCATCTTATTTCTCCTTTTCCTATTTCCATCTCCGTCCCCTATACTTCTCTTTTTCATTCTTCCTCTTCTTTCCTCATTCCCCTCTTCCTCGTCTTTTCCTTCTCCATCCCCCACATACTTTTTTTCTATCTTCCTCTTCGCCTCCTCCTCCTTCCCCTCTTCCTCGTTTTTTCTTTCTCCACCTCCTCTTTCCTTCTTTTCCTTCCCCATCCCCTCCTTCTGCATTTCCTTCTCTCCCTCGGTCTCTTCCTTTGTTTTCTTTTTGTCCCCTCTCATCCTCCTCCTCATTATCATCATCCTTTTCATTTTCCTCCTCCTCCTCCTTTTCTTCCGCATCATCAAATCTTCTTCTTCCTTATCTCCCTCTCTCTCTCTTTCTGGTTTAGGCTCTCAATTTTATTTCCGCCATAATCAGTTCCTATATACTTTCACCAATGTCATGTCTCAATCAAAATTTCCTTCTACATTTTAGTTAATTTCAGGAATGACTCCTTGAAATAAAGTACACCCTGTTGCTATGTTTATAGTGTTGCTGCTGATGTATAAGAATTCCTATCAATAGGTTATAGTTTGGATTGGCCATCAGGGATTTGTTGTTTTGTATTCTGTTTTCTTCCCCCATTTTTTGTTGTTGCTTACTATCGTACAATTTTTCTATAAAGTAGCACACTGTGTTTCCACAATTGCCTCGTTACACTAAGTTACTTCGCAGTTCTAACATACATATAGTCTTCTACTCTGTCCACTTGATTATTTCCTTGACAAATACAAGTAATGTTTCCGCCTAATACACACATTGCATGAACTCACTTATCCAAATTCATAAGTTATGGGGCATAGTGTAATTGGCTATGAGAGATCTGAAAATAATTACCTATTTAATGTTAATGTTACTGTATAAACATCAGAATAGCTCTTTGCTATCATATAGGTCTACTAGAAATATTAGTAAAACATGCGGTGTGTCATTGGCCATGACAGAGAAAGACAGAGAAACAGCCAAATGTCTTGAAATCCGACATTGCTGTGACTACAAATATCGTTGAAATCGATGAATGATAATTAAATTCACCTCCCTGTGAACCATAAATGGACGCGACAGAATACTAGTATCCTATATAGACACCGCATCACGTCCCAAACATGCTAACTTATCAGAGTGTCCTTCTATTACCCTTAGAAAATGCTGTAATAGATTGAAAATAAGCGGGTATTTTGTTTGTTTGTGTTCAAAATGGTCACACTATCCTACAATGAGTATATATGCAATATAAAATCATTCAACAAACACAGTCATTATGGCATAGGCACATAATAAGGCACTTAACCTTGCTGAGCACACATAACATTTTTACTTGGGTTAGCACTCATGTTGCACCATGGTGGTACGTGCTATCAAGACTCAGCTCACATTGTGCTTCCCTAACCATAATTATCTTCATTTCCCACTCCTACGCCTTTAAAGCAATTTCAACCATATTTGGTTACTTTTCCTAAAATTTTATTTTCTTCCGATGTTGCTGGTTGCCATGACAACCATAAGCTAACAACCATATCCGTCAAATTGTGCACATTGTTTTTCTGTTCCAATTTCAATTAACAATATAAGAGTGAATCAACAGTTTTCTTGGCTGTAATATGCTTAAGGACCAAAATCATTATTGCCAGACACCGTTGACAAGCAACAGCTATTAAGGGGGGGGGGGATATGGAGAAATCTCCGAAGTTTCTGCGAACGACCTAACCCATGTGCAAATTTCATAATATTTGCATCATGAACAGGTATAAAAATCATTGTTACAAGTGACTTATGAATATTGCACCTTCTTGGAAGGAGGCCAATACTCGTTGCCTCACTTCTTGATACGATGGTTATGTATGTTTAGTAATGTTCCACCAGTGAGCTATATGGGACCACATCCGGGACATAACAGGCCTTCTTTGTTTACATCTGGTCTTGCTTGTACTTAAAGGAGAATGAATCCCAATGAATCTATGTGAATATTGAGGAAATGCAACAATATACAGAACAAATTATATCAGCGAAGTTTGAGGAAAAGCAGGCAGTCCTTTTCTGTTCTTTTTTTTAAGTTATGGCTTTTTAAAATTATCTTTTATGATAATGATGATGATGATGATGATAATAATAATAATAGTAATGATGATAACAAAAAATAAAAAAATGATAATAACAATAGTAAATAATAATAATAATATAAATAATAATAATACTAATAATAATAATAATAATAATAATAATAATAATAATAATAATAATAGAATTGATTAATGAATAAATCTAAAGAGAAAAATAACAAAATAAGAAAAGACGCAGATGCACTGTAAAAACAAATCATAATGAGGAATTAGAGCAAGAAACATCTCAATGTATATTCAGAAGTAGAAATGGACTTATTTAATGTCATCCAAGAGTGCAACTGAATAGAATGAACACGTGAAGCAACAACGTGAAAATCTGACTCATTTTGAATCCACTGTCCTCTTTAAGTCTCTCGTCACCAGCAAAAGAAAGCAAAACTATGAAGACAGAATGGTCAAACATAATCATGGAATTAAGAAGAGCTTTTCAAACACACCAATTAACATGCACTTTCAGTAAAAGAAAAATATACAAACCGTGATCAGCGATTGCACATGAAATTATCTAATTCCCAGAGCAGAATGTTGTCGTTGAGCGTAATCACACGATCGTTATCCAGCCACGGGAAGTTATTGATACTCGGTATAGTACTAGGCTCGAGACCTCCTCTTGGCTAATGATCGGAGGACTGTTCTACACGAAGAGCTAGAATGACCAATTCATATCAGAGACACATTTGCACACAGTGTCGATGTCCTTCTTTGCAATCTGTAAATTTGTGCCGTATCTTGATACAGTGTATAGTTTCTGTAAAAGCACGAACAAATTAAACTATGTGCAGAGGGTGAGAGTTCATGACTCTTCGTGATGACACTTCAGCCCTTACGTGTTTTTTTTCTTCCATTCTTTGGTTTATTGACTCGTTCATTCATTCATTTATTTGTATGATTATTGGTGTGTTCATCACCTTTTCATGAGCATAGCATCGTTGGTCATTCAAAGGAATCCATCTTGTTCATGTTAGAAAGGGTCAATGATCCCTCCCCTTTCTTATAGATGGAATGAATCTAATTGGGACAGAACCCTTTGAAAGTTATGGGTTTTCATGTGGATGTTTGCGTGTGTGGGTGTTTTTTTTTTTGTTTGTTTGTGTTTTTTTTTTTTTTTTTGGGGGGGGGGGGGTTTCTTTTTGGGTTTTTTAAGTTCTTCAAAACCCAACCCCTTCCCAACCCTCTGGGTTTCGCGGCCCCTGAGTAGTCTTTTTTTACATTGTTTGTCCGTTCTAGTTCTATTATATAAGACAAAATAATTCTAATTCATATCAACACCTGCACTACGTGCAATGTGAGTTCGATGGAAGTGCGTTGAAAGTGAAACTTTTTATACGTCTTCACTTTACTTCTATAGTATGATAGGGTATGTAATGGCATATCAAGATTGTTCACTGTTAGTGAAAATAAATTTTTTTTTTCTTTTCTTTTTTCATCATTGCACCACGCATGAGTTGTAGTTATGTGCATTAAAATTGGGAAACCTCCATAGCACATTGTAGTCTACAGATTCCCTGACAGATTCCGTTTTCGTCCCTCCCCTCCTCCTCCTCCCCCACCCCTATCGTAGAATAAATGCGTCAATCGTTGCACCTGTTGGCGCAATCCCAGAACCTGCCCGACAAATTTTTGTACCGGATGATCAAAATATTATAATCGATTCCCCCAGAACCCTCACCCCCTCCAAATTTTATAACTGATGTAATGATAGTGAATGAAAGTGAATCTTTCCTGTACTTTTATATGTTTTTTATTCAACTTGTTCTTGTTTTAGATGTTTGATATGTGTGTCTATGGAGAAAGACCATTAATCGTGTCTTGCAATTTCTATGGAGACCAAACAAAATCACTCATTCAATCAATGAAAAATAATAATGATTATTCATATGGGTATATATATATATATATATATATATATATATATATATATATATATATATATATATATATATATACAAACCTCCCAACCATTCTGAATTTGGAGGAAAGTATCTGAATTTTTACCACTCTCAGTTTCAACAGGAGTTTCCTATGGGAACTGTTCTTTCTTTCCTATTTTTGAGCCAAATCATCTCTATTTTTTTTTCAGTCAGAAAGGTTGGGAGGTATATATGTATATATATATATATATATATATATATATATATATATATATATATATATATAAAGAGAGAGAGAGAGAAAGGGAGAGGAAGAAAAAGATGCAAATATTGAGTGTATAGAATCTAGACTAGCTCCATAGTTGTACATTACATCAAACTATATGTTTAAGTAGATGGCATTAAAGAATAAAAGTTTAATTCAAAAGAAAGCGAAAAAGCATGCTATAAAATTCAGGATATAAAGATAGCAATTTAAGTGGCCGTGTTCCTACCCTATAACCAGTCTCCTAATACCACCTGCACGTATCCTCCCATCCCTTTTCTCCGCTTCTCCTTCACCAATATTTTGGCTATTAAAACAATATTTTTGCTGATTCGTGCCAAAGCGTGCGACCGCTCCCGGAAAAACTTAATTTAGACTGTCACGCAAAGTGAATGCAAAGTATTCTATATGAGCATCATATAGTTCATGACCCTTGATTTTGCACAACAAACGAGGCAGTAATGAGCCCATACAACAGGAGTAGCAACTATACCATGGAAACAGCTAGGCAATAACTATATCTATAATATTTCTCATGGCGAATGGGATTAGTAGCAGATTCGAGCGCGCAGAATTTATACGAAAGAACGGTGTTTGATAATGTACGATATGCATCCGTTTGCATCAACTCACCTAACTTTATTAGATATGGTAAATTTATGGTAGATCGTTTCATTTCAACATATTTCACAACACATATTTTATTGGCAGCGAGTACTAACTCACATGCAACTTAAATGAGGAGAAGTTATCGCTTCATAATATATGTTTGAACTGCACACAATTCTTGCCTAAGTTTCCCGCCTCGAAATGAAAGAGAATGAGTTTTTTTTTTTAATACCACGCAGATTATAGTAAAACTAAGAAATCTTTATAACAATAAAACTTTCTCACAGTGATAGGCTGAAGCTGTTACCATTTGAAATCCATCGGGAAAGTTGAGAAGCGATGACATCATCGTTGTACCAATATGTAAATTCTCATTCAATGTCCAATTTTGATAAAATTTCAATGAGACCAAGTAGATGATGTATTGGAATTAGAATTTCCTGAGCAGCCGGTGTAAAAGAATTCCTTCTCAGTAATAACCCTATCTATCATCCTATTCCCAACTTTCCCGAGCTGACGAGGCGAAATGACGTAAAAATCAGAAAAAGCTATTATTTAGTCTATAGAGGGCGCAAAGCATCTTTACCTGCATTCCCATATTGCTTTACTCCAGTGATGCTAGTGCTCACGACGCTGTCATCAGCGTAACAATCAGTCGCGGCTTAAAAATAGATAAATAAGAATAGAGAAATAAAGAATTGCATTAGAAAAAACAAAAAAGATCTTTCTGTAAAAGATCTCGATATAACTGTGGACTTCACTAATTATGCTAGCAAAGCATTTTTTTTTTTAAAATCCAACATTACTTCAGATGGCATAACATGAAAAACTGCTTTGCTAAATCAACATTCTCTCTCGATCCAAACATCTTGATGGTTCTTTAATTTAGTTTAAGTTCTATAAATTTTGATTAAGAATGAAAGATAATTGATAATCTTTTATCATTTTGCATTGAGTTCAGAAACGCAAATACTTCGTGAAATGAAGAAGAATGATAAAAGGATGGATAAGAGGAGTAAGACGTATAGAACTTCCATATACAAAGATATCAGTTTACATGAGTGATTCGGATGAAATTCGCAAGTGTGTCTTTAATATTCCAACATGAAATTTCAAGATAGGTCAAATTTTGAGATATAATGAAATACGGCAATTTACTAGTATTCAGCAGAGTAAATTGAAATAAATGAAATGAACTGATACGATACGATATGATATGATATGATATGATATGATATGATATGATATGATATGATATGATATGATATGATATGATAAATTATATGATATGATATTATATGATATGATATGATATGATATGATATGATATGATATGATATGATATGATATGATATGATATGATATGATATGATATGATATGATATGATATGAAGTGAAATGAAATTAAATGTCGACTCAAGCAAACCGGGCTCTCGGAAAAGAAATCACTTCACGAAATTAATCACTTCACGAGATAAACCACTTCATGATTGATAATAGGGAAAACGAGACAGCGCCATCAGTCGGCATGAACCATGCAGACATGACTGCGTATCCTTCCACTGCTGGTTAATAATGTTTGGCTGTGTAGAATACAAGAAATGAAAATAATGATAATGATAAAAGAGGAATCTCTTCCCACCTCCCTTGAATAACACATGCTTTACAGCGAAATATTATGGGTTCTCTTCCCTGGGTAAGGATTGATAATGTTATATGATATATTTCGTTTATTTAGATTCTCTATCAATCGCAAGTTTTGTTTAGATGTACAGACATCATTCTAATCTCAGGTTATGCTTTGCAAACTGAAAAATAAATAATGATAATAATAAAAAAAAAACTAACAGCCTTAGATGTCTTATTTGAAGCCCAATCAGGTTACTTTAAAGATCACAATTCCATCCCCAAACAAATAAGGGAGTTGTGAATAAACGAGAAACTCTAAATCCACAGCTATACCCCCCCCCCCCACCTTAAGTAATGATATAATCCTTTGGACGCCAATAACAACATTTCCTCTTCAGGCGTATAATGAGCCGTGTGTTGTGTGTCTGTGTGCCTATTCTTATATATAAATCATGTGGGAAGTTTATTGTGTGAGTATTTGCTCTTCAAAGATTATTCGGTGTACTTGCAACATAAAAATGATGCTGCCACTAATGCAACCCATATCCCATACAGCTTATTTCATATGCATATCAAAATCTCCGCATATAATAATTTTATTATGCCCTTAAAGATAGCTCTTTAAACCATGGTAACAAATTGGTGTTCCCGGTCTAATGTCTTAGTGATATCTGGCTCTCATCGTAGGATTTTTTTTTTTTTTTTTTACACCCGCTTCCCTATGGAAAATAATTAACATTTCAGAATGGAGCAGGGAAATTGATCAAATTCAGATGGATGAGTGGATAGTTTTTAATCTTTTGTGTGTCGGCTTTCTCAACAATTACTAGATTGACTCGTTTCCGATTTGTCTACAATGAAGAACAACAGGATATTCAAAAAGCGGAGAAAAGCCACAGCGAGCATATAATGATCAAATTAAGTGAATTATAGCACAGTATGTTGATTGACATCTCCTCCAATTCAAGGTTTGTTTGTCGTTGGTAAGCATGTAACAGAGATTACCAAAAAAAAATGTCATTATTGTTAAACTAAGCATGGTAACAAGATTGCAAAGTACTCTCAATTAAATGAAGATGAAAAAGAAGAAAAAGCAGGGAGGAAAAAGAACAAGAAGAAGAAGAAACAAGAGAAGAATCAGAAAAGATGGAAAAGAAAGAAATAAAAAAGAAGAGATCAAGAAAAAAAACAAAGATAAGAAGAAGAAGAAGAAGACGAAGAAAAAAACAGAAGAAACAGAAAAGGACGACGAAGAAGGAGAAACACCCTGAATCGAAACATAAACTGCTCAGAAGTTTATCTTTTATAGCTACCCCTTAGATTCTTTCTATCCTTCGCATGGCAGAGCTCAAAAGTCTCACATCATTGGCTGAGTCTGTGTGTATATTATGTCCCTCTGATTCATTGTGATCATAGGAAACCTACCTTTTGATTCTCCCTTTGTGCTGCTGAAGTTTTGTCGATGAGTAAAGATGTCCTTTCAAATCGAATCTCTCGCATTTCTGATGCAATTTCAACAGCTGCTCAACTTTGCAGCGAATAGCAAGTAGAAAACTTTTAGCGCCACGCCCATTCCAGACATCAAAAGGAAAAGCTTTCATCTTAACTATTGTCGATGCTCCAGTTATTTTGACAGACGAGGGACTTTTTTGTTGCTTTGCTTGAAGTGTATGCATTTAACTTTTATGATGCTATTCAGCCTTCTTCCCCCTGCGATATGGCGCTCGTTATGAGGCTATATAATTGCTTTTTAATGGCCTACTTCAGTATTTTTTAATATCATTATTAGAAATGTCATTAAATGGGATGAAATCCGGCTTGTTTGCTGCTGTTTCTATTCACTCCTATTTTATCGTGGCCAAGAACAGCTGAAGAAAGCGAGTTAAGTGGAGTTATGCCTGAAAATAGGAGTACATCTTACAATGGAATGAAAGGAACGCTGTTGAATTAAGTAAAGCAGAAAGTACGCCTCCACTGCTATTTATTTCATGATTCTCAGGGTCCTGCATGCAAATATATTTTTCATATACGACCAAACAATTTTTTTTTTTTAAAGAACAAACTGACTCTTTGTCAGATGATTGCGATTTTGTCGATGATACATTGCTGCTGATGCATAGACAGCAATGACTCGTGCTATAGAAGAACTCCCTTTTTTGCAAATTTCACTCGTATCTAATGAGTGTACACTATATTCCCAATATGCTCTTCCTGATATCTTTTTTTTAAATAAGTATGATGTGAGTATGACAACCGTTGGAAGGAGACACCGAAAGGCTACAGTTATTTTAGATCTATACCTCACTAAAATTATAATAATTTCTGTCAAAATTAGTCCAGAAACAGCAGGACATGAAGCAAGCTTAAGGAATACTAGTACCTTTTTTTTTTTTTTTTTTTTTTTGCTGGCAGGATAAAGACTATATAATTTTGGTTCGAGATATGAAAACAAATTTATCTTTTTGAATTGTTGTTATCATCATTTTTATGTAATGAGATTTTGCTGCTTATAGTACATTTCTGCTCATGCTTTCATTGATTTCATTTGTTTTGTTTTTTTCCTCACAAGCTTACATAATTATATTTTTATAACTGCAACCACTTAACGATAACGAATATAATACCGGAGACAAACAGAGCATGAAAATATAGATTTTAGAAAAACCATGCTATGATTTGATGGTCATAGATCTCAGACCTAAACGATCTTATGACATTCATAGGAATTATAATTCTACCAAATTTCGTCAAATATACAGTAAACAAACAAACAAAAAAAGCCATTCGGCGTATTTAAAGGCATTATCAACCATTTGCAAATGAAACAAAAACCCAGTTTTAATGCTTCAAAATAGTTAAAAAATGGGAGTTAGGGATAGAAACAACCAATGTAAATACTATGTTAATCAATATAATCAATGTTAAGTATTGTTAAATATACAAAATGTGAACAATAGTTATAATGAAACTGTTCCTAAAATAAACCGTCTATACAGTTATGGTTTAATGAGAAAAAAAGTGATAAGGATTATATCCTTATAATCATGTGGGCTTTATTGCGAAATTTTGATAGGGTGGGATTTTTGTGATACAACTGACATAGGCATCAAATGTGACAAATTCGAGCATGTTTTTAATCACTGCATTCAATGGTAAACGATACAGTTAAAAGCTCAACAGAAACTTTTGTCACTATTTGCTTCCTCTAGAATTCAATATAGGACTCGATTCTCACTATATTTCGTATAATTTGATAGGCCTCTATAGCCGCAACAGGATTATATAAGCATGTCAAAAATGCGCTCTGTATTCAGTAGTAGCCATGCATCGCTCTGTGTTAGCCCTTGCCAGAGAGAAAATGAAGATGTAATAAATGCAACATGAAAACCCTAGTGATTTCGCACTTAGGCGTGAATAAAGCATTGCGTAAAATTATTTTTTTTTTGTTGTTGCAAGATCTGAATATTCTTGACTTGCAAAGTCTGTAAATGTCTCTATGATATTTCATCTTTTTTAATTGATTCGGTATGTTGTGTGTATTTCTTTGTGTTTATATCTACCTGATTATTCATAATATTTGTTGATATCGCTCATTCATTTATTTGGGTGCTTTCTTCTTCTTTTTTTTTTTCTTATCCTGCAGGGTAATTATACAGCCTTATTAGCTCTACCAATCTGCTTTCCAGAGGCGCCCTGCATTGTTACAATGATTCTACATCGTAAGAATACAGTCATGTACATGTAACATGAATTACAAAAATCAGGTTACATGTAAGCATAGAGTGAATAAAATAATGTATATATATATATATTCAGGTCTGCCTGAAGATCGCCACAGCGTGAAACCGCCGGTATAGTAGACAAGACGCCTAATATGCTCTGCTTTACAGCATCGAGCACTTTTCATCAGTCCTCAACAAACTATATTCCCGATGGATAAGCTACATACCCAACATATATATTTGTATATATACATATATATATATATATATATATATATATATATATATATATATATATATATATATATATATTATGTAAGAAAGATGAGAGCACATTGCTTAGAAACTTCATGTGATCACCGATAGAGTTAATCGTAATGAAAAATAACTGACGATTTGTTTTAAATGCCTGGTGCTTGGTAAACTAACTGTCAAGACCCATAGCAGGGATGCATGACATAGACCCTACTTCATCTTCTACCAAAAAGGGGCATGATAAATTATTATCTACTCTCGATGCGCATTTGGAAAGCATTTTTCTCTTCTATCCAACTCCCCAAAACAAACATCTGCCACAAATCACAGTGATTCATCATGAGAGCGAAGCAAAAAGTGTCGTCAAAAGCTCTTTTGATTCGCTATTTGGGTCTGAATGGGGGTGCCAATCGATTTGAAAGCTGTCTCCTTTGGCGAACACTGAACACCACTTGAATACAGTTTTCACTGCATTCTGCGCGTTTGAGCGCCAGTGGCTGCCGCCGCACTCCACCCAGCTACTGATGATTATCATGAACCAGTCAATTTGCATGGAAAAGCTTGATGGTGAACGCCCATGTGCGCAGTAATGCGCTCTATCGAATGAGTGGGGTTTCAGCCTCACGATGATGCATGCGTGATGGATATACTTCGTAGGTTGCACTGGTGGATAGTGTGATGGCGTATTACGTGACTTGCGCCAAATTGCAATGCATGAAGACACCGATGAGATTAATGCTAGCAACATGTCACTCTTTCCGTGTTATGCGTACGTGATAGGATGATGGCAGAGCACGGCGTTGCGCAAAGCATAATAATCTGATCTAGTGCGCAATCAAAGAATGCTCCAACCACGTTCAGCGCTATCGTGAATATTTCCATGGTGAGAGCATGGAGCTACTAAGAGAGTAGTTAGTAGCTCCATGGTGAGAGCATGTAGTCAAACGTGACAACAATCCTTGAAATTTTGCTTTACAAAGAGAAATGGTATCGACAATCCACAACAGTGTAAACATAATAATGAATTGTGCAGATCTCCCAGTCGCTCCAAATAACCAGGGGGTACTAGCTCCCTGGATACCGAATAACATTGCTAGGAAACTGCTCGTCTGGTATTCGACTGATTGGCGCTATGGCTTTTGCAACCTGTGCCTTTACTTGCGCACGGAGCTAAATTTTCTTCCAGTGCGCATTTGCTATCAAATAGCAAACCCCAAACGTGTTTGAGGAGACACTTGCAATTCTCATTCAGTGTGCAATTTAGGTTGAAGCATATGGAGAGACCTGTGGGTGTTTTATCAATTTAGTCGGCGCTGACAAGTTGTCAGTCTCTGACAATTTCAGCAAAATCCTTGGTTTTGATTGGCAGAGATGCTCTGGTCTCTGACTGTTGCTATGGTTATTGTCAGAGACTGACAACTTGTCAGTGCTGACTAAATTGATGAAACACCCCCCCCCCGGATGTGTATGTGATTGTGTTTGTGTGTGTGTGTGTGTGTGTGTGTGTGTGTTGGGGGTGGGTATGTTGTCTCTTCCACCTCCCTGCTCTGACAGACCCTGGCTCATTCTTGTAGATGAGTGACCCCTTTCTAACCTCATGCACAGCATCAGATATAAAGTGGCAAAAATACAATTCATTTGCCACATCACAACATCACCAACCTGTTAGGTGGAACGCTGTTTGACGGCGACCAACAGATTTCAATGGAAAAGTAATTAAAAAATCACCAAACGTTCTTCTGATCTAAGAGGGACTTGGAAGTATGAAGGGTTGTTATCTTTTCCAACGCAGATTTTAACTGTGTCTGTTCAGGTTGATGGCAAAATATAGCAAGAGAGTTACAAAGAAAATGACATGGATCTATTTCCCTTCTTTGGAGGGAGAGAATAAGTCTGAAATACCTTCAGTCTAAAGAGGTAATTGTTGGCATAATTGTAGGCGTAAAGGAAGAGAATTAAACGTTCTCTTAAACGATAGCGAGGAAAACGAAAACGGAAGCCACGCCCCTTACTGACAACATTTAACAAGTTCCTTTCAGATATCTTATTTGCGATCACTGCAGGTCGTTGAGTTCTGCAAAATGCAGTATAGACATTACGCTGCTTAAAAGAAAAATATCGATCGATGATATTCATGAAGTTACAAGATGTGTTTGACTTTCAACGCAAGTCTTGGTTCTTTTCTATTTATATTCTATCAAAATGCAAGAACACTATGTATACACTCTGGACACTGTTAGGGTAGATTGATCGAGTATGAGGGATATCTTGCTTTGTGATTGCTCAATTTTCACGATCTAGAATTGTAGACATGTATGGCATGTAGGAGAGGGAAATTGTAGACTTACTGGAGAATATTTATAATTATTTAGCCAAACCGTGACAGTTATGCGTGTATCCCAATATCAAGATAGAATCAATCTTTCCTGTATAGGATGAATCAAAGTGTGGAAAGATTAATTGGGAAGACCTCCTATAGACATCATGATGATCATCATTATTTTAGGGACTTCTGAATACGTGTATCTGAATTGGTACAACATTGTGTGAGGTTGAAGTGTGGTCTCTTTTCAATGGGTTTACCGATAGCATACCATAGTGATGTTAATGGTGATGTGTTTGGTCTTAGAATCACATTTTCTCAAAGCTTGTGTGTCTGCGATGAACACTTAATTTATATTTTGGCAACCTGCCGAGCGATGCCTTTTATTTTTCGCAAGTGCACTGTAGCTAAACGAAGTATTCAGAATGAATGATGCACATTCGGTTGCAAAGCGATTCGGGTTTCTGTTGCACACAAGTTACTTTCACACATCATCAGATCAGATAGTGTGTCATCACGCGTTTGTTATTGGTTTCACTTCTTGAATAAATCCACACTTTTCACAACCAGATTGGTCATGTCAGAATTTTGTTTTAAAGAAGTTAGTCACATCAAGTTGATTCATATCAAAAAATAATCATCATGCACAAGAGGGGTAGAAAATATAGATAGTGGAAAGAGAGAGAGAAGAGTAGCAAAATGAGACAGACAGAAAGAAAATGATACGAAAAATAAAAAAGACCAAAAAAAAAGAAGAATACGTAAAGAGAGAAATAGAGGTTGCAGGTCATTACATAAGGGAATCATATACATATTATTAAGACAAAAGGACATTATCTACCTTTAAAGGGTTTAAAGGGATAGATCAAGCAAGCAAGCTTCTAAACTAAATAGAAATAGCTTTTACAAAACAAAAGCTGCAATTTAAGCAAAAGTTATTCCATTCAATTCAATTAATTTCAATGTTATGTGAATGAAGCTTGAGCTGTCCACCTTTTGAATTAAAACAACGCATATTATACAACAGTATTTAAACTGTTATTATCTCAATTTTTTATCATTCAACTGCTTTCTGGGCCATGTCGCAGAATGTTCTATGTTTTCATGAAGCTCATCCATTTCAAGCCTAACAGCTCACGATGGCGATCTAGTGCGTTCAATTACCTCTCTCATTAATTACTAGAAAAATAGTACTATACTTATCTTATTTACATGTTTTGTTTTGTTTTGTATAATGTTTGTTGTATAACATTACTTATATGTTTTTCTCCTTGTGTAATATTTGTTTTAATTGTAATTCTTGCAATTGCCATTATTTGACTTGGGAAATTTGAGTTTGAATTTGTATTTGCTTGAATGCAGAAATAAACTAAATCAAACCAAACCAAAACAAACCAAAACAGAAAATGATCAAAGATATGAATATAAAATCACAGGAATTATGCATCTCTCTGCTCTTAACAAAATTTTAATCAATTCATAATGATATCATTTCACTTGAGTATTTATACACAAGATCGATAATTTGCTATATCATTTGATCCAGTCGGATCTTACATCGACAAGATTTAAAAAAAAAAAAATCCCAGCTCCGATATAATGCTGTTATTGTCCGAAGTAGAAAGAATAATAATAATTAGGGGAAAAAAACATTCGTCTTCGGGTAATGTTCGTTATTCTGCAGGTTCGTTAGTCAGAAGGTTTGATTATATTCCCAAGGTCCGCTCTTCCGTACAGGAAATACTGTTCGTTAAGTCCGAAAGTGAATTAAGTTTCGTTAACCCGAACATTTGTGGCGTTTAATAGTCCAAATTATTCCAAAGATTCGTTAGTGAAATGAAATAAGGTTCGTTGTTCCGATGGTTCGTTGAACCGAAATTATATGCAAACTCATATCATTCAACGCACGCTCACACACACACACACACACACACACACACACACATAAAAGGGATGGTGGAGTTTCGGTTTAGATGGGGCTTGAGGTTTCCATCTTTTTTCCATCTTTCAGATAATTAGAAACCTCTTATGAAATAGCATACACTTCCAAGAGGAATTCAAAGTTTATTTGATGAAAATTGGTTTTAAACTGGCTGAGATATCCAAAACAAAGCGATTCCAATAAAGGTGGCACTCACCTTTTATTATGATCGCTTTGTTTTATTTTGTTTTGGGATATTTCAACCATTTCAAAACCGATTTTCATCAAATAAACTTGAATTCCTCTTATTGTATGCCTTTTAAAGGGACTGTACAGAACTGGTTGAGGTAAGGATTCAGGTTTATAAAATTTTTGGTGAGATAATAAGAAACCTCTTATAAAATATGAAAGAACATGTAATTTCAATAAGGATTCAACGTTTATTTGATGAACATCGGCCTTGAAATGACTGAGATATCAAAAAAAAGCGATCCTCTTTGTTTTTCCTTGTTTTTAGATATCTCAGCCATTTCAAAACTGATTTTCATTGAATAAACTTTTGATTCCCCTTAGAATTGTATGCTCTTTAACACTTCTAGAGTGGTTTCTAAATATTTCGCAAAACGTTACAAGCTGAATCCTCACCTCAACCAGTACTGTACACTCCCTTTAAAATTAACTCATAAAGTGACTTCTAAGTACATTGTATCTCGCAAAAACTTAAAAGCTTATTTTCACCTCAACTAATACTATATACCACTGAATGAACACGTGAACACACAGAGAGACACATGCCCATTTCTGTAAAAACGAATTGAACTGCATCAATACCTCTCCATATCCCAAACATTGATTGTCATGACAATGATGAAATGCTAACAATATTGATAACTAGTATCATAAATTGATTTGAGCAACAATTAGAATTGATATTACCAATATTGTTACCATTCACCATTATCATTATTACTGACATCGATATAATTTTCATTCACACGTATACATATTTTTAAAATCAATGTTGTTATTACTATCATAATTATTATTACTGTTATTATCGTTGTTATTAGCAGCGAAGCTGTTAGTAAATGCCCACCAAAACACAAAACAAAACAAAACAACCAGCAACACATTGCAAGTGTTAAAGTAGGCCTATTAGTCCATGGGCCAGGCCAGATATGGTACCACCTGAGGTGGCAAAACCTTTTTGGTGTCATTTTGTTTGTCGGGCATAGATATGCTTATCAAGCTATGATAGCATTTCCAGATGAGTAGCTTAATCATAATAAATGAATAACCAATTTGGTCTCGTTGTTATATCCCTATACTTCTGAATCGAGACTAACCGCTATACAAAGAAGAGCACTGTCTTCTGTATGTTCACAGGTGTTCTGTTGTAAACGCGGTGCGCTTAGTCTTTATTCAAGGCAGCGAAGGGAATATCCAAAGGTTATGATGTCCACAGCGCTTAGTCTTCATTCAAGACGGCGAAGGGAATATCCAAAGCTTATGATACAGTGTATATCCCTTTATCTAAAAACAACAACAACAAAAAGCAATTCCTTGTGAATTTTACCGTATTTTTCAATTATTTATCATTTTCCGGTGAAAACGCTACGATGAAAACGCTAATACCACGCCAATGTTGCTTTATTTCCATCCAACAATGAAAGATAATGCAAAAACAATGTACCGGTACACTACAATACATTATGATAAATAATATTGTAAATGAACAGAGTGATTTTGTTTTAAAACTAATGTATTTGTTTAGAGGGTAGTATAAAAACAGTATAGATAATCCCTTTTATTAGGTACTTTAGATATGATAACGGTACATTGTTCTAGATAAAGACTAAGCGCACCGCGTGACAGCTGTGGACATCATAACCTTTTGGATACTCCCTTCGCTGCCTTGACTAAAGACTAAGAGCACCGCGTTTACAACAGAACACCTGTGGACATACAGAAGACAGTGCCCTTGTTTGTATAGCGGTTAGTTTCGATTCAGAAGTATAGGGATATAAAAATGAGACCAAATTGGTTAAAAATTCATTTATTATGACTAAGCTACTCATTTGGAAATGCTATCATAGCTTGATAAGCATATCTATGCCCAACAAACAAAATGACACCAAAAAGGTTTTGCCACCTCAGGTGGTACCAATAACCCATTTTTCGGGTCTTGGCCCATGGACTATATACAGAATGACTGAACGACTTCAACAGGCTTCTCAGAGACGCCCAACGCATTATTTTGGTCTCGGCAAAATCACACGCGGGATGGCTGCAATCTGTAAAATCTTGGCACTATGCTGTGTCGTATATTCTGTTAATGATCTCCAAGAGAAAAAAAAAATAAGTGGACATGAAACGGAATGTATAATAATTGGCAACTTACAAAATGTGTTCATTAATCACGTCACCATGGTAACATCTTATACGTTGTGATCAAGGCAAATGTGTGTTCTATCAGGAAATGAATGTTACTGTCTGGTTAAAACGAAAGTGGTATTTTGCTTGAATTTGCCTGTATAAATGATGATAATATGATAAGTGTAGACGTGTAAAGAGTTGCAGCTATCATGTTATTCACAATGAGTGAGGGCTGGAAATGAATAGTGGAGAATGCGTTGACAGTCGAGCGTGTTACCTTGATCCTTCATCAGCAAGTATTGATGACATGCACTAAATTGATGAATATTAGTGTTGATAATGGTTCTTCTGCCCTTTCCAGTTAGATCACAGACTTATTCGAAAAAAAAAACGGAGCCAGCAAGCAGTAATAATATATGGGGATAAGATCGGCGTATATGATTTCATGTGCTATATCACCGGTTCCCTGTGCAAAATTATTGTTTGTTTGTTTGTTTGTTTTGTTTGTTCATTTTCCATCTGAGAAGATGGCTGGATAGCCCATATTCAGCTATGCTAAGCTGGCCTTTCATGGGGTCCAATTGGATGTGAGGCGGGACCACTTCATCGGGTTAAACACCCTGCTCTTTGCAATGAATGAATGAAGCGGGATCTAGCTTTTACGTGCATGAGTTGTGACTCTCTCATACACGGGACTTCCATTTTATGTCCTATCAGAGGGACACTGAAAGTTTTATTACGGATCATCTGATGTCATGTTAGTAGCACTAAAGTAATGAGTGCCTCTGAGCACATTTCTGCTTGCCAAGAGGCTTGAACAGTTTGAGATCATTCTCTTCAATCAACAATAATATTCAATGAGTAAGAATTGAAAAAAAAAAATATTAGCACAAATCGGATTTCAGTATCATATACTGAGGTAAACTGAAAGATGTAGACATCGAAAGTATACGCCACATCATAAAGCCGGTACATTGTCTTATCGCATAGCTCTTTCTTTCTAACCGCTCCGCACTTTTTTTCAGTTTTATATTTTGATATTAACGTTTTAATAGTTTAATTTCTTCTTTTTTTTTGGGGGGGGGGTTGAGTACACTTGGAACTGTTGCAGAGCTTTCAGAATGAAACGAAGTCATTGCCTAAGTAAAGCATCCTAAGTCAAATCAAACGAATAGAGAGGTGACATTATTTTCACAATTTTAACAATTACCCTTGACCATCTGTGCTCATTAGACTTCCACTGAACCACAATGAACTTTAAAATAGCACACGCTCGATCATAGATTGACTATATAACAAAGTTTGTATCTCTAAGCAGTGACCCTAGAAACTGTGACAAGACAATCACTACTACACAGACCACAAAACAGTCAAATATGATGTGCAACCTGAGACAATGAAACCGGTGTTCGCACCTCATGACAAGATGTGAATGCTAATCTCCCGTTTATCTTCAAGAATACGCGCACTTATCTCAGGGTTCTTGCAATAAAACGGAGGAAAGTGAGGCAAATTTTCTTCGATTCTTCATTTGTCACCAAGTACACCAGAGGTTGAACCCACGTGCATGCTGCAGCCATTTTGTCAGCGATGTGATCCCACGCAGTACCCTCGATGAGGTAGAAGGACAAGAATGGCATCCAGCCGATGAGAACGGAACCAGTCAAGAGGACAACGGTGGTCACTCCTCGGGACTTCTTGCGAAATCGCGCCACACGTCCAGGTAAACTGACTTGAAAATGCGAGTGCCGCGGACCATTTTCGACGGCGTCAGCTCCGTTACCCTCTTCGACGGTGGTACGACGCGCGGGGACCACTTCCAATTGAGCTATTGCACGCAACTGCTGACAAGAAATGCGCAGAAGAGATACGTTAGTTACGAAGGTGAGGGCAATAGTAATTGAAACGGGCAATGCGAGTAAAATAGTTTCCAGGTGTCGTAACCATTCCTTGCTAGGCAGTATTGATTCTTTTAGACACTCCTTGCTGTTGATCTGATGAAACGGCATGAAGGGAAACGGCAGGAAAGGTGCAGAAATCGAAAAGACTATAACACAATGAACACCGAGGACGACTCTAAATCTATCGTATGTGACAATGCTGTGATATCGGAGCGGGCGACTGACAAGAAAGTAGACGTTGGCACTGATTCCGCAGAGGCAGGCCAAAACAGTGACCACCAAGGCGCGGTATGCGAATGGAAAGAGCATGCTGGCGAGCACGCACGTCTCTGGATCATCGAAGGAATACCAGAGAATGGACCAGGTGGTCCACACCATCCCTAATAGAAGATTCAGGCTCGCTAGTATTTGGTACAAATATCGTGAGACCTCTCTAAGTTCTCTTTGATGATAAATGACGATGAGGACGAGTGAATTCAAACAGATAGCGAGAATTAGGAAAGCAGCATAACACGCAATGTGGTAAATAGATGATTCTGGTATGGTTGAATTTGCAATCGCCATGATCTTTGAATCAAGAAACGGAATTAAGATTGGGGGTATATTTTTTTAAATGAATCAATACATTGTCCTATAAGACTTCAAAAAGTCCCGAAAGTTGAATTTGAGCGGGATGATCGACTAGAAGTTGAATTCAACAAACTTTCCGGGTCCTCTCTGCATACATCGATTTCTCATACTCACTTTTATTACACGTCCCTCTCTCCGTGCTTAGTTTCTGCGATGTTGCTTCATTTTGGCTTTGGCACCCTGACAGTGAGTTGAAAACGAATCAACAGCACCAAGGAGACGCCATATTGTTTGCTTTCATTGCATGGATCTAGTTATCAGAGCAAATTATCACAGTTGTTTCAGGAGACCGTTAGATTAATGATACCGCACCCTGATCGTAATCATGCTGAACTGAGGGCTGTGCTGAATTCTTATTTGTTTCCTCCTCACTGCTTCTGATTCTTTGCAGTCATCCAGAAGGTTTTCTTCCTCGGCGACAAGGGTTAGGGTGTCCCTGCGAGATTACAGTACTAGTACTTGTCATGTTCATTTACATCATTAAGATTCGCAACGAGAGTATTTTTATATGAATACACCGCCAGGAAACGCCTGATATTGGCTGTTTTGTTTGGCAAAACGTCATCCTATACCAATCACTTTCAGGAGATGTGGTTGGTCGGTAATTGGGGAGTGGTTGATATTGAACACGTGATACCTGTCAATAAAACGAACAGTAGGATATTAACCACGATATCTTAACAGGATGCCTCATATCATGCATATAGAAATCGACTTCTTATACAAACTGGATCGTCCATTGTCACACTTCGATCGGTCATCTTTTCTTTGTGAAAAATATGTATTGGGTAGGGATGGAACGCCGTGTTTGACTACAACCGTTCACACGCAGGTGTGCAAACATTACAGTTCTTTTACTTATACTAGTGTCCTTCGTTTTATTCAATGCATTTACGTTTCCTAAGAATTCAGGTAGGAGATGCTGCAGTGCCATTCTTAAAACATCTTTAAAAGGGTACGTTTCTTCCCTTAAATGCCTAAGTTTTGAATAAATTTACCCGTAAATTAGCAGCCACAAATTATTGTTACGGTATATAGTGCTCATCTATTCCTTCTCATAATTTTCGCGTTCATCTCATTAATGTTTACTAAATTAATAATCACATATAAATCGCAACGAAAGAAAAAATCAACATAACATCTGATGCTAGACATAATCCCAGTATGTAGATTATCGTAGCCTTTACACTACAATAGGGACATAAAAGATAGTTATGCGTGATGTAGTCAAAGCATGAAACCAATAACAATACTAGATGATGTCATTTCAAACCATTTTCAAGAGAAATATCAAGAAAGACAGAGATAACGAGATGAACGAAGGGAGGGGAAAATGAGATGAAAAAAATGAAAAGAGATTGAGAATGCGTGTGAGGAATGAGGATTCCTGGTGGGTTCTGTGCAGTATCTAGGGGGAGTTCAGAGTCTCGCACTGAGCGGGTTAAGAGTTAAATAACACAATTTTTTTTTATTGTGTCATACCGGATGCACGAATGAACATGAAGTTTACTTTCTCGGTAGCTTTTAAAACCAATTTAAATTGCAGAAGCCCGAGTTTTGCTTTGTGTACATGATCACACATTTGTTTCGTCTTTTGATGAATTGGTCTCTTTTAACTGTGTAACTTAAATAGTTGAACTTTATGCTTAAATTGGCTTTGTCTATACTCTGTGTGCAATTTTGCAAGATGCGTTTGAGACAAACTCTGCCCAGCACTATAATGAATAATACGCGGTAGAGAAGTCTTATCCATCAACCCTATATAGATATCACAACTCACAATGCTCTTAGTTCTGCCGTCATACTTTGTCTAAGATAATTGAATAAGCTGCCCCTAAAGTTCAAAAATATCAACACATTGTCGAGGTTAAAAAGTTATTGTAACAAGGACTTGAAATTCATGAAGCCGTGTTGAAAGACGCGGGGTGTGTACGACGTGTGTCCGAGCGTGTGTGTGTGTGTGTGTGTGTGTGCGCGCGTCTGTAAGTGTATCAGTATGGAGTGTTTGGCTATCACGGAAAATTAGTTTTATCCCCCCCCCCCCCACACACACACACACCTGTGAGGCGTTTTTGTGTTTCCCCTTTCTCAATCGCGAAGTTTAGATCTGCGACGCGAACGCTAAGACGACGCAGCCTACCGAGTTGGACAGTGGAAACAGCTGTCTCGCGCATGTGCAGAACACCACCCCCCCCCCCCAAGTAACGTCGTCTCAGCGTTCGCGTCGCAAATCTTAAGGTCGCTATTGTAACAATGGCACTAACTGAGGATCTTTCTCCTCCCGAAAGATAGGATCCTAAATTCTATAAATGGATATCGTATAAAGCGCTGTGCATTATTCTGGAATTCGCGTATAGGGTTTGTTTAAACTAACTTGTGCGTAGGCCTACAAATTTAATACTGAGCATTCTATAAATGAGTGTGTGTTTATAGGCAATACAGTGTAATAGGTATAGGTGGGGAAGGGAAGGACTGGAATGATAGTTATTGTGCTAAGGAGTTGTATCTGAGGATATATGTAGAGTATTTTGTTGTTGTTGTTGTTGTTGTTTTTTGTTGTTGTTAGGTTGGGGTTTTATGGATTTGGAAATATAGTAATGGGACGGGAGAAAGGACAGATGGACAGATGGATTTTAAGGGGAGAGAAGACGTGAATATGGAGAGGTTTTGATATTTTTAGATACTATTAGTTTAAAGATATATTGTGAGGAAGGGTTGCCAGGAGCGAGAACAATTTGGGGATTTTTAGATTCTATTATAGATATAACATATTAATTTTTGTAATTTGCTGCACGTTGGTCATTTTAATTGTCATGTTGTATGTCGCAATTGTTACTTTGTTAACGGAACTATTTTGTTATGTCAAGTTTTACAGTGATACCAAAGTGAATCTAAGGTTTGTAGTATTATTTGAGTGGAAGGGAATATATACAAAATGTATTTGTTTTATTCATGGCTCCGTGGATAAATCATATTCATTGCTTTTTTTATGTATAGGGAATCCCTTGATGTTCCTCATCCACAAGTTCGGCTGCCTAGGTGTCGATCCTCTCATTCAACATACAGCCCTCCCAAAATTACAATTGGATTTCCGCATTGATAACTTTCAAAATGATTTGAATGCAAATCAAATGCAAATGATTTGAATGCAAAAACAATCTGAATGCTATATTTCAAGGAATGAAACTAACACTTCTTACGTACATTTTGCAGAAAATCCCCTTCATTTTGGTCAAGTGGTCAGAGAGAATCGCGGATTATTGTCAAGCATGTAATGGGTTTGTTTCTTCCAATTTCAGCACTTGCATGCTCTTGAAACTGTGAACACAGTGGACAAAATTTGGAGGGAAGGGATTCCTGACAAGCTCTAAAAAGACTTTCATTGCTCTTTGACCACTGAAGCAAATCGGATGGGGCTTTCTGTAAGATGTGGATAATAAGTTATAATTTCATATCGCAATATTGCATTTGGATTGATTCACTATTTTCAAAGTTATCGTTGCAGAAAGCCCGATTGTGTATTTCTTTGGGGGTGGGGGACATACGGTATTGTATTATTATTTCACCGTAACATGTCACTCTCTTGTATAAGCATGATTGATTCAATATGTCGAACTTGAACATGAAGTTTTATTCCCCTCTTTTCCAACACATGTTGGCTACCTGATATAAGCCTCGTGAAATCAATACCTACTCTTCACCTCCGAGTAAACAATAAATCAACGTGCGTTGCCATTGACGACAGCGTCTCTGTGACATCCAAGAATTTTCAGGAGCGTAATGACGATGAGTGTTCATTACTTAATGACTAGCTGTCTAATCTTTTAGCATACCTCTGACACTGAAATAGTTATTTTTGATGAAAGAATATGTGACGCTTCCTATTTTGCAATATGCACCACTGAAAAATCCTTAATTCACTTTATTCATCAGGTATATAACGTTTGCACAGGGCCACTCCCTGAAGAGCGCGTTAATCATACGTAATAGTGATTAAAGGTCCCCTGACATCAATACCAGTCGTGTGTTCACGATGACTTCTGCTAATTTGAATACGTCTTCAAGCAATAAGTTCGGTAATTGTTTGCTTGAAATATGCATCAAAGCTCTCCCATGTTTGTAAACCGAAAAAAAGTTATTCATTCTTATCATACAAGCTCTTTTCACTTTTCCCCAGCAAGAACTGTATTTGCACTCAACTATTTTTACACAGGACCGACATTCTGGAATAGCCTTGAGTCTAACATCACTGAATCGTTGTCCTGAATTGTTTTGAACGCAAACTATAAAAGAAAATGCCTTGTGCAGGCTTATGTCTCATCCTAGCAACCATGGCCAATTTCCTTTCCTTTATCAGATTCGCTCTTTATTAGGTATTCCGGGTTTTCCTTTTCGTTCTTCCAACAGATTCATTCAGGTCAAGGCTATTCCTGCATTATCATGTATCATGTGCATTTTGCGTATTGTTACGTATGTCTGTATGTTGCTCGGATGACGAGGAATAATTTTATGCGTATCATCTCGGTATTTTCGCTTGTGTTTTTTCCTGCTTTACTTCTTTCTACCTTCATGCTCTCTTTTCCTTTACGTTCCGCCTCTTTTTTTAATAAAACTTTGATATTCTCATCTAGGGACGTATACAACACAAGCTTTGCTTTTTAGGTTCCTTAGAGTTCGTGATTGTAAAAATTCTCTTTTCTCTGGATTACGACGTTATGTCTTTCTTATGTTCTACCGATTGTGTTTTTATATTCATGTTTATATGTGGAACAAAAACACAAGAATAAATTGATAAATAAATGAATGGATAAATGAATAAATAGATAAAAACATAAAATGTTTTACTCATTCGATGTTTTATTATCTTGCTTCCACTATGTGTTCCACCCCTTAGAAATTCTTCCTCTCCTTTCGTGATGTCATCAGCAGTACATCAGTTGCTATGGGCGTAACAATATACAGTGATATGTATCTTGCCTAAATCAGGTTCTTAAGCTCACATAATGAGCAATACCGGGTTTATACATGATACAAGACCACATCTTTTCTTGACGTAGGCCTACTCAAAATCCTGGCCCACATAGCAGTGTGTAACGAGGTTTTCAGCATTCATAGATGTTGGCGTACCTTTCACGTACCATGCACCTGTACCTGCACACATCCACACACACACCCACACCCACACACACACACCCACACACACACACACAAACACACACACACATAGACACACCTGCATGCCACTCGTTGACGATTAAAGTCCCATTTCACATCATGTCGTATATGAAACAGTGGTGTCCGCCCACCTTTTATTAAGAGGAATAATGATATGCAGGCCTACAGATGGAGTAAAAAAAAATCTTCACTCGATCAAGTTACTTAATTAAAGATGATGAGTTGTTAATGACCACTTTAGGGTCCTGCACTCTGGTTTTACACCAGACCCTCAAGCTTCATGCGTATGATTATCTCACCGATTTCACCCTCATGCAACCGCTTGAAAGTACAACATTACATATATCACATTATACACGTCCCTCCATTTGCCGACGCCTATCTACAACCAATGGTATAAATGATCATTGGTCATCTGTTGAATCGTGGTGTCCTGGTCACTCATATAAGGTAAATGTCAGCATAAGAAAACCGACGTCAGCACATGACCTCACTCCCAGACGGAGCTATAGCCCCCACTGGACGGACAAAACTGTCACTTCCTTTGTTTTGACCATTATCAGACTTCTACAGGTTGTAACATACATTTCCTTTAAAACTGGTATACCTTTAGCCTTTATCCTATAGACATACAGCTGACGATTTATTATAAACGTAATAATTCTCAGAGAATTAAGGACCATTTCTGTTATGTGTATTGTCTCCAACAGAAGAGTCTTCTCAACACTTTGAAAAGCACTTTCTTACCATGAATGTACATCGTCCCCAAAAATGAACCTTCTCAGCAGTTTGAGCATTTCTCATAAGATACATTATTTCAAGAAGGGATTCATCAGCAGTTTGGTTTCTTTTCTTACAATCTATGAATCGGCTGGTTTGACCGTTCTGTAGCACAATGTCCAGAAATGTATATCTCAAAAATACAATCAAGATATCCCCCTAGTTACAATGGATATGAATGTGTCCATCTTAATTACTACATCAATTACAAACTTTGTCACACAGTGCTGCCATATACTCTCTAATATACATGTCTTGCTATTGTGACTTTTATAGTCAATCTAAGGTGTACAACTTCAAAAATTCATTGTGGCGTTTATCAGCCAGTATCAAACACAAAAAAAAAAATGTTAGTTACTGTTCTCTTTATAAATATGATCATTTTATATTAATTATTGTTAATATTATTATGTTACGTTATCGACATCATTACCATTATGCTTACTATCATTTCCTCTTGCTGACATTACGAAAGACAGGTGAGCTGAGTTTTATCGTGGATAAACGATAAAAATGTCCCGAATTACATATTGATCAAAAAGTCCCAGAATTTCCAAATAACCTATTCACAAGAGAAGATGTAAACATGAAATAGATGGCAGGGACTAAACACAAAATGAACACGAGGTAATGTGAACAACATGTCGACTGAAAGCAAACATTGTTCCAAAGCCGTACATGTATAATTAAATGTTGTTCATGTACGATTACGGAGCTTTCATCTTTATCATTTTTTTAAACATTTATTATTTATACCTTGAGAGTCAAGTAACAACAAAGATTTAACAACGCCAGTGCCGAGTAAACAGTGCATCACTGGAAAGGGTGAAAATGAAAAGGCAGCTTGATACTATAGCTAACAAACATGATCACTGCGTCGTAAAAGTAACAGGATAGCTTTCCAATATCGATGACATATCATCAGCATTATCATGATACAAGATTTATATCACATCCACTTGACGCTCTGACAAAGACGCAGACAAATTTGTCTGGCCTCTCTATTTGTTACGAAATAAACCAAAGGATGGATCCAAGTACACGATACTGCCAGCTTGTCAGCGATATGGTCGAGACCGATTCCCTCAATTTCGTAATAAAATATAAGTGGCAACCATCCGCAGACTAAAGAGCAACTCAAGAGGATAACTGTAAGGACTCCCTTGTATCGCAGCGATATCGATCTCTGGACAGAGATATCAGGTCTTGTCATATTATCATGCCCTATAGTGGGTTGCTGATTATCATCCATGCGCAGTGATCTATCATCAACAACAATGTGGTGGTTGTGATCAGAAGTTCGGGTTCTACTAATGGCGGGTCCCACTGTCGCTTTAGTCAAGGCCTTCACTTGTTTACACACAACCCTCAGCAAAATCAGATTGACTCCTGACGTAAATGTCAGTGTAATTGATACAGGTATGATAACGGAGAGTTTTACAACATTATACAGCATCTCTTCGTGTGACGATAAGTCAGTGCGAAGGCAATCTTTGATGATGATAGAAGTAAATGGCATAAAAGGGAACGGCAAGAATGAAGCGTAAATTGGGATGGTAATCGCCAAGTGGACACAAATGGCTATCAGTAATCTTTTCATCGTGACTATTCGATAATAACGCAGAGGCCAGCAAACAAGCACGAGCATGTTGAAACTTACAGCACAAAGACAAGACATAACAGATACCACTAATATTCTAAATGCGAATGCAAACAACTTGCTTGTGACTTCACATACTCCTGGAGTTGTCCACTCGTACCAGAGGATAGACCAGACGTTCCAACAAAGTCCAAGGAGTAGATTGAGTACCGCCAAAATCTGGTACAGGCATCGCATGACGTCTTGTAATTCATTTTGGCGGGAAATGATACGAAGTACGAGTAGATTAAAGGTGATCGTCGGTAGTAAGTAGGATGAATAGATAACTGTATGATGAGAGACCATTTTGACGCCATTTGATAGTCAAATATGTGTCACATAAAATTTTCAGTTACATAAAAACTTGCCCTCTCGTGAAAGTTCAGTTGGCACTCATCCTGTAGTCTATTTAACTTCAGCAAGGACATACGAAGTATGACGCCAGATCAATCACGTCAAACGTGTTTGTATTCTTTCCAACACGTGTAGATTTTTTTATTAGAAGTGCGATTGCTTTAGAGAGAGTTCCATGCAGTCTGTAAGCTGTGTAGTCGAAGAACAACTGTAATTGTGTCACTGTAGAAGTGCCGACCGTTTAGGGTAGGCCAAAATTGTCTGCTTTCGCTTTTGCTTACCTTCAGTTGTCCACGTTGAAGAAATCTTTGACAAGCTAAGCTAAGAGGCGACCCTGCGCATGAATGCTATAGTCCCTCGAGTAGATAAGGAAGATTAGTCGTTTGTTTGATCCTTAATAACCTAGAACTTGATTTCTAACATTAATATCAATCAAGTAATGATGACTGATCGTCCGAAGAAATAAAAGCTTCCGCAAGCTGAATTCACTGTGACAGTGCAATCCAAATGTTGTTTTTTTGTGAGTCTCAGTAATACTTTTTAACGCTCTCAGTCGCTGATAACCCACACTTTATTCAAACTGTTCTGTCATTATATAGTAAGATGTGGTATGGATCGAAGCACACTCCCCTTTTATTCATAGCATAGTGTCGTATTAGAGGTATCCACGCATATTTCAGTCCGTATTACATCCATGCAAATTTATCATGTCAATGATTGGTTCGTACATATCACGTAAGTAAGAAGCACAATAGAACTCAACTGAAAGGGAGCGTATGCAGATTTCTCCTTAAACCGTAATGGCTCAAACAATCACATCCAAGGCAGATGCTGCGAGAACCAATAAAGGACGGTGTACCATTATGATCAAGATATGATAGTTGATTATAAAAATGTCCAAACAAAATGATGTGTGTTGTTCGCTTTATCAAATGATGAAGCACATCCATGTATTTTGATGAATCGTTCCCATCGCGAGCAAATAAAACGATAAATCCTCTTTCGATCACCATCGCGACATGAAAATGCTTATGACAACTCATAAGCGAAATTACATGTTAGGCAAAATGAATGCCTGGTCGAGCTTGAGCTCTAAACCAATAATTTGATTAGGATCCGTTTAATAATTTCATAAAATTGCATAAAAGACGCAATGCATGGAGTTGGTGGATCGAAGTTCCCGGGCTGGCCGTGTGCCGCGTATTGACAGGTAGGTATATGAAACATACGTCACGGTAATAAGGGCTGTCACACCGGACCTGCGAAAAGTTGCGAAGTGTACCTCCCTTCTACGTCGAGATAATATCTCGACGGAGAAGAGGGAAAAAAATGAAGAAAGTCAGCGATCGCAAGAATAAGAAAAAAAAAATGGTTGTGTAACTTCTTGAACCCGGTCCCAAGTTTTTTTCTTTTTTCATCCGACTGGTGCAGGGTAGCGTATTTATTGCGTAGGCATGGTGTAACGTATCGCGAGCGAAAACTGCGTTTAGGGCCTAAAGCTACTACAAGCTTACGCTAACCTACATGTGCCTATACACTGCGCCAGCGTACATAAAAATACAACGAGCAACGCAAAGGAGTACGCGGAGCATGCGAAAAAACAACGATAAACAAACAACGAGCAAATGTAACATGTTTTATCTTTTCAAAGTCACAAAAATATACACGCACTTTATCCTATACAAGTCTACATACAACACGTACGCCCTATGCTGTACGCCGATAGCAACGCAGTAATACTCCATCCTATGCCAGTCCAACGAAAGATCCTTTGAGGCTCGATCCCAAGTTTAAAGCAAACACGCTCTTCTCTTTCTCATTTTTTTAATCGCTTGCTTCTATCTAAACTTTTTTTTTTTCGATGAGTAAGCCTACATAGTAGTGAGCACCTGGTAGTGAGTAGGCCATTTTCGGTGTAGTGGATACGTAACACTAAAAAAGCTCTACGCATGCCCAGTGTGAACGACAGACAAACTAAAATCAAACAAGCAGGGTGTTCACATGCGCACGCGCACACAAACTATGATTCGATATTGTGTCTGAACGTACGTATGGAGATCACAGCACTGGATAAATGGGCTGGGCTTCAGTTTCAGTTCAATTTTAGTTCAAATAACATTACTCTCATTTCAGCTTCCGTTTCTCCGTGGACGAGGGTCGGCGTACGCGATGTGCAGCACTACGCAGCTCTGTGTAGGCCATGTGTGAAAGCTCCTTTACTAGCTACAGTAATCTAACAAAAGGGTGCATCTCAACCAGCATCTCTCATGTGTCGTATTTTGTCGCACCTTGGGGAGAGTAGAGTGATACCTCAGAAGGGTATGATATGAATGCACAGACACGCCATTTTTAACCTTTGAAGCACAGACAGAAAGTAGACGCATGTGACATACACCGTTGTGTCGTATCCTGAACCACAATTTTATTCTAAAAAAACACATAGCTTTATCTTAAAACCTATAGATTTCTATAGGTTTAGAAGATATTTCATTGCAACTAGTCCATTTTTTTTTTGTTTGTTAACAATTCTTGACTAAAAGCTGACAAATTTTCAAGATACACCCTTTTATCATAAAACGGCCGAATTGAGACAATATCTCAATTGCAACAATTCCTAAAATAACTGGAATGCTCTGCAGATTATACAAGGATTAATATCATATTGACGAATTGATGTGGTAAGGAAAGAAATGACCAGTTATTCAACATCAGCAGAGGCCAATAGTTACGTTCAGACGGTGATGCTTAACTTCGAGGATAAGGTCGTAGGTACTGTTCCGTCACGAAATCGGTCATTTCGTCACCAGCGAAATTACATTTCGGAATTGTCAATCTGTTGGCAAAATTATCATTTTGTCGACGGATTTGTCATTTCGTGTCGAAATGACCGATTTCGTGACGAAAAAGACCATGAAACACTTGGCGCCCCATACCGAAGTTACTTTATTCTTTAAGTTAAGGATCACCGTCTGAACGTAACTTACATATTGGTGAAGTAATTCTTTATTAGTGAAACAGGTGACTGTGCAATTAATTATAATGTAGAAACAATAATGAAAACAAAAGTGATATTGAATATATAAATGATGATTAAAAGACATACTATGATAATGACAGTATCTGTGATTATGAGTTCGTTATGATAAAAGCAACTTTCCATATAATGACGTAATAGGGCTTAACAGTACACATAATGGGATCAAAGCATCAATACACCAATAGAGTTATTAATGACGTGTCTTTATTTAGACTACATCTAAACAGTCAGACATGCCCCTATGAGCTTGGTCAATCTGCACATTTTGCTGCAGCAAACATATCAAAGGTTTAAGGTACAGGCCATAGTCAAATGCACAAGCTCAAACAATCACGACATGAACAAACAGCTGTGCGAAGAGAGAATTACTGTGTGCAGTTGCTGTCACTAGAATATTAATTTTACCCGAACTTTTTGTGTGCTATTCAGTGCCGATTGTCCAAAAACCTGGCAGCGTTGCACGCACTGTCCAAAGTACCTGGCACAGAAATGGGTAAGGTTGATAATGCTAACACTTAAACAACAAACTACCGAGCCTTGCTGTTGAAGACAGCGTTCATTCATCTCAGTTCAGTTCAGTTTGTGTGACATTGTATCAAAGAGAGTAGGACCGACATGGAAGCATAATTCGGTGTTTACTTCATTCGTCGCCATGACTACTTCTCTTGAAACACGTCTCCTGTCTAATGTCTACCTTTTCTGAAGTCTAAAGGTAATGGATGTTCATTTCCTAATGACTTGCTGATGTTTTCTCTTTCTGCGCACCTCTGATATTGAAACCGCTATTTCTGACGCAATATTGAGTGACGCAATATTGATTTCTTAATGTAATATGTGCCACTGAAAAACACCTCACTCATTTTATTTATCAGGTAGCGCTAGCACCTGGTCACTCCCTAAGATCAAAATAGTTTCAGAATTTCCGATGTAATATATCAACTTGTATTGGGTGTCGGGATTAAACACGACAAGATTGTGACTGAAAGCCAGCATCATTCTAAAGGCCGACATGTTTAATCAGTTGTGTACATATCTATAAATAATTGCGGACCTTTTGTATGTGTGTGTTTTACATTTTTGTGCAATAAGAGTGAAACAAGAAGAATATGACAGCGTTACGTAAATACTTCAACATTAAAATGAAAAACAAACAAACAAACAAACAAACAACAAACAACTGCCATCAGAACTGACAGACATGTCTACTGCAGCATAGTGGTGACAGCTAACAATTTCCAGTGTCAATGAAAGACATCATGTCGGTTTTCCTGCCCGATTTCACCAGATTTGCATTCGAACTAATGAAAAGGCTTTCAGATTCAAGCGATTTTCGTCAACACTCTAGGCTAGCTACTCTCGCGGTTCACTCTAATCCTTTGATCATTTCGGATATCAATGACATACTGTACCATAATTCGAGCATCACACGGTGTACATTATACATCACATTCACTTGACACTCTGACAAAGACGCCAGCAAATTCGTCTGGCCTCGCCATTTGTTACGAGATAAACCAAAGGATGGATCCACGTACACGACACTGCCAGCTTGTCAACAACATGGTCGAGAGAGGTTCCCTCGATCTCGTTATATATGATAAGAGGTAACCATCCACAGAGTAAAGAGCAACTCAGGAGGAAAACTGTAAGGACTCCCTTGTATCGCACTGATATCGATCTACGAAGAGAGTTTTCAGGTCTTTTCATATGCCCTGAGATAGTGTGTAACTGATCATCACTGATGCGCAATGATCTATCATCAACTGTAATGTGGTGGTTGTCATCGCAAGTTTGGGTTCTATTGATGGTGGGTCCCACTGTCGCATTAGTCAAGGCCTGCACTTGTTTGCACACAACCCTCAGCAAAATCAGATTGACTCCTGACGTAAATATCAGTGTAATGGATACAGGTACAGTGAGGGACATTTTCTTAACATTCAACATCAGCATTTCGTGAGACAATAAATCAATGCTTAGACATTCTTTGACAATGATAGATGTAAACGGCAAAAAAGGGAACGGCAAGAATGAAGCGTAAATTGGAATAGTAATCGCAAAGTGGACACAAATAGCTCTCAGCAATCTGTTCATCGTGACCATCCCATGATAACGCAGTGGCCAGCACACAAGCACGAGCATGTTGAAACTTACACCACAAAGGCAAGATAGAACAGATACTACTAGTATTCTGTACGCGAATGGAAACAACTTGCTTGTGACTTCACATACTCCTGGAGTTGTCCACTCAAACCAGACGATAGACCAGACGTTCCAACAAAGTCCAAGGAGTAGATTCAGTACCGCCAAAATCTGGTACAGGCATCGCATGACGTCTTGTAATTCATTTTGGCGGGAAATGATACGAAGTACGAGTAGATTAAAGGTGATCGTGGGTATTAAGTAGGATGAGTAGATAACTGTATGATAAGATACCATTTTACATTTATTGAATCATCAGTGTTGTGTCACACAAAATTTGCCGACATCAGCAGGAAGGATGGAAATCACTTTGAACAGCGACAAAGGTATACGTGAATCTGAATACACGTTAAGAGTCTTATTCAATGTTACAGAACAAAGAGTTTATGTTAATTTGTCTTATTCCGAGGATTATGACCGACACTTTTGCTGTTTTCAGCCGCAATTAGATTTTCCAGTCAGTGAAAGTGCCGTTTGTTTTCATCCTGTAGTATGTTTCGGCCACAACGACATTAATTACATTGAAAGTGTGTTACCTATTCCTTGACAAACGTTAATAACTTTTAAAACATGAAATCACTCTTCTCATGAAGCAGAAATACCAATTGAAAATCACGACGAAAATAGTATAGTTCAAGGGTCCACAGCTTGACTTATCTCCGTTTTGCGCCCTTTCCAACACATATAGGTCCGTCTGGAAGTGCGGCAGGTCGAGAGCTCCCACTCAGGAGCGCCACTAGCCAAGCAGCTCTTAAATTGGGTTTTCGATGACCAACTAACTTGTCACTGTAGGAGATGTGTTGATTCGACTATTGAAGGTAAGGCCAAAATACTCTCCTTTAACTGCTAATCCATGACTCCGTTGTCCGCGCAGAAGCAATCTTTGACAAGCTTAGTAAAGAGGCGATCCTGGACATGAATATCAGTCACTCGAGTAGATGAAGAAGATGTGTCGTTTGTATCAAATAACTTTACGACTTGATTTCAAACTCTGATACCAATCCGGCATTAATGATTACTGGTAGTCAGAGGAAAATTCAATACAAGTCTCTACAAACTGCATTGCAAATCGATTGTGACAGAGTGATCCAAATGTTGCTTGTGACCCTCTGTAATTTGTAACGCTGTCAAGCGCTGTCTACTCACACTTCACTCAAAATGGTCTGGCAAGATGTAGCATTGATCGCATAACAACCCATATTTATTCCTAACATAATGTCGTATAAGAGGCGTCTTCTTAAATTTCACTGCGTATCACATCCATGCAAATTTATCATGTCAATGATTGGGTTAGACTGATCACGTGAATAACAATGAACGACATGTACCGAAGAACTGTACCGAAAGGGAGAATATGTATATTTCTTCTTGCAATTTCTCGATTGTAGGATTGAACTATTAGGCTTGATTGAGGGCTCACTGCATGCACAAGAGCTCACACCATCACATCCAAGGCAGATGTCTTGATCAGTAATAAAAGTATACCTTTGTTATGACACTGTTTGGTCGAAACAGAGAGAGACTGCACAATAAAGAAGTTTAAAGGAAGTTTCTAGTTTGATTACGTCTTCTTCTTTTTTTACTTTTTTTTTATTTTGCATGAATAATCCACGTCATCTAAATAAAAGTACGTGTATATCGGATTTAAACACACCTTGTCAGTCATGGAACCAAAAGGTTGTGCGCAACAGGTTATATTGAATATTATTTATACACATTGAGATATTCAAAATGGCCGCCATTATGGACACCAAAAAATCTTGAATATCTCAAAACCCTCAAGGATGCAGGAGTTACATCAACCAGATTCGGATTAAACACTCTTAGAATAGGGTAAATCCATGAATATATTTTCAGTATACTTACCATTTATATTATGGAACTCTCGGGTTAGAATTTCAATTTTTGACAGCTGTCTTGGATATCTCAAATCCTTCGGGGATGCAACAGTTGCTTCGACCAAAGTCGGATTAAGCACCCTCGAAATACGGCAAAGCCATTAATTTGCATTCAGCATGTTCAGTTTCCTCACTTCGTAAGGAAATATATTTGTATTAAGAAAGTAAATTTTTAATATATCTCACAATCTCTGGAGGAGGCAGTATATACCTTTCAAATTTGGATTTAGCTTCCTCGAAATAGTGTAGAACTATAAAATATTTTCAATTTTGTACCATTCATAAGGAAATAAATTAACGTCGGCCACCCTCCAAATGCTCGGGTGACACTTTAAAAACATTTGGCAGACGGTCAAACAAGGTTTTAGCCAAAAATCTGACTTTTGGCACCCAAACTACCATGATCTGAAGGCCAATAAATCTAATTATGAAAGAAAGGTAGATAACTTTCTCTCAATTACAGTATGTTTCACTCCAGCATGACCAGTTTTGATGAAACATCTACTATTCATATTCTGGTCCACACCCTTTGCTAGTATTCAAACATGTAAGAACTCTACCCTGGTGAGTGGTTTTCAGCGTTATTATGAGAGTGGTTATATGATCATCATATTCTTATCGCATATTCATCGAATCATATAGCTATTATGTTTTGTTTTCAATATCTTAAATCACTCGACATAGTCCTTGTCCATTGCTAACTCGTTGTGTTAATACGACAATATAAATCAACTATGGTTCACACTTTCCGAAGCAAACAAAACTGTTCATTTAAAGAATATAAGTATCACACACACACACACACACACACAATATATATATATATATATATATATATATATATATATATATATATATACATATATATATGCACCTAATTGAAATACATGTACAAATAAATATATATGCTTCTGTGTGCGTGTGCATGTATGTGTGTGTGTGTGTGTGTGCGTTTGTACATGTGTGCTTTTGGGTTAGTGGCATGAATTTCGACATTCTTAAAGATCCAACTCATTTACATTGATGTTTTTATCGTAAAACGCGATATTGCTGTAAGTTGACAAAGATAAGTCTGATTTCATACAAATATATTGCAGTCAAAACACACACACACACACACACACACACATACACACACACGCACAAACACAGTTTTTCTGGTTCTGAAGGGGTGGCTGTATACTTAATAATATATTTGACTCTTCTGTTACGGCACATTTTGGTAAATTACCAAAATGAGCAAGTTACCAAAATGTGCCGTCAATATTGTGACGGCACATTTTGGTAACTGCACATTTTGGTAATTTACCAAAAATGTGCCGATAGTGCACCTATATCTGACGGGATAACAGTTAAAAGTGGATTTGCCTGCACATTTTGGACAATCTGCACATTTTGGTAACTGAACTAAAAACCCATGGATGGGCTTGAGATTTATAATACGGTCAAGGAGCTAAGATGATATGGTCCTGCTGCAGCAGTAAAGACAGGCAAGACACTTATTTAGCTCACCCAAGCTGAAGGCTCGAGTTAGCTATTGCGATTGTTTTTCGTGCGGGTATGCTGTGTGACCTGCGTGCCAGGTGCGTGGGGCTGACAACTCAGTGAAGGAATTCCTCTGAAGAAATGGCAGAAGTACCACAGAATGTCATTAATTTGGCCGCATACGGGGACTGCGAAATACATGCGTTGGAGTTGCCTGCGAGGTGCTGCTGCTAAGGGCCTCCTACTGGCGTTCTGCATGTACCTCTGCGGGCAATTCCCACGACTCACCCGGAAAAAGTTTTGGTCATGCTGTTAACTTAGCTGCGGGTAAATCGGACTTGCGTGCGCACCTCCGGGCAAATACAGGTGAGATACGCGGTAGGTACTGTCAGGTGCGGACCAACTGCGGAGAGCTCCGGGTAGCAAATTTGCTTCCCCGCAAGTCAAACTTCCCCAGACACGGTATGACAAGGCCTTGAGCATGTTCAAAATATGTTCCGAGTGAGTTGCGGGGGTACACGCAGAACATCAGTAGGAGACCCTTACTGGAAGCATCTTGCAGACAACTCCAACGCAGGTACTTCGCAGTGCCCGCAAGTCGCTTGTAACAGAAAACAGATCGGTTTCAATGTTCTCACGGAGGTCAAATGGAATATACGCAAGTAGAAGGTAAGTAGCACGCGTCTAGCAAATAAGACACAAGTGCGAAACTCGTAAACATTCTTGTCCGCCCGCAGAAAATTTTCCTGCGTGCTGAAAAAAAAATCCCTACTTGCAACAAGCCCGCGTAGCTTGCCCTAAAAAGGTGTGACACGGCCTTACAGTCATGTAAGGTCATCTGCGGGGTCATCTGCGGGGACCTCTAGGTAGTAAAAATTGTAAATTAAAATTAAGTAAAATATGCCCGGAAAGATGTGACACGGCCTTACAGGCCGTGTCACATCTTTCCGGGCAAGCCTTGCGTGCGACTTGCGAAAAACAATTTTTACTACCTAGAGGTCCCCGCAGATGACCTGCACGTAACAGTATCTAGCATGTATCTCACCCGTAGTCGCCCGGAGATGCGCACGAAAATCCTTTTTACCCGTAACCATGTTAAGGCCTTGTCACACCTTTCCGGGCAAGCTACGCGGGCTTGTTGCGTGTGAGGATTTTCCAGCATACCGGACAATTTCTGAGGGCGGACAAGGATTTGCGCGAGTTGTGCATATGTGTCTTACTTGCTGGATGCGAGGTACTTATGTTCTTCTTGCGGGTATTCTGTGTGACCTGCGTGCCAGGCGCGTGGGGGCTGACAACTCAGAAATTCATCTGAAGGAATGGCAGAAGTCCGACAGAAATGACAGAATGTCAATATCTTGGCCGCGCTGACCGCATCTACGGGGACTGCGCAGTACCTGCGTGGGAGCTGCCTGCGAGGTGCTGCTCAAAATTTGGCTGCGGGTAAATCGGAATTGTGTGCGCAGCTCCGAGCAACTACGGGCGAGATAATTTTCCTGCGTGCTGGGAAAACCTTACTCGCAACAAGCCCGCGTAGCTTGCCCGGAAAGGTGTGAGACGGCCTTTAATAGGCTGCCGAACTCTTTCGGTGGGGACAAAAACCAACGACACTTACAATTTGTTTTTGTGATAATTGTAGCGGAGCAGAAAATTACCAAAATGTGCCGTCAATGTCCTGCACATTTTGGTAAATTTACCAAAATGTGCAGTTACCAAAATGTGCAATTTACCAAAATGTGCCGTAACATCTTCTACACACGGAATCTTCTCATTCATCATTATTAGTGAAAACACACTATAGTAATCTATAGCACTTGAGAACAACACACAAGAAAAACAAGCAGGGACAACCCGTGACTTTACACAACGAAAATTGAAAGGGAAATACTTTTATCACAATTTCTTTTAATATAGAGTGAATGTCTTTATTCAATTCTGGCTATCTTAATGTATGATAAGTACATCTCACTAAACACCCTAATGTAAGTGACAAGTCTGTTTGAAGAATTGATAATATAGCTTTACTGCACATTTCTCATTTCAAAAGCGAGAAAGAAAAACTGATAATAACCTTACTGTGCATTTCTAATTTCATAAAAGTAAGAAATTCTGGGTGCTGCACACATTCACAAGATACAGTGCGCTCTAAACAATATAAGTAGTTATAATTTTTTAAATAATAAAAAGAGAAAAAAAAAAACTCCTTGACATGAGCTTTGCTCCAGAAATCTTTTGCACAAGGAGTAACAATGGAATGTGATAAAAGAATATAAACGCGATAAATCAATAAAATGTCCTTGACAAATTATTGCAACAAATAAAAAAAAAATCATGCAAAGGTTTTGGTAATTAACATTGTGAATGAGAATCTTTAATAGCAGAACTTACTTTCAATGTAAGTGAAGTAATAAAACTCATCAAAACAGCATAAATGCATAGAAAATGTGTATTCAATTCAAATCCAATTCAATTCAACACATACTTACATTAAAAATCAACGTGTTTTTTTGTTTTTTTTTTTGTTTTTTTTTAATACACTAAGCATATCATACCGGTATCTGAAAAAATTGATTTGCCTTGATGGATCTTTTCCGTCTGCGTTTACGGTGTGTATATTATAGACACTGACGAATTTCAACATTCGTAGTGCACGGTTCACATCCATCAAAGCATTATACGCTGTAAATATCACCATAATTACTTATGACTGAACCATTACCAACAAAAACAAATATTTGCACCTCAAAACAAGTTGAAAGCATAATCACTCATTTCGATGATCAGCACTAAAACACGACTGCATCATTCTAATAATGCCCCACCAGAAATACCTGAAACCAAATACAAAGCGTTGACATGACAACCAGTTGTACAGAACTATTTTTATAAAATGTACTTTACGGAATGACATGCACAGTATACAATGCTTATGATACCTATACATCAACTGATTTTCGAAAGTGATTTGATCCGAAGACATTTTTAGATATCCCTCAACTTTCTTTCCAACCTCAAACTCACACTTTCGGCAAGCTAATACGTGTTTGTGAAGATAACAAAAAATTATCTGTTTGAGATGACAAGGAAATTCCATTGTTTTGTTTTTCTATACACACATTGTCATAGCACCTTATGTTCTAGCATTTTAGTTTCATTATTTTCTATGAATTGTTCATTGGCTGGCGTTATGAATTGATACTGTACAATAATTACTGGGTATCCCAACTTCCACCACTATTCCAGCACCGAGCACGATTACTACTAAAGTAAAGACGTTTCTGTTTTGAAATTGTCCAATATCACTTCACAATCTCTCGCTGCCGTCGATGTTCGTTATTCCGAAATTTCGTTAGTCCGAAACACACAAATTCCCTACATACCTACATGTTCGTTCATCCCCCAAAAGAATGGGATTCGTTAATACGAACATTTGTGGCATGTTTCCGAAGGTTCGTTAATCCGAAGGTTTGTTAGTCCAAAAATGAAAAAGGCCCCTCTAAGGTTCGTTATTCCGAAAGTTCGTTAATCCAAATATCAATTAAGCTTCGTTATTCCGAAGGCTCGTCAATCCGAAAAATAACAAGGTTCATAATTCCGAAGATTCTTTTCTTCCTTTAATTTTCGGATTAACGAAATTTATTTCATTTTCGCACTAACAAACCATCGGAGTATCGAACCTTCAGAATGGCAAAAGGTAACTCTCGCCTATTGCTCGCTGCAACAATGTAACGTGAAAGATATCGTTTTTATGAATAAACAACGGAAGGGTATAGTGACGAAAACTAGACACGACATGAAGTGATTTAATGATGTTACAATGCATTGCTGCCGACAAATTTCTATGCCCTTAAGATCATATACATAGGTTCACAACAACACATCCACTGCTATATTTCAAAGTGATCAAGAGCAAACAACAACAACAACAACCCAGAAAACATCAGAAAAGAAAGATAACCATAAACTGGCATTATGTCATAATGCCCTCGGGACAGGGTCGTTATATGTTTAGAATAGGAAAGTCAGGAACATTACAATTATTCTGTGGTAATCACAGTAGTTACTGTACAAAAAAAAAACAAAAAAAAAAAAAAACAGGATCGAACGACTCCCTGGCTTTCGAATTATGTTAGGGCATGTTTTTCTCTACGACGTGTAGGTCGTTCTTATAGTACACTTTCCATGTTTTCAATTATTAAGAGCTACAGAGATTCTCCGGATTAATGTACTATTAATAAAGTACTGTATTTGTATTTAATGCTGTAAAATTATATCTAGTTTGCACATTAAGGAGATCAATAGTCAAGCAAAATGAGATATTACGACTGTGCTAGAAACATGATAGATGTAAAGTGATTATCTTTTAAGTCTTGACCAAAAGCAAGCCTGGAGAGAAGTATATCTCATCTAAACCATGGAGGATATTGCCTGTTAGTGCACAATCAGGGGTTTCACGAAAACACACGTCGGACGATGTTTTTGGCCTCTCTGTTTGTCAGAAGGTAAACTAGGGGCTGGACCCATGTGCACGATGCCGCCATCTTGTCTGCAATATGACCCCAACCTGTCCCTTCAATCTCGTAAAATACAATAAACGGTAACCATGCAATCAATATTGATCCGGTGAGAAGGATAACCGTGAATATGCCCCTGAACTGCTTGAATTTTCTCTGATTTCGAGCTAAACGTACAAGAACGTTATTAACCTTTTCAACTGATGTTTCACGATCACGTGATTTATCAGTGCAGAATTCTGCAAGAGTTGTACCAAATGAAGTTTGCCGAACTTCAGCTGTACTGGTAACTAATCGTAATTGCCTGCAAACCGCCTTTAATAATGCAACATTTACGGTCGAAGTGAAGGTTATTGCAAAGGCTACGGGCACGATAAGAGATAATTTTCGGATTCTGTCGAACGAAAATTCTCTGGGCAAAATCTCCATGTTGAGGCAGTTTTTGAAAATGATTTCATGAAAATGCATTGACGGTATTGGCAGGAATACCGCGTAAGCGGAAGCAACAATTACAACGTAAACGCTCACGATGATAACAAATCTTTTGGTTGTAATTATTCGATGATAGTGCAGAGGTCTAGAGACTAGAATGTGCATATTGAAACTGATCCCGCACAGACAAGACATTACGGACAAAATCAATACTCGGTAAATGTAGGGGAGCGATTTGCTTGTGACATGGCACATTTGGGGAGTCTTCCACGAAAACCATATCGCGGACCAGATATTGAAACAGATTCCAAGCAGAAGGTTCAGTGTGGCCAGAATCTGGTAAAGATATCGCATTACGTCTTGCAGTTCTCTTTGCCTGGCAATAACAAGGAGTACGAGGCAATTAAGGCCTGAGGAAAGAATAAGGTTACAGGAGTAGACGATCACATGCTGAGGATTCATCGACACTGTTGTAGCACTATGGTTGCTCACATCAGACGCCATAGTCCATAATCTCATCTTCATAGCATTAATCCGCCAACGACGAACATTTTTCAGTGGCTGATATAGGAAACTGGTATATGTAGCTGATGACCCTCCTTAGGCATCGACGAAATTTGGTAAGACTATAGTAAGTTATGATGAAAACACGATATGCATGAAGCTGAACATTAATATGAAATACATTTAATGGTCCTCGTCAAAAGACCAAAACTTTTACACTATATCATGCGTGCCTTCTGAGAGGAGTCTCGTTTCCACCAATATCGCTCAGCTATCTTCATGGAACTTAAATTTCCGCAGACTTCGCAGGGCTGACAGACTCGGAAAAGGCTGTGTCGAAGATGATGCAAATGCTTCACAACAAGAAACGATAATCCGTCTTGGAAAGGGGACGATTGAACATAAGGTTTATCCCATAGCAATCAACAGAAGAGGTTGCCACGTAAAGAATGCATTGCGATGTTAAAATTCAGACGTGGTGACAACTTGGATATCTGCTGCTAAAAATGCGATGTGATTGAGGCAAACACAATATAGACTGAGTGTTTGCCGACTACGCTGTAACAGTTAATAGCAAGAATGTCTGTATTATAAATTCAGCAATTATTAATATTGGGGCCACGGATAAGTTCTTATTTGACTCGTGATGGCAGTTACGATTGGTCGACCGTGATCATGTGAGAAAGTGACAGGATAGAGTGCATCTCAAAAGACCGTGGCTACAAGTAGCCTACTTTCGAAACGGCTGCAAAGATCTTTGGATGATAGCAAAATGATCGTGTGTACTGTTAGCCTGGCCATGTGACAAGAAAGACAACCACCCCGCCCAAAAATAAACAAATAATATGTAATCTGCTGCTTTCCCAAATTTCTCAGTCTTTCCTTTCAAAAAGCTCATTGGATTTTCATTCATATTTCAACTGTGAAACCTGTTTTTTTTTTTCAAAGTCTATATAATGCAACAATTTGTCCCAAGAACCTAACTTAAGTGATGTGATAATGCTCTACTATGCAATTTACCCAGAACTGTAATGAAACAGAGCGGTTTTGATAGAATTGAAAGGGAATGAACCTTTCCCGCAAGCAATGGCATGTCATCGACATCTGCGCACTGTGATGACACTTATCTCTAAAAGTAATTCAAAGAGATTTGTTTCAGTGGATTTAAATGAATAAAAAATAGATGAATTTATCGCTATAAACGCAATCATAAAACCTGAAAATCAGAAAATCAACGATGAATAACTGATGACAATTAATTCTTTGTATATAAAGGTTCTAATACCAGTCTCCACTGCTTAGCATCCCTCCATTTCTTAAGATGATTAATTCCTACATGCAAACATATTCCGGCTGATTTGCTTAGCCTCTCGGTTTGTCATCATATACACTAGTGGTTGCACCCAAGTACATGACGCTGCAAACTTATCAGCGACATGATATACAAAAGAGATCCCTTCTACTTCGTAAAATACAATGTGCGGTAACCACACACAGATCAATGAGCCCGTCAAGAGAATGACAGTACTAATGCCCCTGAATCGCCTAGAATTTCTCTTATTTCTCACGCATTGTCGAACTTTCTCTCCATCAAATACACTCTCTGAATCAGGATTTTCGAGTGTATAATTGTCTCTTTGAACGGTGACGACGGACAGTTCAGCGCTGACAGTACTGCTTGAGTGTTTGCATACAACCCTCAGTAAGCTCAAGTTCACGAAAGAAGTCAACATTATCGTAATGGACACGGGGACACTTTGCGACAGTTTTCGGAGTGTGTTAAGCTTTTCCTCATATGGAACGAGTGGTACTCTTAGACATTGTTTCATGAATATTTCTTGCATGGGCATATAAGGTATAGGCAAGAATATCGCAAAAATAGGGATTACAACGGAAAAGGCAATACCAAACCCCACCTTCAATCTTGTGATTGTTATCACCTGATGATAACGAAGGGGCCAGTGGACGAGTACATACATGCTTACGCTGATTCCGCACGTGCACATCATCACGTATGTTACCAGTGTCCGGAAGGGAAATGGAAATAATCTGCTGTTAATATCACACAATCTCTGCGTCGGCCATCCGAACCATATCGTCGACCATACATTCCAGCATATCCCAAGGAGAAGATTCCAAAGGGTCAAAGTCTGATACAATCTCAACATGACATCATGAAGTTCTATTTGGCGGGAAATTACGAAAAGTACTAAGGAGTTAAACGCAATAGTTAACAATAAATGACAAGAGTATACAAGCAAATGGGACAGAAATGTCTCAGCGGTCGTAACGTTTCCACCGTCACCCATGATTATAGACTAACATATAAAAGATGACACATGAGTATTATGTCATGAGCCTATTCTTAACGATTGTGCATTTCATGACGAAACTTGATGTGAGCTATGAACCGTCTGGATATCTCCACACTTAAGAACAGTGTTCGCTGAATTTGCTTTTTTCTTTTCTTCACGACAAGATAGCGCAGTTCTTTACTGGTTGGTAACAAAATTCCTGTCCTCGTGAACTCTTTGAATGATGATTCTTCTCTTGTATGTATCTAGTTACGTTCGCTGACTGTTATTAGTCAATTCGCCAATGATATTTTCACCTTTTCGTGCTTCTGGTCGCACACCAAAATGTGTGTGTGGACACAGCACAGCCATTCGATGTGAAACACGTGGCAGGTTGAAGTGCAGTTGCAGCTCCCCTTTATAAATTATGTTCTTTTATCTCTTAAACTTCTATTCTTTACAGTGGCACAAAATATATGAATCATTCAGGCATCCAAGACACAGAAAGTCACGACAAAGGTAGGAGACATGCAGCAATTAATTGCAGCTTGTGAGTGGACGCTTCCAGGATTATACCTTGTAGAAAGAATCCTGCTCGCGATTCATTCCTAGGGGAAGAACAACAGTAAGCGTCGAGGAATTTGGCGTCGAATAGACACACGAAACGTTCACTTCCAATTAGAGTTTAAAAATCCTTAAAGCTGCGTGTAACCATCAAAGTGATAACATCTTTATCAAGCTGCCTGGAATAAAAGTCTTTTAATACAAAGTACAGAATTAGGACCTTCCAGCGCAGAACGCTGATGCACTAAGATGTGAACTCTGAAATATATTCCTCATACTTGGTGGATTATGTACTTTGCCTTAAATACTAATTGTCGGGTGCAGGCAGATTTTTGCTTGAGAAGATGCATGCCGCCGCATTGAAATTTGTATTAACATCTGTGATTGGATGTTGCCAATGACGTGTATCATTCCCGCAGTGATATAGAGGCACCATGAGAGCGTGATCATGATGATGTGTGGTATAACAGAGGGAACAACTGCATTTACCAGTCCAGTAATCAAGTGTATATTAAAGTGTGCATTGAAACTTGATTTCCATATACGCCTCTGTGATAATCCACTGAGAAGACGAAAGAGAGAGAGGGAGTACCTAATTAGCAAATTGTTCACATTATATATTGCCACCCTCTATTATCATGTTGCTATAATTGAACAGAAAGCAAGCAAATATTAACCAGACACATTTTAATGTCAAAATATATTCAGAGGTGCCATTTAAAGAAAGACCAATCTACATAAGAGAAGGTACTCAAAATTTTTACATTCTATAATTACACGTGATTAAAGTTTGTCGATCAGCTGGCTTCTCATTGCAGTCATGTTGGTATACATATTCAAAATGTTGCATCAACAAAATGGTGCTATATTCGTTATTCCGCAAGGTTCGTTAATATTTACCCGAAAATGAAAGAGAGGTCGTTATTCCGAACATTTCAAGATATTATTCCGAAGGCTCGCAAATGCAAAAATGAAATAAACTTCTTCTAGTGACAAAATACATTTTTGGGAGTAAGAAATGGTAGGATCTTAAGAGATTAATTCACGAACAAAATGACAAAGATAAAACACACCTTTATGTCATACCATAATATTGAATCGTAATGTGACAGTCGGTCTACGCCAAAGTACTGTACAACTGACTAATTTGATACGGAAAGGTAAATCTACATTCGAAGCAATGATTGGATTAGATGGCTCACATGTGAACCGCTATAGGAAATAATATCTAAATGCCCCTGTCGACGCGCATTACAATTCATGTCTCCGTTGCTGTATTTTCTTGAAGTTGGTAATAAGAGTTTGTTGAAATTGTCCCTTAATAATAAAGTAATGAACAGACATTATAACTTCACTCATTATGACTCTGAATGTCGACCAAATAATACAGTCTCAAAAAGTGGGGCAATTACCATATTTTTCTGTGAACGGTTCGTTACATCATCAGAAGACTGAAATCATTTACTTTGTTCGATTTAAGGGATAATGAAAGTCAATTGTAACATATGTGAATGGATTGAATGCAAAACTAGTAAAACGCATCAGTGACGTATGAAAAAAAAATGGACAATCCATTGAAGTTTCGAATTTTTAAAGTTTCGGTACCATAATCCCTGGATAAGAAGACTACGATAATTCATGACGGGACAGGGATATAAAAGAAATATGAAGAGAACTCCATGAAAGCTTTTCTGAAGAGTATACACTCATTCTACTTGTTACTGACATCATCTTGAACTTAATATCATTTCCCATGCCTTCTGAAAGAGGTAAGCCACATGCTCTCTCATTAGGCTAGAAATATGAAAATCTATTGAATTCTCTTTATATCGGAGTCCTCCTGTGACATCACCATGTTGCAATCTTCTTACGCAGCGGTGACGGTACCGGAACTTCAAAAAATCGTAACATTAATTGAACGGCTTTGAAGGAACTTGAAGGATCAAACTTTAGAATATGAATAGCTGATGGTTACGTCTGTATTTTGCACATCATGCCCTTTGGAATCCACGGTTATTGGTGACCATCGGACAGTGTAAGAATCAAATGTTATTTACATCTCTCTCTTCAGTTTTTGTGTCGCCTGCGTAGCGGATGCGAGACATAGGCGTCTCTTTTCCGTCTTCGTCGTCGTTATCGTTGGCGGCGTCGTGAACAATCTGGTGTACTCTCAATATCTTTCGACAACTTTGAGCCACGACCACCAAACTCACACCACAGGTACATAACAAAAATGCGAGTCATCGAACACAAATACATAAATCATTCAACGTAATAAATTGTTTTTTCACTTATAGTTTACGCAAGTCACTTATTTAATTGATTAAAGAGTATCGTTTTCGATATCTGAATATGTTTGATGAAGCTGATGTCTGCACATAAGCTAAGGTATGACAAACATGTGCACACATAAATCAGTCTTCTGTGTGTAGTTCACAAAACATTTAAAAAAAAAATCAATGGGGTTAAGTTGTTACACCTATATATAGACGGGACTATTACAGTGTAAAAACTTGACCCGGTACGTATTCAATAACGTGAAGCACGTGTGCTCAATAAACACGCAAACATCAGACGGTGCAGACTCCTACCAAAGAACACCGAAAACGCAATTTTTCCAATCACATTCCCATTACTAACTGGTTAAGAATGATTTTGATGAAATAAAGCAATGCCGTATTTAAAAAAATATTCAGACTAGTGTTTAGGCATGATCAGGGAGGCATTTCATGAAGGAACTTGTCGGATAAAATATCTGACAAGTCAATTATATCCGACAAGTTTTGAGAAATTCTTTCGTCTGATTGGCTGATTTCTCTGAACTTGTCGGATATAATTTACTTGTCGGATATTTTATGCGACAAGTTCTTTCATGAAATGCCCCCCAGATGTCGTATACAGAGATAGCTGGATATACGTTTTGATGGTAGCTTGTATCTTGTTTACATTTTGATAAAATGCACAAGTAACAACTTACCAGTGTAACAACTAAACCCGGGGCCCGTTTCATAAAACTTGTCATCAGTGACAAGTTGTCATCAGTGACAAGCTACTGAAATCATTGCATCCGATTGGCTGAGAGCAAATTTGTCACAGAAATATGGCAGTTGTCACTGATGACAAGTTTTATGAGACGGGCCCCTGGTTTACCCGAAACTTTCTTTCTTGTCTGCACCTCTATCACAACATGTAATAAAAAAAATCAAAAGTAATTAAAAAACACTAACAAATTAGGAATCCAAGGACCTAGTATAAATTGCGTACTAATATGCCATTGGAGTTCAAAGAATTCCTTTCTTTCATGGTCTTATTTACGGCTTTCATTAGTCTACCAAGCCCTAGCTGCCACGGAATATTTCTCGACTAATTCGTTTTGCTTCACGGTTTGTCATGAGATAGACAAAAGGCTGGACCCACGTACATGAAGTCGCTAACTTGTCAGTAACATGGTTCCACCCAGTGTCTTCCACTTTAAAGAATATGGTGAAAGGCAACCAGCTACAAACAACTGAAGTGGTTAGAAGGACAACGGTTAGAACTCCCTTGAATCGTTTGAATGCGCTGCTGCTTCCTTGTTGGACGAAACATCGGAAAACTGTATCATTATTGATATTAGATCTGTGGCACCAGCATTTATTTTTTACTGTACAAAAACACATTTTTGGAGAACTCCCGACTTCATTGTTTCTTTGGACAGTCAGTTCAATATTGACAGCTGCAAGTCGTGATTGCTTACACACGGCCTTTAGTAATCCCATGTTGATGACTGACGTGAATATCATCGTTATGGATACGGGAATTATCAACGAAAGTTGTCTGAACGCATCCATACTCATTTCGCTTGGAAGAACGGGTATGCCAAGACATTGTTTGGCCAAGATATTTTGCATCGGAGAGAAAGGCAGAGGCAAGAAAACTGAATAACAGAGGATCGTGGCCACCATTTCAACAACGAAGATGACTATCAGTTTCCTGGGCGTTATCAGACGTTGATGACGTAGCGGCCTATAGACAATCAGGCACATGTTGAAACTGATTCCACAGATACATGACATGGCAGCCACTACCAATATTCTGTAGAGAAACGCAAATGCCTTGCTCGTAATGATGCAAATTTCAGGAGTTGGCCACCCGTACCACAAAATGGACCACATGTTCCAACACATCCCTAGGAGGAGATTCAAAATCGCGAGAGTCTGATAAAGATATCGCATGGCGTCTTGGAGTTCCTTTTGGCGTGAAATAACGAAGAGTACAAACGAGTTTAGACAGACGGTAAATATGAAATGACTGGAATAGATAACGATGTGGTATGAAGACGAATATGAGTTTGTGTCATTGTGGTTTACATCCATTATTGACAACTGATGTCAGTTCAATCGATTATAAAACTTTGTCATCCACTGCTTCGAAATCCAGTTATCTTCACAAATTACTCACTTACTTTGGAGTCGAGAGCAGTTATGGAGCTTTGCTGAAAATTTATTGAGTACATAGACTAGACAACACATCGCTGGTGATGCTATCACCTGCTCACGTCAGAGAAATATTGTTCCATCAACAATAATCAAACAGATAGGTCCTGATGATTACAGTTCGATCTTCATGATCTTTGCATCATGAACGGATGAAATGGTGAAAGTTTCTTTCTGCAAATGTGCAACAGACAATAATCTATACTCACAGTCAGCAGACATTCTATCGAAAATAAGATACTTGAGAAATCGTACCAGAGCCGTAGAAAAGCTGAACCTGTTGATACAGTGCTTGAGATATATATTATGACGGTAGAGCAGAAGCAAAGTGAATGACATAGCGGAAATTTGAGTGTGCGAAGTCCATTTGACAAGTTGTCACAAACTGCGTGATTGAAAGTTGTCCTGAACGGATGTTATCAAAACGGTGATATGATATATGTACTAAACGGGCGATGTTTTCTGAAAAACCATGAGAGCAAACAGCACTCAGTTCTCTTAGGGCTTTCAGGAAAAAAAAAAACGATTTGAAAGATGATATGCCATGAATAATGAATTGCTCCAATCAAATTTGACAAGCACAGCGTTCCACACTTCAAAAAAAAAAAAAAAAAAAACAGAAGATGGAGAAAAAGATAATCTACTATGCCTGAGACGATATATCGAGGAAACCGCTGCATCAGAGTTGCTTATCGTGAAATCTACCCCGGGAAGTATGATTGGACGAGATTGTTCACGTGGTCCATGCACCTACATGTATGTATTATACATATTTTTGTATCAGTCAGGGGCGATTTTGTGGGCTAGGATTAAAACTATGTGCTTTGAACTCATCATCACAAGCTATATTGTCACCTCAATATCAGTGGTGAGTCAGCAGTGGTGAAAAAAATCACCAACCATACATGAGACATCAAGACATCTTTATGAAAACTTCCTTACATTCCTCTTCTCACAGTAGTAAAGGCGCAGTAAGATAACGACTACCGTGCAATTCGTTGCCACGCCTTGGCATGATAATGAACTTTAAAAATAGATAATGTAGGATGTACAAACGATAAAATTCTGATACAATATCCACCGAAGATGCACTTATTACATTTCTCGACACCCTACTTGTACCAATTTCAACCCTACTTGTACCAATTTTATTGGAAAAAGACGCAAATATGACAAATACTCCGTTATTGGACAAATGACCCTTTTGGTGCAGTAAATAATGTATGGTTTTAGATCCTGGATTACATACCTACGAATGTGCCTAGATTGCTATGATGATTCAGATTTTGCACACAATAGTGGAAAAGGAACTTTACTTTCTTTTCTATTCTACTCAAACAGAGCCTATACTAATTAAATGTTTTTATCTTACTTAAATAGCACTTTCTAACGATAATGATGATGATGATGATGATAATAATAATAATAATAATAATAATAATAATAATAATAATAATAATAATAAGGTCTTATTTACCTGGGTAGCCTCTTCAGTGTAACCACTGCTCTACCAGAGTGCCCTGCCATTATTATTACCCGACGTTGCCAGGTACCAATTTATACACCTGGGTCGAGAGGGACATGGCGGGTGAAAGCATCTTATCCAACGACGTAAGCGCTGGGCGCGAATCGAACTCGGGTCCTCCGATCGGGAGTCGGGAGTCTTATCCACTATGCCACAGCGCCCCACATGATACACATAATGTCTACATATTCATAATTATTTGTATGTTTGCGGTGGAGATGGAAAACACTGAGTGAATGAATGATGATGGCACGAAGGGTTTTACGTTGTAGATCCACAGAGTTTATTAATCTGTCCCTCGTCTCAGCATTTAACACTGAAAATGCTTTAAAATAATCCTTTTCAGGGTTTTTTTTTTTTTGGGGGGGGGGGTTGTTGTTGTTGTTGTTGTTGTTGTTGTCAATTGTCAGTGTGGTCATCTCCATTTCCATTTATCCCTCCACCTCTCAGTATGATAAGGTCAGGTCCAAACACAAGATTCACCTATTTAGTTTAGTAGTATAACATAATCGTTACAAGTGAAAACTGTCTTTGTATAGATCTATATATCTATATATCTCTCTATGGAGCAATATGATATTTTCACGATGTATTTACAAATTATTTTCATTTCCACGTCACGTTGATAGAAAATACTAAAAGTCAAAATCATAATTATGTTAACTAAAAAGAATGTGTTTATACAACAACCGTAACCATGTTCCAAAAGACGGTTTGATCTATTACTTATAGACTCAAGACAGCTAGCAAGACTGAATATGCACCTACACGTATACACATAGGGTATAAAAAAGTTAAACTTTTTAAAAAATGTGTAATTTTTCTCTATGGATGGTTATGGATGCCCAATAGTAAGCAAATAATCAACGTTGGTGAAGGTGATGGGACAAACTATCACTTCCGAGGCGATCTAGATATAGCTATCTTTCCGAAGCGCAGCTGAGGAAAGATAGCGTACACATTCAGATCGCCGAGGAAGTGATAGTTTGTCTCATTGCCTGAAACTAAAAGTTGATTATTTGCTTTATATTCCACATCTAGGGTCCTAGAAATTCCCATTTTATGCCACATCTGAAGCCGTTTTAGCTGTCTTTAAGTATCCCTAGGGCTTAGGCTACGTGTGCGCGTAGATGACAAAACAATGAATTTGCTGCGCGCACCGCGCGGCACCGAATGAAAGTGCGTTGCACTGTGTACTATCAAGTGACCTAGGTCACATGATAGTCCACAGTGCAACGCACTTTTATTTCGCGCGTACTCATCTTGCGTTAGGACTGTGTAGAGATCAGTGAAACAAAAGAGACTATCAACATAGAGTGTAACGAACTTTTCTTCTCAGGTGATTTGATGGGCAAAACTACGCTTCATCATGTGATCAGCTCTGGACCAATCCTATTGCAACATTCTTAGTATGTGGAATTTAATCTCATCTATCAAGTGCAATCAACAAAACAAATTTTTGTTCACGCTTGGCTGAACACTGACGCTCTTTGTCCAGAGTGTGGAAAAGGACTTGCGCCAAATTGAAAGAAGATGGAAATTTCAGCCAGCTGTACAAATAAGTGTTCTCATTCAAAGAAATTGGTCTTTTGCTAACAGTTTTTATTATTTTATGATAGTTTAGGAATTTCCTGGCAATTTTCTTTCCCGTTTTGAATTATTCCATTGTGTTATGGAAGGTTGATTAACAACATTAAGATCTTTTAAGCACAGTTATCACAAATCATGAACAAAAATATCGAACCCACATGCCAGTCACTCAGTCAAGGAGAAAAGTACAAAATTAATGCATCCTCAGATCATTCATTCATTCAATCAATCAATCAATGCAATGCAATCGATCAATCAATCAATCAATCAATCAATCAATCAATCAATCAATAACTCATTTAATCAATCAGTCAATCAGTCAGTCACAATATTGTATGCATATCTAAAGTGGCAGATCGACATCGGGGAATATCACCTCCCCCCCCCCCCCCCCGCTCCCCGTGGTTTAAAGGATCGGTTTTTTGTTTTGTTTAGGTATTTTGTTCATCCGGCCACTGCTCTCTTCCCTTGTTGTTTCCACCACCAACCCCTTTACTCATTTGTATTGATGGGTTGATTGATTGATTAATTGCTTGATTGATTGATTGATTGATTGATTAATCAGTTGATTAATTGGTCAATCAATAATTGATTGATTAATGGGATGGATGATTTGAATGTTGATTAATTTGGTAACACTAAAGATCTTGAAGTACTTACACACTCTAATTGTCACCAATTAATTTAGAAATTAAATCATTAAAATTGCGATAAAGCTGACAAATAAATCTTAGACTATCGTAACATAATCGAAACTTCAAGCAAAAGAGCAATTTATTTGAATGGGAGCACTTATTTGGACTGCTGGCTGAATTTTCCATCTTCTTTCAATTTGGCGCATGTCCTTTTTCACACTCTGGACAAAGAGCGTCAGTGTTCAGCCAGGTGTGAATAAAAATTTGTTTTGTTGATTGCACTTGATAGATGAGACTAATGGGCATCCATGAATATGAAAAAAATCTTCCTTATATTTTGAAATGTGATCTACGCAATTTTTTCAAAGTGTAACTTTTTTTTTGGGGGGGGGGGATACGCCCTGTAGGTATGATTATATACACGTATACACCACAGTTGATCAGAGATACTTTCATAATTCTACATGTACACATGCAGGACTCGCATACAGACACACAATGCATACCCTCTTGTATTTACATGTTACAGGTGATACGAACTCACTCTCTGATTTCCTATACACACAGCTGTACCCTATACATTCCTTTTCTGTATCGTAAGCATAAGAATTTGATACAGGCGTCGCCAAGAAAGTTAAAACAAATATGACATTATCATTATAATATATCTGTTAAAATTGAGAGCCTTAAAGATAGGTCATCCCTGTTGCATGCAAATTTTTGAAATTTGGTGAACACACTTGGGTATTGATGAAAACACTATTGGAAACCTGATGTAAATTTTGAACTGAAGAGGGTCTTACTTGTTGACACACAATCAATGTGGTGTTCCACAGGGCTCCTTACTAGGCCCACTATTGTTCATTTTGTACATTAACGATCTTCCTAGTTCCTCGCCATTAATTAATTAATAAATTAATAAATTAATAAATTAATCTTTATTCTACTTTGAGTACTCCGTACCTTAATTATGGTATTCATGTTTGGGGGAACGCGTCTAGAAATCTTCTTGATATACTGTTCCGTGTTCAAAATTGCGCCATCAGAAATATCAACCTTGTTGGATATTTGTTCCACACGAATGATTTATTTTTCAAAAATAAGATACTGAAAACATCAGATTTATTGAGTTACAACGTCGGCATATTTATGTATACATTTTCTGCCAAGGAGTTACCGGATGTTTTTACCCGCATGTTCAGGAAAAACTATTTGATTCATAATTATCCTACCCGCCAAAGTGACGCATTTCACCTTTCACGTACTCGAACAATTTTCGCTAAAAAAACGATAATGTATACGGGCCCTAGGTACTGGAATGACCTCTCCCCCGAAATAACAAGCTGCTCGTCTTTATATTCCTTTAAACGCAAATTAAAAGAATCTTTATTGAGTGCATATCTTGCAGAAACTGAATAATTGCAATGTCTTATGTAATATTGTGGTATGTTATTGTCCCATCAAACACTCTTGTCAACACGCTGCAGATTCCATTTTGGGTCTTGCTGTCAGGCTCTCTGAATTCATCATTATCAATTCCACATTCTACTTCGTTTCCCTCTCTTCTTCTTTCCCTCTTCCTCTCTCTAACTTTCTATACAGAGCTTGACGACAGGCACCAAATGGCTTGATAGCTGTACATGTTACTTCTTGTGTCTTACTGATCATATCCTGGCGATAGTTTTAATGCAACAACAGTTTATAGTGTATATACCAAAGTAGGCTTTATGACTATGCAAATCATGTTGTACTCCTGAAACCAATGATAGCTCGGTCACAGTAATGGTTCACACATGAGTATTATTTTTTCTTATTAGGCACCATTACATCATCTGGTCTTATCTTCTATCCGTTCTCCGTTGCTTTTTCACAAACACTGATTACTCGGGGCTTACAGCCAAACAAGCTTGCTTTCATGTACAGTAGGCTAGGTCCCGCCATACTTTTCTTTGATCAACCCCATCTCGATTTCGATTTTGACCAGTTATCATTGCATATAATTACTGTGTTATCACCGTGTATATTATTTGTGTTTTGCACATTGTTTACAAGGTGAAAGAACTTGTTTGATTTCTGTTATAATGTCCATAAATGAGAAGTATGGAAATAAAAAATGAATTGAAAAAATTGAAATGAAAATAAAGGATTCCCCATTATGACAGAGAATTACGCTTGGTGTCAAATTAGTGGTCCAGAAAGTTACGAACCATTCCACGAAGAAAATTCTGGCAAAGGTGTTTGGCTTCTCGGTTAGTCATCAGGTAGACTAGAGGCTGGACCCACATACATGACGCCGCAAACTTGTCTGCAACGTGGCCCCAACCAGATCTTTCAATCTCGTAAAATACGATTACAGGTAACCACCCAAAGATTACTGATCCGCTCAGGAGTAAGACAGTGACAAGTCCTTTGAATCTCCGGGGATTTCTTCTACGTCCTGTTAAACGACCGGAGACACCAGCAACACCATCGTTGACTTGAGGAGAAGTTTGACGAGTTGTCGGCTTAAAGCACAGAGCATGGCTTCGGGTAGATATGCCCCTTTGATGAGTAGTGAACACCTCCATATTGATAGAAACTCGAGATTGCTTGCGCACAGCTCTCAGTAAACTGACGTTGATGACTGATGTAAAAACTATTGTCACTAATGCTGGAACGCTTTGGGATAGCTTTCTGATCCAGTCTAATTTTTCATAAAATGGTTGCAGTTCTGTGCCGAGACAATTTTGGGTAAATAAATCGTACATCGGCATAAACGGGAATGGTAGAAATATTGCGTAACTAGGAATGATAACAATCAATTCAATGCCAAGTGCTTTTTTCAAGTTTTGCAGAGTTATAAGACGGTGATAGTGCAACGGCCAGTTAATCAGTATGTACATGTTGAAACTAATCCCGCAGATACAAGACATAACGAAAACAACCAGCACTCTGTCAATATAGACAAACATTCTGCTTGTAATTATGCAGACGTTTAAAGTTGGCCATCCGTACCATATGATCGACCAAACGTTCCAAGAAACCCCAAGAAGAAGGTTGAGCACTGCGAGAGATTGGTAAAGATATCGCATGACATCTTGCAGCTCTCTTTGACGAGAAATGATGACAATTACGAACAAATTCAAAATGACAGCAAGAAGCAGATGGCAAGAGTATACAAGTAAATGAAACGAAAATGTCACAACAGTTGTGCTATTTTGGCGAATGGCCATGGTGTCTTATGAATTCCACACTATTAGAGTCAGCGATATCACTGCACGGCTGTTTGTAAGATGCAATACATGATATGTAATTCCAGCTTTATATTGTACTAGCAGATACTAGACCTGAATCTCGTGCTCAGAAAACATTCACAACACCGCTTGCGGTATAAGTTAGAAACGCCTTGATCAATCCTATTCTGGAATGTTCAGACATTTATCACTGTTTATCTTCGTATAGTTTCCAGAGATCTGTCGAATTGGTTCTTTCTTTCAACATTTATCTTCATCTTCGTGTGGACAAATGATTATTCGCTGCCGATCTAAAACAGTGCAATTAGCAATATGAAGATACTCCGCAAATCAATCGCGACTTTTTGCTTTTTGTATTAGAAAATACCTTCCTTTTCAGATATTCAAATCTCGTACAAACAGAAGCATGCATACACAAAATAATGGACAGCGAACGAGAGGTAACGGCGTTAAAAGCATCGGTCTGACGAAAAAAAAAAGCAGTCACACTTTCACCTAATCCAACTTCAGAATGAGAACGCGTGAAATTTTTCCGCCATATTAAAGACTGCAATGGATTTGTCCTGGCGGGGAAGGCCACACAAAATAATAATAATCACAGCATTGTACTTTCGAGAGGAGAGAGGGAAATTAGAGGAAAATGCTCTCTAATTTATAGGACGTTTAAAATGAACTCATGAACGCAAGCATCATATAACGCGCGCTTATGCACTAAGTATACTGAATCGTGGGGAGACAGCAGATCTACTGCAAAGAAAAGAAGCGTAAGATCATATTCTGACCTATGATTGGACGAGGCAGCTCACGTGTGCACCGCTACGTTTGATTAAGTGTGCCCCTGTCACGCTCATTTAGTTTTCGTGATGTTTGCCCTTGCTGTTGGCATTGGGGGTGTAGATAGCTTGTATAGATTATTTGACACACCGGTAACAAGCTGTCGTTTAAACTTTACTCATAAACAATAGCTGATAGGTGATAGCTACCTGATAACGTCCAATATTATGAGCTGGCAAAACTTTTATTAATACAATGATACAATAATTTTATATATTAACCTTTTCTGTGCCAATGCGTCAATTGTGCACAAATTTCACATACAAAGCAATGGACATTAAACAAACGTGGCGCACAAAGGGTTAATCTGTTTCTGTGAATTATTCATCAGAATCACCTTCTTTTACTCTCGGACAAATCAATTTCCTTGTTATCACTAGACAGAGAGAGAGAGAGAGAGATAGAGAGAGGAAAAAACCCACCTTATTATCACGGAGTAAAAATAAACCTATGACATGAAGTGGAAAACCTTTCACTTATTTGGCCAGAGATCACAAAACTCCACAGTGTAAAGATTTCCAGCCACTATGTATTTTCCTAACCTCATTGTTTTACACCCATGTATCAAAGGTAAAAATGTAAGGGTTCAGATCGCCACTGGACATAAAATAAATGTACACTAAAGCTTTTAAAACGCCAATGTTTTTAGGAAACATTCCTCACGGTGAAGAAAAAGTGAACCAACAGTTATTTGATTAAAATCTGAGGTTGACACTACGAAATAACGTATACAAAATATTATTAGAAATGAACGCATGCTTGTCAAAAAAAACTTGAATAAACTGTTTCCTTCCTCTTTTGCAATAAAAATGAAAGAACACACAGAAACAACTTTTGTCACACACATTTGTATTTGGTATATTGTTTTAGTTTTATTAATTGCGGTGTTTGTTGTCATGTGAGAAAAATTACGTTTTCAAGGAAAGATTTCTGAGCATATGTAATACCATTTATTATTCAGAATCTTCAAGAAACGAAGAAGATTATGATATATCGTTAAGATTGTAATTACAATCAAATCACTGAAACAAATGAGAGCTAAATACTACTCAGGCACTTTATACTTTCCTTTGTATTATGATGTTAGTATATACAATAACATACGATTAATAGGTGTTGTCATTTTGTCATCCCCGTATGTAATAATAATAATAAAGATAATAATAATAATCATAATAATGACAATGACAAGGCAAATGTTTTTTACTTGCTTGATTAGGTATTTAATTTGATCTACGTAAATTGGCTAGTTTATTCTCTTGTATTTTACCTGTAACCTCCATGATAATATTTGATAAATTGAAGTTCAATTGCCATTTTTAGGCATCGCCATGCGAGCTAATATTTAATAAAGGTGATACGCCATAATTTCCTAGCTGAATATGTAACACATTCCCTTTTGAGTCTATGATGGATGGTGACCAGCGGAGATTCGAATCATATTAGTTCAATCATCTTCTTCAGTTTTCCAGATATTAGTTAAGGAGATGTACCGAAACCGACACTATAGATATCGATGCACGAATATCAGGGAAAGGGAAATTCCGCCAATATATATATATATATATATATATATATATATATATACATTAAATCAGTGTATTCATAATCAATGATAATCATATACATAATTAATAGCTTTTCTAATACGATAATGCAGATAAATGTGTGTCCGTATATTCATCTAAAGATGGAGGGAGAATGCCAATGGATTGTGGATTTTAAATAAATTTGTCATTCTTAAATTTTTTAAAGAATGCTACGTTACCTGACCCCTCCATTGCCTAAAATCCATTAACCAAAATAAA